>NC_142008.1:53198047-53543114 GCF_049901715.1 Pseudonaja textilis | reverse complement strand
AAGAAGACCAATAACTGGAAGAAAAAGAACTAGTTCAAAATGCGAGAGAATGATTGGAAATGGAAAGCCAGGAAGAAGAAAGGGTAAGGACAAGAGCACAAAGAGAGATAAGGACAAAGAGAGGAACGAAAATCACCTACAAACAATAAAATGGAAGAAGAAATTATGTTGTTATCCATTAACATGGATTGGATTCTCCAGTTAAAAGAAAACAAATTTTGACAAAACTCCAAAAACAGAATATGGACATCATCTGTTTGTAAAAAGTTCATATTAAAAAACAATATCTTTGGTCATATCTTAGAATTGCCTAAATTAGACCCTGCCCTGTCACACAAAAAGAAAAAGTGGTGGGATTCAAATTTTTTTACTACCGAATCTGTGGGTGTGGCTTGGTGGGAATGACATGGCAAGGTTACTGCAAAATCCTATTCCCTCCCACCCCACTAACTTGCTTTCCAGGGCAACAAAAGAAGACCCAGCCAATCAGCTGGGACTCAGGAGGCAGAGAGTAGATGGGGCAGGGCAGTTCTCTATTTGCCGGTTCTCCAAACTACTAAAAATTTCTCCAGAACTGGTCAGAACCTGCTGAATACCACCTCTGGAAAAGGAGTATAGCAGTATATATCAAGGAATGGTTGGGACCAAAGCAGATTTTTGCAGATGAAGAAGGAAGAATATTAATGGTAGAAATAGCACCAAACCGAAAAAAATGTTGTTGATAGTAATATATGCACCAAATACAGACCAGACTGAATTTTATCTTAAGTTACATTGGAAAATAATAGAAATGGAACAGGAGAATGTATGTATAATAGGGGACTTCAATGCAATGGTAGATACAGAAAAACATTATACAAGCAGCAAAAAAACTAAGAAGAGAAAAACACTACTAATTGCATTCCATAAAATGGCACAATAATTAAATTTAAAAGACATATGGAGAGACCTAAACATGCAAGAGAAACATATACTTTTCTCGAATCCACATAGCTCCTGGTCAAGGATAGATATCGTATGGATGGATCCCAAAATAGGAAAAGATATAGAGGAAATAGAAATAATTTTGAATACTTGGGCAGACCATAACCTATTAAAACTGATGTCAGGCTACAGAACTTTTTCCCATTCAATTAACAAGAATGAACTTCTGAAAACCAAACATATCAAAAGGAATCCTTTATTGAGATGAGACAATTCATGTAGGAGTTCAAAGCAGCGTCTAAGGGCTCTCAGGCATACAAGGATAGATAAGGGAGTTTAGAACCCCTCCCCTTATCTTGATGTGTGCTAGTGAAACAAAAACCAGTATGTTAATTCCCCCCACCCTTTTTGTAAGGAGCATCTTTTCAGGTTTCCCAGGGCATATCTAATTTCCCCCCACCTCCTTTCAGAATGAACTTTTCCAGAGGTTCCCAGGACACATCTCACTGTGGAATTTTTATGGTCTTCTCATCTCTTGGCTGTGCCTCTCAGATGTGATAGGTTCCAGCCATCTGGGTTTACACTGTATCATGTGTAGGTTATATAAATTTGATATAAGATTAAATATATTCAGGTTACATCAAGAAAGGATTTCTTTATCAGTCTCCCCCCCCCACTTTTCTTCTTTCATCGAAGAAATGACAGATACATGGATCTGACATCCTGCCCTCCTTAAAAAGAGATAGGAAAAAACATTACATTTGCAATTGGAAAAAACCTGGAAAAAACATTACATTTGCAATTCAGGATGGTTTATCAGGGTATTTTAGGTGGAACTTTTGTAGTAATGTGGGTGCTTTTATGTGTCATTTGGCTATCCACTCATTTTCTGAGGAAGGTGTTTCCAAGCTACTAAATATTGTGTGGATCCATGGTGAGTGCTTGAATCAAGGATATCTTTAATTTCAAAATGTTGTTCCCCATGTATCATGATGGGGGTTGGAGGTGTGGGAAGTGGGGGTCTGAGGTTTGAAGTGATCTCTGGTTTGAGCAAGCTACAGTGAAATACTGAATGAATCTGCCTAAGTGTTTTGGGAAGTCGAAGCTCTACTGTCATGGGGTTAATAATTCTGGAGATGGGGAATGGGCCAATGAATTTTGGCCCAAGTTTCTTAGAGGGTTGTAATGATTTTAGTAATTTTGTGGACAAATATACACGGTCAAATATACAAATATACACAATCTTGAAAGGTTTAAGATTGCAGTGTTTTTTGTCTGCTTGAGCTTTAAAAACTGCTCTAGCTTCTGTAAAGATAATCTTACCACTGGCCACATGGATTGTAAGTTATCCATCCACTCCTTAAGGGAGGGGATTTCAGGATCTTTGGTGGGTAGTTCCGGCATGGGGTTGCATTCTTGGCCCGTGACTACCTGGAATGGGGTGAACCCCATACTGCTATGGACTGAGTTTATTGTATGCTACCTCTGCAAAAGGAAGAAGGTCAGCCCAATTGTCCTCTTGGTAATTAATAAAGCATCTTAAATATTGTTCTAACATGCTGTTAACTCTATCAATCCCTCCATCTGGGGGCGACTTGATGATGACAACCCCTGGGTGGAGCCTAATAGGTTTAAAAATGCCCACCAAAATTTGGATGTGAATTGTACACCCCTATCTGAGATAATCCATTGGGGAACTCCATGAAGGCGATAAATGTGTATTAGAAACATCTTTGCCAAGGTCTTGGCAGTTGGGATCTTTTGGCATGGAATAAAGTGAACCTGTTTGGAAAAAAGATCAGTTACAACCCAAATGACAGTATTTCCAGCACTTTCGGGAAGCTCCACTATAAAGTTCATAGAAATATGTTTCCAGGGTGCAGAAGGGCCTGCTACTGTTTGTAAAAGTCCAGGATATTTTCCTTGTCATCTCTGCAGCAGCACAATTGGGGCAGCTCGTAACATAGTTTTCAATGTCCTTTTTGAGGGATGGCCACCAAAATTGACTTTTGATGAGGTGCAGGGTTTTTACAAACCCAAAGTGTTCTGCTATTTTGGAGTCATGGCAGCGTTTCATGAGGTCCATTCTCTGGTTTGCAGGGACATAAAGCTTGTTTTCTACCCAAGCCAGTCCATCTTTGAGTAAACAAATGTTTTTGTTAGCCTGGAGACAGTCGGCCTTAAGTAGTGCCTCCTTAACTATTGACTTCGTTGTGTCTTCAGTCAGTGATGATTTTTTTTCTCTTGTGCCCGGGTGATTACTTTGGCTGTTAGTTGGGTCAGTTGGATCATTGGTTTTTATAACCTCAATCTTTTTGCTGTTTTATTGGGGTTTTCTTGACAGTGCATCTGTTAAGAAGTTCTTTCTCCCAGGAAAACATTTGAGAGTGAAATTAAACCGTTTTAAGTATTGAGCACACCTTGCTTGTTTTTCGGAGAGTTTCCGTGGATTTCTCAGGCCTTCCAGATTTTTGTGATCAGTCCATACTTCAAAGGGGATTTGGTTTCCTTCCAGGAAATGACTCCATGTGAGCATTGCCCACCACACAGCATATGCCTCTTTCTCAGTTTCTTGGATGTATAAGCGCATGGTTGTAGTTGACCACTTCCATTCTTTTGGAGGAGGACTGCTCCAACTGCAACATCACTAGCATCTGCTTGGAAGACAAAAGGTTGTTCAGGATCTGGGTGCTTAGGGGCCGGTTCTGCTGAGAATAGACGTTTGAGTTTCTCGAATGCCACTTGGCATTCCATTGTCCAGATAAGGGGCTGCCTTGGTTTGGGTTTCTCCCCGCCCTTTGTTTTTAGCAAGTTCACGATAGGGAGGGCGATGTTTGCAAAAGCTGGAATGAATTGGCAATAAAAGTTTGCAAACCCTAGGAAGCTTTGCAGTTGTCCACGGGTGTGAGGTGAGCCCCAGTCCATAACAGCTTTTACTTTCTGTGGGTCCATCTCTATTCCCTCATGGGATATTCTATACCCCAAGTAGTCATTTTTTTCTTGGTGGAATTTGCATTTAGAGAGTTTTGCATATAGTTTAGCATTTAAGAGTTTTGCGAGGACTGCATGGAGTAGCTTGATGTGTTCTTCCGTAGCTTCCGTGTAGATTAAAATATCACCAAGATACGCTAAAACTACTTTATATAAAAATTCATGAAGGGTTTCATTGATCAATTGCATAAACACAGCAGGTGCTCCTTGCAGTCCAAAAGGGAGCACTTTAAATTGGAAGCATCCCAATGGGTATTAAATGCTGTCTTCCATTCATCCCCTTCCTTTATTCTGATGTGGTAATATGCCTCTTGTAGGTCTAACTTTGAAAAATAAAATTCCTTTCGAGAGGCGGGCTAACATGTCCTTCATGAGGGGGAGTGGGTACTATACTAATTGCGTTCAATTTTTGGTAATTCACAAACAGACGAATGGAGCCATCTTTCTTTTCATGGAATCATACTGGGGAAGCTATTTTTGGTCGGGTGGGTTCGATGAAGCTCCTTTTAAAAGTTTTATCAATAAAGGCTCTAAGTTCTTTCAGTTCTCTGGGAGACATGCGTACATTTGTGGTTTGGGGAGTTTAGGCCCTGGTAGGATTTTGATAGCACAGTCTGTGGCAAGACAGGGTGCAAGATCATCACAAGCTTCCTCACTAAATGCTTGGGCCAGGTCCTGGAACTCATTAGGGATATTAATGGGTTCAGCTGACTGTACGATCATGGCTGATTCTCTGTTCTCTGACCCTTTCTTTATCCTTTCCTCTGAGCTTTTGCAAATGCTACATCTCTCTGGAATTGTACAGTTCCTTTCCCCCAATTTATTTTTGGATTCCATTTCCGCAGTCATGTGAGACCTAGAACCAGTGGCTCTTCCATTCCTGGGGCTACAATGAATGTGAGCATCTCACTATGGTTCCCTAGTCTTATTTTCAATGGTTCTGTGGTAAACCTGGCTGGCTCCCCCCCCCCCCACTATAGTTCCATCTAATTGGCAGAAAGTGATGGGATTTTCCATTTCTTTCAGTTGGATTCCAAATTTCTCTGCAAGGGAGGGATTTATTAAGCACTGGGTGCATTCCAAATCCAGCAACGCTGCAACTTCCTCCCCTTCCCTTGGCTGGGGATAAACAGTCTCAGGGGTAGGGTGATTGGTTCAATTGGATTGCTTACCAGCGGGTCGTCTTCCGGATTGCTTTCGGACTGGCTCAGGTCCCCTCGGAGCATTTGGGATTCTTCCTCAGAGTTGGGGGGGATCAGAATCCCACAGCTACTCAGCCCCTCAGGCCAGTCTCCTTTCCTCGGGGGCTGGATGTTCCAGGTTTCCTGATGGGTGGTCTAGCTTTCTGGCAGGGGTCTTCGAATGGCATTCTGCTGTGCAGTGTCCCTACTTTCCACACTTAAAGCAACCAGATGTTCTTGGACTCATGGTGGATTGGGGTTTGAAGACTTCCTGTTTCCCCTGGGGTGGGGACCTTTTCCAAAACTTGCCGGTGTGGTACCAGTTTCGAGTCATGTCTATCTCCACCTCCTCTGCCATCATGTATCATTCGTGCAGGAGGTTTGCGGCCTCACGGGCCAGGCAGGCAGTGTATTTAGTCCATCTTTGAATCAACAGATTAGGATATCCTCTGGCCAGTCTACCTGGCCAGCCAGGTCACGAAATTCCTCGGTGTATTCCGCTACCAGGCGACAGCCTTGTTTTATGACTCTAATGCGGTTTCAGGCTTTTCTATAGGCGAGGTTGTCCTTGAAGAGGTGGTGTAAGGCTGTCATGAAGCGATCAAGGTTCCTTAATTCTGGGGCATTGATGTTGTGGAGCATCTCCATCCACCTGACTGCTGCCCCTTCAAGGCCCAGGGTGATGACTCGTACTCGGGACCCTTGAGTTGGGAAATTCTGCCCTTATTCTTGCATGTATGTGAGCAATTGCACCAGGAAAAATCCCAGTTTTGGGGCGTCTCCATCAAATTTTATCCCCAAGGGCGGGATCTTCCTCTGTGGTTGTATGTCTCTGGGTTGGCCAGGGTTAATCCCCTGATCCGGGGCGTTTAAGGGTCGGGTACCTGGTATGGCTGCTGGTTCTTTGGCTTGTCCCTCTGCCCAATCAATCTCCACTGGATCCGGGGTGGCAGCTCAGGTTCTCTCATTTTCTGGTTCCCTCGCTCTCCTCTGTTGTCGTCCTGGTGCATCCCTCACCTCGAGGTTCTCCAGGGCTTCCCTCATGAGGGGATTTATGTACCATCTCATTTGGCCGTCGGCCAGTGGCTCCTCGCCCCATTCTTCCTGAGCCGATAGAGCCTTCAGCTCCAATTTCCACCCGGGTTTACAATTACCCCAGGTGAGGGTTACTTCTCTGGTTCTTCTGTCCCAGCTGTCTACACCTATAGACCACTGTGGCTTGGTGGAGGTTTCCAGGGAGCTTCGGTGTCTTCGATGGGGTGCACCAAGTCAGTATCTGACTGAGTAAGTGTTGACGTTTCTCCCCAGCATTCAGCTGCCCCTTGCTCCTTGCTGCATTCAGGCATTTTTCTTCTTTTGCAGGGTTCCCTCGGTAGAGTGAAAGGTTTTCTTTCTTTTTTTTTCTTTTAAAAAAAGATTTCTCTCCGGGCTGACTTCTATTGCAGACGCTGCTTTATATCAGGCTACAGTACTTTTTCCCATTCAATTAACAAGAATGAACTTCTGAAAACCAAATGCATTAAGAGGAATCCTTTACTGAGATGGGACAATTCATGTAGGAGTTCAAAGCAGCATCTAAGGTCTCTCAGGAATATGGGGATAGATAAGGGAGTTTAGAACCCCTCCCCTTATCTCAATGTGTATTTAGTGAAACAAAAGCCAGTATGTTAATTCCACCCCACCCTTTTGTAAGGAACGATCTTTTCACAGTTTCCCAGAGCATATCTAATTTCCCCCCACCCCCTTTCAGAACCAATTTTTCCAGAGGTTCCCAGGACACATCTCACTGTGGAATTTTTATGGTCTTCTCATCTTCTGGCTGTGCCTCTCAGATGTGATAGGTTCCGGCCATCTGGGTTTCCTCCCTCCATTGTATCATGTGTAGGTTATACAAATTCGATATAAGATTAAATATATTCAGGTTACATCCAGAAATGATTTCTTTTTCAGTCTCCCCCCCATTTCTTCTTCCACAGAAGAAATGACAGATACATGGATCTAACAACTGAAATGGAAAGGAAGAAAAAGGAAAGGGAGGTGGACTTTAAATCAGAGAATCTTGAAAGATAAAAATTACATGCAAATGTTAGAAAAAGAAGTTAAATTATTTTTTAAAGACAACACAAACAAACAAAAAATGTTACAAAACTTATGGGACACAACCAAAGCCTATATTTGTGGTTTAATAATAGCATACAGAGCGAGAAGGAATAAAGATAAGAAGAAACATCAAATGGAATTACAGGAACAACTTAAAAGAGTTGGAATTTAGAATGCAAAAAGATCCCCCAAATGAGGAAATCAAAGGAGAGAGGGATATGGTTAAACCTAAAATAAATTTAACTTTACCAGAAGAAATGGTGCAAAACCTTAGAACGATGAAACAAAATTATTTTGAGCACACAAACAAACCAGAGAGGTGGCTGGTGTATAAGTTAAAATGAGAAAAAAGAGAGAAAGAGAAAAAAATAATACAAAAGTTACAGAATGAAAATAGGATTTCACATCATTTGACTGAAGAAAAGAAAAGCATTGCCCAAATTTTGTTCACGTTATAGAGCCAGGACGATATACCGGAATAAAAGATTAAGCAATATTTAAATGAGAGAGGTGAAGCTACAATTCCAGACCTCATAAGGGAAATGCTAAATGCCAAAATTACAATGATGGAGATGAAAGAGGCAGTTAAGAAACAAAAAAGCAATAACATATTGAGACCAGATGGAATTTTAGCAGAGTCAACAAAAGAAATTCAAGAAGCACTGGAGAAGTTAATGTTGGATTTATATAATGAAGCAATAGAACAGGCAAAACTACCAAATTCTTGGACTGAGGCATACATTACCCTATTTTAAAAGAGAATGCAGATGATCAGCAAATCAAAAACTACAGACCAATCTCATTATTAAATGCTGATTTGTCACAATAATCACAGAGAGAGTCAAAAAAATTTTAAATGAATATATACATCCTGATCAAAATGGATTTGTACCAAAAAGATACTTAAGGAATAACACAAAAATGAAAATGGACGTGCTGGAATACTATGAGACACATCCAGATAAACAAATGGCGCTGATATTTATACATGCGCAAAAAGTGTTTGACAATTTGAATTGAAAATTCTTTATTAACCAACTACACATGACGAATTTTGCAGAAAAAATTATAGGGATGATTAAAGCAATTTATACCACACAAACGGCAAGAATAATTTTAAACAATGAAATGACAGGAAAATTTAATATACTCAAAGGAGTAAGACAGGGATGCCCACTATCTCCATTTTTATTTATCCTATCAGAAGTTTTATTAACACAAATTAGGCAAAACCAGGAAATAAAAGGACTGAGAATCAAAAAGGAAGAGTACAAAACACAAGCTTTTGCAGATGACATGATGTTTATTATAGAAACAGGTAACATGGCTGGACACCTGCATAACTGGATAGAAGCATTCCTGTCAAACAGACAACAAATGGTCAAAATTGGGAGCGTCCTATCAAATTCTGTACCTGTCAACAGTGGGGTCCCCCAAGGCAGTGTTCTAGGACCAATTCTCTTCATACTGTGACCTCTGTGATCATATTAAGGTCAACTGTGTTCTCTTCACTGATGATGTAAAGCTATTCAACACCACAGACAATACTGCTGCCCTTCAAAAAGACCTCGACTATGTATCAGAGTGGTCAAACAAATGGCAACTTCAAATCTCAACAAATAAATGCTCTGTCTTACATATTGACAAAAAAATCAGAAAATAAAATACAGGCTGAATAGTCAAAACCTTGTTGATGATCCAAACTCTGTCAAGGATCTTGGAGTACTCATCTCTAAAGATCTAAGTGTTAGAGCCCACTGTAACTACATAACCAAAAAGGCATTAAGAGTTGTTAGCCTAATCTTACATAGCCTTTTCTCTGGTAATATTACACTAATAACTAGAGCATACAAAACATTTGCTAGACCAATATTTGAATACAGCTCATCAGTCTGGAACCTACATTATGTATCTGATATTAACACAGTTGAGAAAGTCCAGAAATATTTCACAAGAAGAATTCTCCACTCCTCTACTCGTCGCAGAATATCTTATGCCACCAGACTTGAAATTCTAGACCTAGAAAACCTAGAACTACGCCACCTTCGGTCCGATCTAAGTATAGTATATAAAATCACACATTGCAATGTCCTACCTGTCAATGAATACTTCAGCTTCAACCATAACAATACAAGAGCAAACAATAGATACAAACTCAAGGTTAATCGCACCAAACTTGATTGCAGGAAATACGACTTCAGCAACACAGTGATCAATGTCTGGAATACTCTACCTGACTCTGTGGTTTCTTCCCTGAACTGCAAAAACTTTAACCTTAGACTTTCTACTATTGACCTCACCCCTTTCCTAAGAGGTCTGTAAGGGGGCGTGCATAAGTGCACCAACATGCCTACCATCCCTGTCCTATTGTTTCTTTTATTTTTCTTATATGTAGCCATGTATTCATAACTATGTTTTTACCTATATCTATTATCTTGTAAGCAATTGACAAACCAAATAAAATAAATAAAATAAATAAAAACATACTATTACAAGAAATAGAGAAATTAGGCAAAGTTGCTGAACTGAAAATGAACAAAGATAAAATGAAGATATTACCTAAAAATCTTACTGTGAGACAGAAGGAGGAATTAGAAGAGAAATTGGGGATTCAGATGGCTAAAAAAGTGAAATATCTTGGAGTATGGCTGATGTCAATGTGTTCGTCCATAAAAGGAGACAACTATGACAAGCTATTACAACAAATACAAAAAGATTTGGACAATTGGAAGAAACTACAGCTGTCACTTTCAGAAAGAATAGCCACCATTAAAATGAACATACTGCCTGTTTCTCTTCCAAACAATTCCAATAAAATTAGAATTTTTTTTGAAGAACTAAATAAAACAATAATGAAATTAATTTGGTTATGGAAGAAATCCTGAATAAAATTGAAACTTTTGTAAGACAGTAGAAGAAAAAAGGTCTCCTGGATTGGAAACTTTATTATCAGGCAGCAGCCATGATGTGGTTTAAGGATTGGGTAAATTTAAATAATAAAAAAGTGTTAACAATAGAGGGACATGATTTGCAGATTGGATGGCACACATTCATTTGGGAGGGGAAAAATTGCATTCATACTTTCAGAGACACCAAATTAGGGACACCTTGCTAGATGTTTGGGAGAAAATCAAGATAAATCATTATCATTGAAATCATTGAAAATTCCATCATGGTTATCAACTATGGAGGCAATGGTATATTCTAATGTCTTAGACTTAAATAAAATAGTTAGATATAAAGAATTATTAGATGAGCAAGGAGAACTAAAATCAAACCAAGAATTGAAGGTACAAGGAATAGAGATAGATTGGTGGCCATATCTACAAATCCAAAAAAGGTATAAGAACGATATAGAGCAATACGGGATATACAAAGATCAACAGGAATTAGATAGGGAACAGGGAACAGAGGAAAAAATGATTACTAAAATGTATAACTATCTCTTAAGATTTCAAATGGAAGAAGAAAGAGTAAAGGAAACCATGATAATCTGGGCAAAAAAATTCAGATATAGCATTAATTTGGAAGATTCGGAAAAATTATGGAAAATAAACTACAAATTAACAATATTAGCAGCCTATAAAGAAAACTTGTATAAAATGTTCTATCGCTGGCACTTACCTCTGGCAAGATTGGCTAAAATGTTCCCCAATATCATGAACAGGGAACTTTTTTCCATATGTGGTGGACCTACCCTAAAGCTAAGAAATATTGGCTCAAAATCAAAAGAAATTACAAAACATAAAATTGAATTGAAACCAGATATATTTTTATTGAATATATTAAGATATAAAATCAGCAAAAAATTCTAATATATCATACTCCATATAATAACTGTGGCAAGGATTGCCTTTGCCCAGAACTGGAAATATGATAATAATCCTTCTGACACCATGATAATAAAAAAGGTTTTAGAGTGTGCAGAGATGGATAGGTTATCAATGGAATTGAAAGAGAGGAAACAGTACTATGCAATCTGGAACCTATGGTATAACTGGTTAGAAGGTAAATGGAAAGTAGACAGATGGAAGAAAGGTAGGAGCTATGGTAAGATATAATGAGGTAAATAATTACATTAATAACTATGTGAATGTATATATGATTATATTAAACTGAATGTAGGAATAACTGTAATTATACTTAGTAATAACCTACACATTTAGAAATATGTCAATGTGAGTGAACACCGTTACAAAGACACTGTAATAAGTGGAAATGTATTTTTAATTGTGAAAATATGTTCAATAAAGAGTATTATTAAAAAAGAAAAAAAGAAAATTTCTCCTTATTTCCAGGTTGAATCTCTCCTTGTTCAATTTCCATCCATTATTCTTTATCTGCCTTCAGATGCTTTGGTAAATAACTTGACCCCTAATACTTGATGTATTAGAGGTTAAGAAAAATAGAGGACTCGATCACTTTACAACAACTTACAATAATAAATTTTGTCAGCAACTGTCCATTAAAGATTACAAATCATATGTATGTTTAACCTTGATCAAATAAACTAACTTCATATTTCTTCCTTTTCTTTAAAAACAATATTGAACTTTTAAAACAATCTTTGAAATTGATTTCATTTAATTTTTTTGCTTGTCCTTCACACAAAATTATTTACAAGTCCCCCTTTAAAAACCAGTATAGGAAAATTATCCAATTCACTCTCTTGATTTATTATTTTTATAACCCTTTTAATTAAGGCAGCAGCCACTTCCTTTTGTATGTCCAATAAATAATACCATTTTCTATGTCATTCTTGTAGCTTATCATTTGTAAATCTACTTTCAAATTTGTCCTAATTTGTCAAGTAAAATTTGTTCCTTTTCCATAACACAATCTATGTTTAAACACAGTTGATCTTAAAATTAACTTCTGAGTCTACTGTTCAGAAATATACTTCAGTACTTTTAATGTTAAATTATTTTGCCTCATTCTGAAATGGTGTTTGAGTGTCTTTCTCCATTAATTATAATCTTACTTCCCTCTAGTTTCCTCTAGTGTTCAATTTTAAAGTCTTATATTATTCCCTTTTTTAAAATAAAATTCAAAACCAAAACATTTCCTCATATGAAAGATTTTCTGTAATTAATTCCAAAATTTTATTTCAAATTGATCTGGACTTTTAATGCATTAGTGACTTTTGAAAAATCAAAGATTTAATCACTTTTAAAATATTTATTTAAAAAATGTCCTTAAACTTGTATTTACAACTTATTTTACTAAGGATTGAAGGAAATTCACCTATAAAACTCTGTCTATCCATAAGTTCCTAATAGCTAAAAAGCAGCTAAGGAGCAATTTTTGAATTTGATTAAAAAAGGAAGTATGAAAACCTAATGTTCTTTTAAAAACTATAAGCATATTATGAGCAAAATTCTCTCATCTCCCAGAACTCTAAACTCACAAAGACTGCTGTTGTACACTCTCCCTGTGTAGAACAGTTGTGGATGATCTCAAGTGCTCTCCTTTTCCAAAGAGGAGTTACTGAAGAGCCAGACTATTTATTATCCATCTCTTTATTCTGCTAAGGTTGCTCACTGTTTTTAACCAAGATGTCTTTAGTCTGGCATTTCCTCTCCAGGAATCAAATAGGATATGACTTTTGACCTCCTGCTGACTTCCCCATTGTCTTTGCTTGTGGGATGTTGGCAGAGAACATCACAAATTGTTATTATATGATGATGGAATATTGTCCTGCCCATAAATACAAGATTGGGTCTTACCTACAACACCTTGTTTGGTGTCATTGTAAGTTTGAACATCTCTCAATGAGTGATCATAAAAAAGAACCACCTATAATAACTAATTTAATTAAATACAGGAGACCTGGAATGCCGTTTTTCTATAGTCCCATAGGTGCTTTTTCAAAAGGCAACTGGACTTTTTGGTTTTTCTTCAAAGATGTTTTGTTTCTCATCCAAGAAGCTTCTTCAACTCTGAAGAAAAAAGCACCTTTGGGATAACCATGACCTGGATGACTAAGAATCTTCATAGACATTATTCTATAGGGTTATCTAGGAGAACAGTTCACTAAGTCCAATTTAATACACAGATCCATTTATATCCTAAGTGAGTCATGTATTTTAGTATTGAATTCATTCAATGTATGTTTAAAAAGTAACTTGTGAAAAGAATGAAAATCTGCAAGTTTTTTTATTGATACAATTTGTCACATAAACTTTGCTAAAATACATTTTACATTTACATTAGAAGACTATTTGTAAGACTGTCATCTATGGAGGACTTAGTGAAGCAGGTCATTCTGATAAATTTATATCTTTCTTTCAACTAGTAAATAAGTTAGTTCTACCAATTGGGTTGTGTGTTTTTATGTTTAAACCCAGATGATGTTTTCATATTTTGCTTAAATCTTTTAAAATAGTATTTTTAATTTTTTAATTTAAAATGACATCTAACAATAAAATGTACAAAACAAGTGAGCATAATTCAGTCAGTTCAAACTAATCATAAGCTAAATAACACATGCTAATATAAGGTTAAAAATAAATAAATAAAAATACTGGAAAAAGCAAAAAATAAACATATTTTTCTATAACTCATTGAATAATAATACATTTTAAGCAAATTATTGAAGCTCAATGTTTAGAATTAAATTGAATTCTGAGCAAATCATTCAAAAGTTTCCAGAATCATTATTAAGTATCTGATTAGGAATAACTATTTCATTTTCACCCATGTTTTCCAAAAGATGTTTTATCGTACCATTTTTAAAATCTAATGCTTATAAGAGGCATATTCAAATTAAAATTTCTTACCATTAATGTCCAAGCATATTTTACCACCTTAAAAATTGAAAATATGTTAGTTTATATTCTAATGGGAGCCAAATCTTGCCAGGATTTCAATGGCATCAAATCATAATTCTCTTTTTGGGTCTAGTGCACATCCAATTCATTTTCATTCAATAAATTACTAAATTAATGAATAGTTCCAAAAGTATAATTTGAAAATATGAAATAAAGTCTGTATTATGATATGAAATCTGAAGCTTTAAAAAGAAAATCTTAAAGTTTGACCATTATATAAGAAATAAAGCATTAATATATTTTAATGCTTGAGTGAAATCAACATAACCAATTTTATCAGTGTATATACACATCTTATTAATTTTTAATTTGTTCTTTCTCATAGACTCATAAGTATTTTATTTTATCTCTGAATTATTAGAAAAATCACGGTCTATCATAAAGTTCCTTCAATGGACTATTTGCCATATCTATGTTCCATAATTATGGGCTACATATGGAATAAAGCTGGAATGCTGGAATTATTGCAATAGCACTTAGACTTATATAGTCCTTTACAGTGCTTTACAGCCCTCTCTAAAGTGAATTATAATGCCCTCAACAATCATTTTACCAACTCGGAAGGATGGAAGGTTCAGTCAACCTTGAGCCTGGTGAGAACAGGCAGTCAGCAGAAGTAGTCTGCAATGCTGATTCTAACCACTGCGCCACCGTGGCTCCTTATACTTGCTGCTTGATTCTGAAAAGTTCTTTTTGGCATATAAATATGGAAAGAGGCAATGTATATTTTTGATGTTTATCTTGTGTGATGTGGTGCTTGCTGTAATCTTAATATAGGTTTGACTGGGAGCATGCTAGGTACAATTTAAACTGGAAATCATCTACAATAATTTTCCAATAGCACTATCCCCATTTTTATATATATAGTTGAAATATTGACATTGACTTAATAAGAGATTTTTTTTCTTGGAATGATCGCTTCCAAATATTTAACAGAATTGGAAAAACAAAGTATACTTTCACTTCATTTACAAATCTTATCATCAATTAGAAAACTACTAGATTTCAAATTTATTGTATTTCTAGAATACTTACCATATTATTGTACCATTTCTACAATTACAAGTGAAGAATTTAAAAGGCCCAGAGATCTTTGTCATGTAACAATAAAATAAATAATGGGAATGTGCTGGATGTCATATAATTGCATAATTTCTCCCCTAATATATCTAAAATCAGTGTCTGTGGATAGCCAAATCTGGCTTTTGTAAGCCAGATCTGGAAAAACTATAAGTAGGACTCTGCAAACTTCAGAAAAAAATGTGGATCCAGCACATT
Organism: Pseudonaja textilis; assembly: GCF_049901715.1. NCBI lineage: Eukaryota > Metazoa > Chordata > Lepidosauria > Squamata > Elapidae > Pseudonaja > Pseudonaja textilis. The sequence continues at coordinate 53,527,810 of NC_142008.1, read as the reverse complement.
CAAGCACCTTTTTGCTCCTTGTGAAAGCTGTCCAGCTTTTTTTTTTTTTTGGGGGGCAGGGATTCTGATCAAATAATTCCACTGATTTAAGGAATGAACTTGTTCAAGTAAATATGACTTTTGCAGTAGTGGTACCATTTTTATCAGGATCACACAGAAGCCTGAGAAAGCTGCTTTCATGAATAGCAGAGAAATAAGCAAATATTAGAAATGAATATCTAAAAAAGGATTATTAAAGAGAGTATTTATACCTCCAGGTCTTTGGGGGGTCTTTGGTGCTCTCCAAAGTGATCATTGAATTTGCATCCAGTAACAAGAGCTAATATTACATTTTCAGAATGAAAAAGGTTCAACTTCAAAATATGATGCATTCTAAATTATAATAATGGAATTATTAATTTAATGAATTTACTGAAATCTGTGACTTATTCACTAAGTATCATTTTGGGTTTTGCTCCATTGTTATGCAAACCAAATCAAAAGTAATGTAAATACTTCAACATATTTGTCTACTGTTAGCATTTAAATAAGATGACTTACTCCTTCATATGTCTCAGCTTGGTTGTTGCCATAGTACTATTGAGTGTTCTCAATCTCACAGGTCCCAATGGAGTCACTTCAGTGAAACTTCTAGTTCCTACAAATTAATGCACAATCTAATTCAGCTTGCTGTTGTCTGCATTCTGCAGATCTAAAAGCATTATGCTAGGACAAACAAAAAGTAAGCAGTAATTCATCTTTTAATTTGGAAATGCTGCATTAATTAACAGTAATTAGGTTATTAATATGGACTGGGCGGAATATGTGCCTACTTCTTAAAAAAGCTATCCATAGCCGAACCTCTAAGCATAATCTTTGAAAAATCTTTCAGGACCAGCTCCTTGCCAAAACTATGGTCACAAACCATGGTCATCCCCATTTTCAAAAAGGGAGACCCTAACCTAGTTGAAAATTACAGACCAATCTCTTTATGCTGCATCATCTGTAAAGTCATGGAATCAATTATTAACCAATCCATCATCTTCCACTTAGAGACAACCTACTCTCTAATAAACAATTTGGTTTCAGAAAAAAACCTATCCTGTAATCTGCAACTCTTACACTGCAAAAACATATGGACTACACAATTCGATCAGGGCAAAGCAATAGACGCAATCTACATAGACTTCTGTAAAGCCTTTGATTCAGTGGTACACGACAAACTACTCCTAAAACTAAAATCTTACGATATCTCTGGACACCTACATAACTGGATAGAAGCATTCCTATCAAACAGACAACAAATGGTCAAAACTGGGAGCGTCCTATTAAATTCTGTACCTGTCAATAGTAATGTCCCCCAAGGCAGTATTCTAGGACCAATTCTTTTCATACTCTACATAAATGATCTCTGTGATCATATTAAGAGCAACTGCGTTCTCTTTGCTGATGATGTAAAGCTATTCAACACCACAGACAATACTGCTACCCTTCAAAAAGATCTTGACTATGTATCAGAGTGGTCAAACAAATGGCAACTTCAACTCTCAACAAATAAATGCTCTGTCTTACATATTGACAAAAAATCAGAAAATAAAATACAGGCTGAATAGTCAAGATCTTGTTGATGATCTAAACTCTGTCAAGGATCTTGGAGTATTCATCTCAAATGACTTAAGTGCTAGAGCACACTGGAACTACATAGCCAAAAAGGCATTAAGAGTTGTTAACCTAATTTTACGTAGCTTTTTCTCTAATAATATTACATTAATAACTAGAGCATACAAAACATTTGCTAAACCAATACTTGAATACAGCTCATTAGTCTGGAACCCACATTACGTATCTGATATTAACACAGTTGAGAAAGTCCAGAAATATTTCATAAGAAGAGTTCTCCACTCCTCTGCTTGTTGCAAAATACCTTATGCCACCAGACTTAAAATTCTAGACCTAGAAAACCTAGAACTACGTCGCCTTCAGTCCAATCTTAGTATATTATATAAAATCATACATTGCAATGTCCTACCTGTCAATGAATACTTCAGCTTCAACCATAACAATACAAGAGCAAACAATAGATACAAACTCAAGGTTAATCGCACCAAACTTGATTGCAGGAAATACGACTTCAGCAACACAGTGATCAACTCTACCTGACTCTGTGGTTTCTTCCCCAAACCCCCAAAACTTTAACCTTAGACTGTCTACTATTGACCTCACTCCTTTCCTAAGAGGTCTGTAGGGGGTGTGCCTAAGCGCACCAAGGTGCCTACTGTCCCTGTCCTATTGTTTCTTTTATTTTTCTTATATGTATCCATGTATTCATAACTATGTTTTTACCTATGCCTATTACCTTGTAAGCAATTGACAAACCAAATAAATAAGTAAAATAAATATTAATATAATTTGGTTTAACAGGTCCATGAAACATAACATTTATTTTTTTATGAGACAGTACATCCCCAAACAATAGGGTTTTATAAAAGAGGCTTCTATGCATTTCTTACAAATGTATATGTACCTCATTTCCTTGAGCAGATATTTATGGAGTCAAGTTGTTTTGTCATTGTTATTAGCCTACTATTTATTCTTCCAATAAATAACACAGTCTTTCCCCTGAATATATTCTGATCATTCCAACAAAGAGTCTAGGAATCATGACATTTCCATGGTATGAAGGAAGTTCCAAATAAGATGTTTTTGTCAATTATTACCAAATAATAGTAATAGAGTTCATGCAATGTATACACAGTTTCGTCAGAGTGATCAGTGATATACTATTTGATATACTATTGAGCATCTTTCCTATATCCCATAAAATTTAATTTCTTTCACATTCCTGAAAGAATTTATTTCACTATCTACCTGATGTAATGTAACTCAGGATATAATTCCTATAATTACTCCCCTAATATTTAGGAAGTTTTTTTCATCTGTTACATTAAAAATTATATTTTGATGGCAACTTCTAGAGAAGCTGATGGAGCAAGCTGCATTCAAAGTCTTCATTTTTAACTTGTATCCCTGATTCTCAGTTTTATCCACCTACATAAAAGTAAAACTACCAATCCCATTTTCTTATCCTATTAATACTTGAAGGGTTTTTTTGGAAAGACTTCATGATCCTGAATAAAAGTTAGCAATTCAAAAGCTATTTTATTGATTTAAAGGGAGAATACAAATGTATTTATATAATTAGCACACATCTCTGTTTAAGTTGTACATATTAGAGGAAATAATGACATTTTCTTCTCCACTTCTCAAGTTTTCATCACAAATTGAATGCCAAAAATATTCCTTACTATTTTGAAATCGAGTCATTTACATTCACTAAAGATACATAATAAAAATTATGCCTACAGTATGTTTGGAAGTAGATTAACTTTTGAAATAATTTAAACAATAAACTTTAGTATGGATCTACCGGTTCCACAAGTTGTGAGAGAAGACAAAGCATTATCATTTAACCATTCTTTATAACTAAACTGCTTTACATTGCAACTTCAAGCATCTAATATTTCGTGAACATTCACATTGATTAATGTTAATAACTTGCTTTAACATGTTATCTAACAGCATCTGTGATCATTATTTAAATCCCACAGACATTAAATAAAATATTTCCTTTGAATAATTTCTTGAAATGATTTAACTCATTTCAGTTATTTATTACTGGAAAAATGTTTACATGAAAAGAAATCATAATTTTAAATCTAAATAAACAGAAATGAATGTTTAATACTAGAAAATATTTAATGCAATTTTGGTATCATAACAACATAGGACATTTGATTGTTGGTCTGGAGTTAACCTTGGAATATGCTAGTCTGGGTGCTGATTACTGGTGGAGAGGTGCTGGAGTCTTTTTGCTCTCTTTGAGCTGATTGATTGTCTCTTTTACATAGTTATAGATGTTGTAAATGTCTATGTGTCTATTGATGGCTGATTTGTCAGAGTGCCAGGCTTCTAGGAATTCCCTGGCATTTTTGGACTTGGCCTGGTCCAAGATCCAACATTTTCCTAATTGAAACTATGGTTAAATCTTTCTATATGTTGTGAAATTAAAAAAAAAAGGTCAGATCTTTTGATTGCCAGTTGGTGTTCATGGATGCATTCTGCCAGTCTTCTGCTTGTTTGTCCTACATAATGATTGTTGTAGTTCTCCAATTATATTATATGACTTGTTTTTTCTTCTGGGGTTGCTCGGTCTTTTGGTTTGCTTAGGATGTTTTGAAGAACTTTGGTTGGCTTGTGTGCTACACTGATTCCATGTGGTTGAAGTCATCTGTTGGTGGTTTCTGAGATATTCTTGATGTAAGGCAGTGTAATTATTTTTAGGGTTTGTGTTGATTGCGCTGTATTGAGTTGAGTGGTCAAGGACTTTTTGATAAAGTTGCATGGTTATCCATTTTGTTGGAATGTGTTTTATTGATGCTCCATTTCCTTTTTCTGCTATTCTGGGTTGCTGCAGTATGTTTGGACTTGTTTAAATAAGGTTCTCTTGTGGGAGGTTCGGTTGTTGTTTTGGTAGTGAAGCACTGGTTAGTATGGGTGGTTTTTCTATAGACTTATTTCTACTTTGCCATTGTGATCAGGATGTCCAAAAAGGGTAGTGAGTTTTTTTCCTTCTCTATTAAATTGGATTCCTTTAAAAATATTATTGATGATTCTGTGAGTGTTTTCTAGTTGCTCCATTTTATTATGGTGAAGATGTCATCTATATATCTGATTCATATTTTCAGTTGTATTTATGGAAGTGCTATGCCTTCTAGATCAGTGTGGTCACCAACCAGTAATCTGCAGATCACTGGGGTCTGCGAGAAAATTTTGGTGGTCCACAGTGCACCCGGATGGAGGAGCTGCTCCAGGATGACCAATGGGCCAGTCCTGTGACTAGAGCTCTGGAATATGGGATCGGCCAGGCAGATCTTGGTGGGGCTGGAAATCTCTGCCATAGAAGGTGGTATGTGCAACGTGCAAGTTTGCAGGTGGTGCAACGTAGTGCAGACCTTCCCAGCAGGAACGAGATAATAATGCTGTTGTGGCAAGGAGTGGTGGTGGCATAGGCGGGCTGAAGGTATTGGTGTTGGCAACCTGAGGCTCTTTCATTCCTCTGCTATGGCTCCCTGTCAGCTGAACCCACCAGTAGCTGACTCCGCCTCTCGCCCTGCCCTCCCAGTCACTCCTCGCCTGGCCTGAAAAGGTAAGGGCAGGGGATATTGACTCGCTCCATATTCCAGAGCGGGAGCAAAGGGTCCCTGTACTTGCTTCATCTCTTGCTGGGTCTTGGGGGTGCTACTTCCGGGCCTTGTTGATGCTGTGCACATCTTGGTCACTTGGCGAGATACATGGCTTCCTCTCCACCCCAAGACACTGGCCCAAACCCCTGATTTCTCTCTGTCGCTGCTTTTGGCACCTTCATGGCCTGCCCACTGCTATCACAGTGCCTTGTGCAACACATATAAATTTAGAGTGCTTCACAATGGGGGAGACGGCATCTCCACATCCTCCTGGAGCCCATTATGCTGCAGACCATTGGCAGCAGCCGGGTCAGGTGAGTGTCTCGGGGCAGAGAGCAGGTTGTGCTTCTTCCCAAGCAACTGAGTTGTGTCCAGCACCAACAAAGGCCAGAAGAAGGACCTGCAAGACCCAGAGAGTGCTAGAGAATCAGAATGAGAGAGAGAGAGAGACAGAGGCAGAGACAGAGAGATAGAGACAGAGAGATACAGAGATGAGAGAGACAGAGAGATGAGAGAGAGAAAGAAAGAGAGAGAGAGAGAGAGAGAGAAAGAGAGAGATAGAGTGAGAGGAGAGTGAGATACCTGTTTTCCATAGAAAACCAGGGAGCCACAAAACCTGGGAAGGCGTGGCTGAGGGGCGTCATATGACTGGATGGGAGTGACATTGAGTTGGCCATGCCCACTCAGGTTTTGTGGCTCCTGATGTTTTGTTTTCTGTGGGAAGTAGGTTCAAATGGCTCTTTGAGTGTTTAAAGTTGCAGAAACAGGTGGCCAAGCTACGTGCCTGAAGGACCCTATCCCATCACTGGGAGTCCAGGCACTTCAGTGAATGGTGTTCTGGATTTGTATTAGTGTTCCGCAGGATTTAAAATTATAAATTTAGGGGTCCCTGAGATCCAAAAGTTGGTGACCCTTGTTCTAGATATTGGATGACGACCTCCAATTGAAGTCTGAAAGCAGTGATCCCATAAGTGTCCCTTTAATTGGAAGTATGTAGTTAATCTTTATGAGATCCATAATCCTGGGTGTTTTGATCTTTGTGTACTCAATTAAGTCAGGTGTATTGTGAAGCAATGCAGTCATGGATTCTTTGGCTAATTCTGGATCTATAGATGTGAACAGGGCTGTGACATCAGTTGACAATGATTTCGTCCTCATCTGTAGTCACATCCCTGATTGTTTGAAGACACTGTGTTGTTGTTGCTATTGTTCATTGCAAAGTTGTGTCCGATCCATCGTGACCCCATGGACAATATTCCTCCAGGCCTTCCTGTCCTCTACCATCCCCCAGGGTCCATTTAAGCTCTGAAGATACTACAGTGGAGAGTTAATGGAGTGTTGGCTTCCTCTTGTGAGATGGCCAAAGTTTTTTATTTTTTTTGCAATGTTGTATGTAGGGGATTCTGGTAGAGATACAATTAGATGGAGAGGTATGCTAGGTTTCTGTATTTTGGAGCATTTGTAGAAGAGTGGGAAGATGGATCCACTGCTTCTCATCTGCTACTGTTTCTCTTTTGTAATTTGGCCTCTCTTAGTGAAATCACTAAGGGTTCTCTTGATCTGGTTGACTAGTTTTTGTATTCTATTGGTGTTCACAGAGTTTCTTTGTCCTCCAGTATTTCTTTTGCTTTTTGTAGGCATTGTGCTCTATTCATAATCACCGTGGTTCAGCCTTAGTCTGCAAATAGAATGGTCCTGTTTTAGGTTTCTGATGACTACGTTGCCTTCTGTTGTAAGTTAATTCTATTCCTGTCTTCTTCTAATCTCTGGAATGATACTTTGTCTAACGTTTTCTTGGACCTCTGTGGTGAGTTTGGTGGTTTTAAATGCCCCTTCTAAGGCTTCAAAAAAAGGTGATTTGTATCACCTTTATTATAGTTGAGTTCTTTTTGTAGAATCCTGTGTGTCCTTTTAAAACAATAGATGTGTTTCTGCTGCACTCTTAGGAGAAATAAACTGGCCAGACCGAAAGTCAAGATATTAAATAAGATCTCAGCCATCAACTATACTTTTTCTTTGTAGATTCTCCCCAATCTCTATTCACCCATCCCCAGCTGATGAGTTATGTTGAACAAGGTTAAACCAAAAGTCAATTCCTTTTCCTCAACTCTATCAAAAGTAAAGCAACAAGGGAGTAAAAAATTACTATGTATTAAACTTTTAAGGAGTCTTTCTGTTAGGCTGATGGTTGCACTTACTTCTGGATCAGGATAAACAAATTCAAGTTTCTTTTACCATGCACAAAACATTGGCTCACATTTTATGCAACAGGCCAAGAATATCCAATTGGTATTGTAATCAAACTTAAGTGTTGAAGAATAGGCTATCTCACCTCCAGAATTAATATCTACAATATTCTCCATGTATTGGACCATTGCTTCGATATCACTGTCCTGTCAACCAAAGAAGATACTCAATTAGTTGTTTCAACAAAAATACTGAAAATTGGGAACAATTCCATTTATTATTACATTGCTACAAGTAAGTTACTGAAGATCAGTAATGCAAGTTAAGAAAAAAAATATTAACATAATCAGAAGGGCTGTTCATAATGGATCTAGAACAACTCGCAGCAGTCAACTTGCCATGGCCTATTTGTCATGGGACAATGTGCCACAGGGCAAGAGTTATATTAATATTGAAGAAATGGGGGTATAGAACAATTAAAGAAAGGATGCCAAAGGAGGGACAAAAGAAATGTGAATGATAAAAATTAAAATAATGTTTAATTATTTTAAATAAATAATTAAATTGAATTGTTCAATTATCTTGTGGTGGGTTGGCCATGGTAAATTGACCGTAGCAAGATGGCTGTGACAAGTTGATCATAATGAGTTGGCCATGGCGCATTGGCTGCAGCAAGTTATCCCATTCCAGTTCCTAAGTACTCATAATTGAAAGACATGAAATTTAACATAGTTAAATTTATAACTAAATACAAATGGATTTGTAATTGACTTCTCATTGACATTGTGGCAGCAACAGCTAGAAAATAGCGGAGCCTCGCTGGGCTCCATGAAATGCAGCCAGCAACACTTGCAGGGAGATCCTATGGGGTTAGGCCACCCTGGAGGAGTGGTGAAGAAAGGAGAGGCACTTCATCGATTGCGAGGAAACCACAATTTTCTCACTGATCCAAAGAAAGCTCTCCTGAATAGGAGTGGGGAAGATGGCCATTTTGGTCTGACATAAGCTGGGACAACCAGAACGCTAAGATCTTGTGCTGGTGCAGTGTGTAGACAGAGCAGTGAAACTGGGTGAGATAACTTCTAACCTTTATCCAAAGATATAACCGAAACTAAAAATTATAAAAATAACCTTCAAATAGTAAGAAAGCGACGACTGGATTTATGGAGGAGGATTAAAGACTAAAAATTAAAAAGAAAGATTACAGTTTAAAGATTCAGACGCAAAAGAAATATTCAAAGGATGTTTCAAACTAGAGAAAGACTGGAAATAGTTGAACAATATTGTGAATAAGTGACTATTGGGAGTCACTGCTTTTCTAAACTTTATTTTTAACTCCCCTGAATGGATGACAGTCAGCTGTTTTAACTTCCTTAAATGTTGGAATTGGGGGCAGGAGAGCCATCTGCTGGAGGAAGAAGATAACTGCAATATGAGAAATTTGAAGGAAAATGCTGAAAGGAGATAAAACAAATAATAGCTGGAAACTATTTGACCTTAACTTTATCATTGCAGACCACTGGGAGACCTGGAAATATAATAGCTGCCTGAAGATGTTTGAGGCAAACTGAGCTATAAAAACTAAAACTTTATTGAACTGTTCATTGAAAGAAAAAAAAGAATAAAAGATAAGTAAAACTTTAAAATTTGGACAATTAGGAAGGAGTAAACTAGAAATTACAAAGACTGTGAGCAGTGAGCAGGCTGTGAGCAAAGCACTCCAAAGCTAGATCAAATCAACTCATCAGAGGGCAAATGGCAAAGAAGGAAGGCATGTCCTTTTTGCACAGCAGCGGCAGTCATGATCGCCCCCCATTTACCTCCTCCTTTCTTTCTCCCCTTCACCCCAGTTCTTGAAGAATGAACTTCCACTTCTCACTCTGTCATAATCCTTCACACCAAAAGGAAAGAGGTGCCACTCTTAGCTTAGTCAGAGGATCTGTGTGCACCAGCCATGCCAAAAGGTAACTGGCAAGAGGTGGATTTAACTTAATGGGGGGGGGGGGGCATATCTATATCTATGTATTTTATAATATTCAGTATCTATTTACTAATTTGGCAACTATTTTGTTTCAGTTCAGTTCATTTTTATTACTATATAGAAATCCTATATTAAAATAATACATAGAAATTGTACTGAAAATTAAAATCTCTACAGTGTTGTTTGCTGGTAGACTGGATTTTTGAATGAATTGGTAATTTACTGTGCTTTTTCTCTTTCTACACCTTCATTCAATCATCAATTAACTCTCTTGAATTCACAGAAAATGGAAAATACTTAGGCTGGCAAATAATGATATAACTAAAATAGACTTTAGTCTATTTTATTCTGAATTAAAATTCAGGTGGTTCCTTATTCAGAAATACAGAAGCAGATATAGATTTGGGGAGAAGTGTGAGTGGAGAAAATAGGTAGTTGTGTTTCAGGAATAAAGAAGGGTTTCAGTATAAAATTATTTAGAAAATAATTTGCAAAACTGTTGGATCCCAAGAGAAATAGGTACTTGTTATCCTATAGACGTTTGGACCAAATCAGCAGAGCAATGTCAAGAAATGATAAAAACTGCAATTCAAAATATCAGAAGATACAACATTGATTAGGGATTATTGCATGCCCTCTCATTTGCTTCAGGAGTCTCTCGTCTACTTCTAGCACTGAGAGAAAGTAATGTATTTGCCCAAAGCTGGGTACTATCAGTATGTTGATAAAACCTGATTACATATTTCAGCTGTAATCTAAACAGCTAATGCAGTACAAATTCAGAATCTGGATGGAAGAGAATATGCTGAAGAAAAGTTGGCTTTGGGTTTGTGGTCTAACAACTCCTGGAAAGTACCATTATTACTTTAGTACAATTGAACTCTAATCTTTAAATGTGATCTACCAACTGAGGGGCTATCTAAATATTTCTGCTCAATAAACAGGTTGCAACTGTGGCTAGGAGGATTTTTGCGCCAGACTTTTGACTTATTCATCAACAGGCTTTGGATGACCATGCTCTCAGTCTTTGATGTCCTAGTCATTCTTCCTCTGGCTTCTATAACATGCTTTGCATGGGGCTGCCCTTGAAGCAACATCTATAGTATATCTGGGTAACCATGCTGCTTTGTACTTAATATTGGTTTGCTTTTAGGTGTGATTCAAAGTGCTGGCTGTCACCTATGTAGTACTACATGGCCTCAGTTCTAATAATCTTTCATTTTGTGTAAGTTCACTATATAAGTGGTTCTTTTAATTCAGCATTTATTCGAGTGAATATACTTGTGAATATATTCTACATACTGTCTGTGACGCATTCTTTTCTTCCTGTTCACAATCTGATTCTTCACTTGTTTCTGAGCAGGAATCAAATGCATCATTATAATATTCTTCTGCAATAAGAGGATCCTCTGGGAACTCTGCAATAAAAGCAGACTTAATTTGTGAATGACAGTAAATTTTAATGCAACTTACAACCAAAACTGGGACAGACAATTCATTGTTAAGTGAGACATCATGTAATTGTGATTTGCAAGCTTCAATGCTGGCTTCCCTTTTGACTTTCCTTGTTGGAATCCTGAGTTGAAAAATTCCAGTTGGTGGTCATATAACTATGAGGTACTCTGACTCTTAAAAGATACTTTTTTCAGTAGCATCATAACTTTAAACACTTGTTTAATAAATGGACATAAGTCTAGGATTTGACTTTTGAATGAAGGTGTAGGATTATATATAGCTCTTTACAAATGGTTGTAGTCAATTATAGCTGTAGCAGAAAGCATTTCAGCTCCCAAAGTCAGGCTATCAATTTCTCCCTATTCCCTCTATTCATTGTTCCCAATCCCTGTAAAATATGTTTTTGAGGATAGCATTTAGCATGAGAAGCTGTAGAGGTAAACGGAAATCAGCTACTCTAGTTTATGTGATTATAAATGCTTAATATTGAATTCAGACCCAAATGTCTACCAAATTCAATTCCCAAAATTGTGTATTGCAAAATACACATGCAAAATATATTATATTTACTTGGTAGAAATAAATCCTTGATCTTAACACGAATCCTTTCACAAAGAAAAATTAGATAGAAAACATTGATGGGGCATTAAAGGAACATGTGCCTGGGCAAATCTAAAAGGATCTTCTCATTTTGAAGGTAAATTATTAGAGCTAAATAAATGTCTTTTAAATACAATATCATGTATTTATATTAATATATTAAATATAATATATTGGCATAGAATTTATCTTGTAGATTTTTAGTGATTATGATCAGGCAACATGCTGTTTGTTTCTGAGAGTTGCCATGCAACAAGCTTGAAATTAGTTGTTTTTCTGAAAAGAGTTTATGGAGATTATATCCTATAACTCTTGCATTCATTCCTTATACTTAGGCATATTTTTGCATTTAATAAAATCTGACACATATAATATACAATCCAGAGCAACAGTGGCCTGCTCAGTTTAGTCAAGTATTTCATTTTCATGAATCATGATCATTGGACACATCCCTATTTAAGGCATAAAAGATAAAATGAGAAAATCATAATATTGTGTGGAAGCAAAAACATAACTTTAGTACTAGACCTGTAGCATACTTGTGTTGCTGCTGAGAACTCATGGTTGCAGATGTCTGCTGTAAACTGAACCTTTCTACGTATCTTTTCCTTTGTTTTGACCTAGCAACAATTGAGTAAACAACAACTGAGAAAAAAATTCATTTTTTTCTTAAATAATGCTTTGTTGAATAACTTTCACAAATGTTAATTTTCCAAATGTTACAGCAAACTTGTTGCTGCTCAGTATAGATATATAGCCCTGTCATTACATTTCCACTTAGCAGTAAAAACCTACTACAATGTGAAAAAAACATTTGGAAGTCATTTCCTAGGAATCCACTCAAATCTATAGCTAGGCTGGGTCTGGTCAGAGTTGGTCAACCAAGCCATAGTTCTTTAAAATTAACAGACCAGCTGTTCCTCACAAGGAGAATGCAACATATGTCTCCAGTACTTTTAGAGCTTTGGGAAATGAGAGAATGGCTATTTTACTTTACCAGAAATCAGTGCCTTTGGGAGGGCAGGGCTGGAGCCACAGTGTGAAGATAGCTTTCTCGGAGCTCTGGTGAAAGTCGCTGATACCCCCACAGCCAGATGGTCCCAGCGGACCCAAAATGTCCTGGAGAGGCGGGGAGCGAAAGGAGCACATCCTTATCGATCCCAGGGACACTGCAAAGTCCCCGGTTGATCCAGGAAAGCTCCTGTAGCCCAGCAGCAGAGGGAAGCGGACATTAAGCTGCTAGGAAGCTGTGACAGCCCCAGAACAGAAGAATAGAAGAAAATGGTGTGTCAGTTTGGGTGACAATTTTTTTTTTCTGAATTAAGCTAGAGGAGTACCCTAAGGGAAAAAAACTACAAAAAAAGAAAACAGGAAAGTGGAGAGTAGCAGCAAAGTGAAACACATGCTCAGCTTTCAAAGCTTTTTTGGATTTTTTATTTCTCTTTAAAGTGATTTTTTCCCCACTTTTTGACTAACTCGACTGGATGGGATTGGATTGGACTTTAATATAATAATTTACTGAAGAATCTGAACTTTTACTTTTAAACTAAAAGTCTTTGGATTACTTTGTCTTTTTATTTTTACTTTCTGAACTCAATTGATACAGTGTAACTTAAAGATAAGTGAAAGGAAGGAAAAGCTAAGCAACACTGCAATCTAGAGGTCACAGAGATTAAAAATTTAGAATTTCAAAGAATAAACTGTTTTGGCGAAAGGTTGTTCAGAAGGAAAAGAAGATAGAAAGTGAGCACTGAAAACAGGTGCTGCTCTCATTGACTTTGTAAGCAACCGGAGAGTTGATTAGGAAAGGAACAAAGAAAGAACACTGTGACCTTGGATAATATATATGTTTTGGACTTTGGCTTTTTGCATTGTTGGATGTTACACTGAGACACTGATTGAGTTTGTGAACTAAAATTTCAAACTGTAGCCGTTTATTTCCCCTTTTTTCCCTGCCGCTGGTGTGCACTTTGGGCTTTTTTCATTTTTAATGTCTGGTTCTATTTTGAAACATTGACTTTTTTTCTTTTTCCATTTTTTAAATTAATCTTTTTGTTAATAAGAGGAGACAACTTGGCCTTTGGGGTTTTTTTTTCCTTGACTTTTTTGATTTTCTCCTCTCTTTTCTGTTTTTTCCCTCTTCTGTCTAGAAGTGGGTGGATTTATATTTTTCTTGTTGTTGCCCTTTTCTCTTACATTAGATTTTTGGATTTCACATAATTTTTCCTTTTCTTTATATATTGGAGTTTTAACTTTTCTTCTGGCTCTTGGATTTTTTACTTTCATCTGTTTGAACATAATTGGATTAAGGTAGAGAGGAACATGAAGATTTTATATTTATTTTTATTTTTCTTGGAGTTTTACCAATGGATTATAATTAATTGGCCACAATGCAAGAGATAAAAACAATGTTTCAAGCAGTACAAGACCAAGGGAAGCGTACAGATGATAGAATTGGAAAAATGGAAAAGAGGATGGGAAAGATGGAAGAAAACATACAACAAATGATAACGACATATGGTGAAAAAATGCAGATGGAAGAAAGAGGTATCAAAACAGACAAGAAAGTAGGAGAAATTGATAACAGATTGACAATGGTGGAATATGAGAAAGGAAAAGAGACGATTCCCTGGGAGATGGAAAAGGCTGATTTTTATCTAAGATTCCAAAATATTGAGGAAGAAAAAGGAGAAAATCTCACAGAAATTATGACAGAAATCTTGGCAGGACCCTTGGAGATATCCAAAGAAAAAATGAAGGATGGAATGGATGAAATATACCGAGTATATACAAGATATGCGATGAGAAACAAACTGCCCAGAGAAGTACATGTGAGATTTACTAAGAAAACAATGAGAACAGAAATATTACAGAAAGCAAGAGATGATTCACTGAAATACAAGGGAAAAGAGATTAAAGCCCTGAAGCAAATACCAAGGAAAGTGAGAGACCTAAGAAGAGAATATCAATTTCTGACAAAGATTGTAATCAAGAAAGAAGTGAATTACAGGTGGCTGATTCCCGAAGGCTTGACGTTTGTATGGCAAGAACAAAGACATAGATTAGACTCAGTTGAGAGAGCAGAATTATTATTTTTTTAATTTAAAAAAATACTTTATTAAAATTCAAGATATTAAAAAGTTTACAAAAAACAGAATATTAAAAATATTTACAAAAATTTGTATAATAGAAATTATATCGATCTTTCAATCTTTCAATATCATTTTCTTGGCAGTACACTAAATACCATATATACACATAGAATTTGACAGTTTTTAAACATATTAACTATATTAATTCACAATTCCTCATTAATGTTACTGAACAAAACTATATCATCTGTATAGGTCACTAATTTGAGTGAAAAGAAGAAAGGAATGTCATATTGACACTTAATATATGTATATATCTAAAACATATATTTGGGGTATTTATAGTCTATGTGCTGTAGTTTAATGTTCCACGGGTATGGAGGGAGGAAGGGAACACATTTTATAATTCATTATTACATATTTCTACAGTAAGTCTAAGTAATTATAAATCCTAATCTGGATGTCTATCTAAATCAGTTTCTCAATTGCTACACTTTCTCCCTCATCCTATCTGTTTGCTTGCATTCCAATTTTATTTCCCTTTTTCTTTCTTTTTAAATTCCTTCTATGACCTTTCTTTATTGTACTTTACTGTCTAACCATTGATACCAAACATTCCAAATTAAATAATACTCTGAATCCTCTTTGTCCTTTAATTTCAACGTGAGCCTATCCATCTTTGCACATTCTAAGATTTTGTGGATTATAACGTTATTAGTGGACATCTTCCAAGCCTGCGCCAATGCAGATGCCGCAATTAGTATATGTATAATCAAATATCTAATTCTAGGGGGATATTTTTCTTTAGTGATGCCCAGGAGAAATAATTCCGGCTTCCACTCCAACCTGCAATGGGTAATTTCCTCCAGCCATGTTTTTATCTTGGTCCAATATTTTTTAATTTCTGGGCATAGGCACCAGATGTGGAGGAAGGTATTCTCTTACATTTCCAGCAATTTGGGTTTAACTTGCAAGTTTGGAGGGTGCTAAATGCCATCGGTAAAGCAATTTATATAAATTTTCTTTGTTAGGCAATTCATTTTGTCATACAGGTTTTTTTTTGCCATATTTCTTCCCAAACATCCAATTCTATACTGTGTCCAAATTTTTTTGCCCAAGTTAGCATTGGTCCTTTTACAATTTCCTCCTAGATCAAAATTTAGTAAATAATTGTATAATTTTGATATCATTTTTTCTTCTGGTCCTAGCAATGATTTGTCTAAATAAGTTGTTTTTGTTTCAAATCCAAATTCTTTTAAATCTTTTTTGTATCTCATCTGTATTTGAAGGTACAACCACCAATCCATAGGTATTCCTTGTGTTTCTAGTTCTTGGGCTCTCCTAAGCCTCCCTTGATTATCCAAGATTTGATAATATTTAAGTTTTTTGCTAATGTCCATGGTATTTGGGTGAAACATGGCCTCCATGGTGGATAACCAACCTGGAATTTTGATATAGCGGTTGTTCCTGATTTCCTCCCAAGTTTTAATCAAAGAATCTCGCAAGATGTGCCTATAAAAGTAAGAATGATTCTTATTCCTGGGGTCCCATATGAAGGCATGCCACCCAATTTGCATATCATATCCTACTGTTAGAATTCTCTTATTTTCTAATTTAATTCAGTCTTTGATCCATATTAAAGAAGCTGCTTTATAATAAGTCTCCTAGATTGAGAGTCCAAAACCACCTCTGCTTTTGATATCCTGTAAATAAATTGATTTGATTCGTGCCTTTTTCCCTCCCAATTTCATAGTCATTTTGTTTGGATCTTTGAAGAATTTTTTATCTAATTTAATTGGAATAGTTTGGAACAAATATAATAATTCAGGTAAAATATTCATTTTAATTGTGGCTATTTTCCATAAGAACGAGATCTGTAATTTACCTGTAATTTCCAGGTCTTTTCCTATTTATTGTATCATTTTTATGTAGTTATCTTTTTTTTAAAGCTGAGCATCTCGCCCTTAACCCAAATGCCTAGATATTTAACTTTTTTAACAATTTGGAGACCCATTACTTCTTCTAATTCCCTTTTATCTTTTGCTGTTAGGTTCTTAGCTAGCATTTGGTTTTATCTTTATTAATTTTGAGGCCTGCCACTTTGCCGAATTTCCCTATTTTCTGTAGTAATATCAGACCAGATTCTAGTGGGTCTTCAATAACAAATGCCATATCATCGGCAAAGGCCTGTAATTTGTATTCTTCCTTTTTAATTTGTGTTCTTTTTATTTCCTTATTTAATCTAATTTTTCTCAGTAATGTTTCTAATGTTAAAATGAAAAGCAGAGGTGATAGTGGACATCCCTGCCTGACTCCTTTCATTATTTCAAATGGTTTCATCATTTCCCCATTTATTAATACATTCGCTTTCTGGATAGAATAGATCATTTCTACCATTTTCTCAAACCTTTCTCCAAATTTCATAAATTTAATCTGCTATATCATAAACTTCCAATTAACATTATCAAACGGTTTTTGTGCATCCAGGAAGACAAGGGCTACTTGGCTCCCTGGATGCATTTCATAGTATTCTAATATATTGATTATTGTTCTAGTATTATTTCTAATTTGTCTTGTCGGGAGGAATCCATTTTGATCAGAGTGTATTTTTTCTAACCTATCTGCCATATAAAAATTTTATAATCAACATTAAAAGAGATATTGGTCAATAGTTTTTGGTTTGATTAGCATCTGAACCCTCCTTTGGGATTAATGTAACATAGGCCTCCTTCCACGAATCTGGTATCCTTACTTCCAACAATATCTCATTGCAAAGTTCCAGAAATATACTTTCTATGGATTCCCCTATTTTTTTATAAAGTTCACCTGGTAAACCATGCGGGCCTGGGGTTTTATTATTTTTTTGTTTTTTAATTGCTTCCTTCAGTTCAGTTAATGTTCCCTATTCCATCTATGTTTCCTATTTCTATTGTTTCCTGACTGTACAGGTTCTCAAAGTATTCTCTCGCAATTTCTTTTTTCTTTTCTATATTGGTTTCCTCAATTCCACTCTAATCTAATACTTGTGTATGATTCTTCTCTCATTTTCTTTTTTTAATTTATAGGCAAGCCAATCTACCAGGTTTATTTGCATATTCAAAATAATTTTGTTTTGTGTATTGCAAACTCCTTACTAAGTTTTCCTGCTCTAAAATGTTCAATTTGTTTTTTTGTTAATGCCAAATTATTTCTAGTTTCTTCTTCCCCCTGGATTTTTTGTAATTTATCTTCTAATCTTTTTATCTCCCCTATTAATGTATTATGGTTTCCCCATTTTTCTTTATTTCTTTTTGCCATGTATGCTATTGTTATTCCTCTCAAGTATGCCTTTATTATATCCCATAAATTTCGCAATGAGGTATGTTGCTTCTTATTATTTTTAAAGAATAGTTCCAATTCTTCTGAGATTTTTTTGAAGATACCCATTTTCTTTTAGGATTTGTGGATTTAATGTCCATCTGCCTTTTTTTCCTTGTTTGTCCTTTCCATGTTATTTTAAGTGGATTGTGATCTGCCCAGGTATTTAGCATTTTTCCTATTTTTCCAATGTCTTTGAGTCGGTCTCCATTTACCCAGGCCATATCTATTCTTGACCAAGATTTATGCGGGTTGGAGTAGAAGGTGAATTTATTTTCTCCTGAGTTCAGTTTTCTTCCTACATCCAATAAGTTCAATTCTTCCGACATTTCAAAAACGGTTTATGGTAGTGTGTTTTTCTTTTTGCACTTTTGTTCACTGTCATAATCTTTTCGAATGTTTGCAACTGCATTATAATCTCCAATTATACATACATTCTGATTTCTAGTTCAATAAGTTTGCTATGTATGGCTTTACAGAACTTGCTTTGATTTTTATTAGGCGCATATATCCCTACCAATAGAATGCTTTTGATTTCTATAGATACTTCCACCATCAATATCCTCTCTCTCATGTCATTATATATTAACTCTGAAATTATTTCTTCCTTAATATATATTGCTACCCCTCTTTTTTTTTCCTCTACTAATGTTGTATATAATCTTCCTAACTTTTTATTTTGTAAATATTGTTCATCTTGTTTCTTAATGTGCACTTGTTGCAGGCACACTATATCAGTCTTCTGTTTCTCTAGTTTAGATAATATCCTTCTTCTTTTTGTTGGTATGTTCAGTCCATTCATGTTAATCAACAAAAGTTTCAGTCCCCATTCCATTTTTATGTCTTGTTCCAGTTTCGGTCTTCTATTTACTCTCATTTCTTCTTTGACTTCTGGTTCTAACTCCTTCTTCTTCTTGATCTACTGTCCCCTCGCTGTTTCTTTCCTTTGGTCCTTCTCTTTATTCTCTTTCTGAAGTTCTTCTTGGCTTGGTGTATCCAATTCTTCTCTACTACTACTCTTCTTTGGGTCCAACTAGCTGCTTGTAGAAGTCTTCAGCTTTCCCCAGATTGACAATTTTTATTTTTTTATCATTCCATATAATCAACATACCTTCTGGGATAATCCATCAAAATAAAATATTCTTTTTATTTAGTTGATTGGCCAAAAATTGGTAATCTTTCTGCTGTTCGCGTACTCTCCTAGGTATCTATTTTAATACGATTATTTCTTTTCCCTTGTACATCATCTGGCGTAGCTGGTATATACCCTATAGATGTCATCAATCTTATTTATTATCTCTTGTCTATCTCTTTGTAGGGTATCAGCCATCAATTCAGCCATCAGGATTGTTAGGTCTTCCTCTTTTGATTCTACCGCATTTTGAAATCTTAAGAAAAATGAAGCTCGATTCATTTCGAGATTGCTGAGGGGCTCTTCCATTTCTTTATTGTGTCCTGCAATCTTCTGATCCATTGCCTCTAGTTTCTTCTCCGTCTGTTCCATTTGCAATTCAATTGTTTTTATCCTCTCCTCATTTTTCTTGATTGTTTCTTGGATGGACCCCATTTTATCATTTAGATTATGAATTTCTACTTTCATTTCTCCCATCTCCAATTTTAGTTCCACTTTCATCACTTCCATGTCAAATTTGATCTCCACATGGTTCTTTGACATCATTTCTTGTAGTTTAATCATTGTTTTCTGTATTGTCAGTAGAGTGGTTTGCACCATCTGCATACTAAGTGTGGTATTTGATTTCTCCGGGGCCAGCATTCCTTCAATTGTTCGCTGGTTAGATGTAGCTGGGCTAGATATCAATACCAACAATGTAGGCTTTTTCCAAGTCTTGGTAGTTGTAACGCTAGTCATCTCCCTAATAATCTTATGCTGTTCTCCTATAATCTTATAGATATTTTCCCAGATTACCATCCGAGTTGTTTAGTCTTTATGGGGATTTTCCCTCAATTTAATAGTCTATAAAATAGTTAATAAATCTAAAAAGTCGATCCTATAAAAATAAAGGTATCAGTTAATAATTAGTTATTTGTTAGTAATTAATGCTATTAATACTTACTAATTTATCAATATGTTAAGTAGAAAAGTCAATTACTTAAAGTCTTAAATACAGCCTAGTATGATAACTATAATACTAAATTAATAATAAATACTATAATGACAATTAATACATAAAGCTTATCAATTATTAACAATATTATCAATACTTTCATGTGCTATAACAATATATCTTATACTATAATTATAAATAATTAACTCAAGTATTTCAAGTATATAAGTCAATCTAATCTTTACTATTTAATTATATACAGTTTTTTAAAATATCTTCTATTAATGCTCTATACAATTCTATAAAATTCTGTGCAAATGTTTATATGTGTGTGTGTGTGTGTGTGTGTAAAAGTTATATAAATAATATTACTAAGAAAAAAAGTGGCTATTATCTTAAATTTCTTAAATTTCATATTGATATTTTATATATATATATGGTATTCAGCTTCATTCGGGTATTTTCCCACGTCATTGTAGTTGTGCTTTTAAAGTTGTAGCAATGTTTCGGCAGAATCTCATCTGCCATCATCAGGCTTCTGTATTGTTTACACACACACACACACACACACACACACACGTATATATCAGGTGTCTCAAACTCAATTTACCTGGGGGCCGCTGGAGGCAGAATCTGGGTGAGGCTGGGCCGCATAATGGATTCCACAAAAAACGTTGTTAAAAAAATATCCTCAAATGTCATCAACAGTTAATGATTTCTCCAATAAATGAACTGTCCTGAACACATGAATGGAACATTGAATGAAGATCATGAACAGTTCCTCAGAACATGGCTTCTCCAGCTTACTCCTTGCTGCCAGAGACTTGACAATGCTTCCTCTCACATATCTGAGCCACATTTGGCTTGAGAGAGGAGGCACTTGAGACCCTCAGTATGGCTTGAAGATGATCATCAGTAAGTCTGGACCTGTACTTGGACTTGTTAAAGTTCAGGGTGGAGAAGAAGTTTTCGCACAAATATGTGCTCCCAAAAAGGCACATGGTCGGCTTGAACATTCAGGAAAGCTCAGGGAAGTTGGGGGGCAATTCTCTCATGCTTGTCTGCTTTTCCATTCACCTCCCTAAATTTGGCCTTGAGGTCAGAGTTGCATTGCAGGTCAATAAGCTCCATTTGAAGCACAGGAGGGGCATCTTGCACATCAAAGGTGAAGGGGTCTGCAAAAATTTGAAAAATGGCTCTGTGAGTCTTGAAGTCTGCAAATCTGTGATCAAATTCCTTCTGTAGCTTCAAAATAGCATCAACATACTTCTCACCACTGAATGGTGTGCCTGCATCCACAAGTGCCTTGCATGCTGGGAAATGGCAAAGGTTTGTCTGAGAGAGCTGGGCTTTCCATAACACAAGTTTTGTGGAGAATGCTCTCACGTTGTCATAGGCAGCACTGACAAGCTGCCCCTGGCCTTGTAACTTCTTGTTCAGTACATTCAGCTCATGTGTGATGTCGACAAGAAAAGCTAAATCCATGAGCCGTTTCTGATCATTCAACTCGGGAACAGCCATCCCATCCTTCTCCATGAAGGCTTTCATTTCTTCTCTCGGTTCAAAAAATCTTTTCAAGATATTTCCCCTGCTGAGCCAATGTACCTCGGTGAAATAGAGCACATCTTCATATTCTGATTCCATTTCCTCTAAAAAAGCACGGAACCTCCTGTGCTTTAAGCTCCTGGATCTGATGTGGTTGATGCATTTCACAACAATAGACACCACGTTGTCACACTTCAGGCATTTGCTGCAAAGGGCCTGCTGCTGGATAATGCAGTGCAGAGCAATAGCCTCTTCTACACCCTCCTCCTCAAGTTTTCTCTGAACAACTGTCACCAGTCCATTTTTCCTCCGCATCATTGATGGAGCTCCGTCAGTTGTTATTCCAACAAACCTATTCCATGGCAAACCGGCATTCTCAATGGCATCACACAGCTGGTGAAATATCTCATGAGTGGTGGTCTGGCCATACATTGGAATTACTCTGAGCAACTCCTCTGTCACTTCAAAATTGTGATCAACACCACGGACATAAATTGTGAGTTGAGCAGTGTCAGTTATGTCTGTGCTCTCATCAAGAGCAACTGAATATGCATCAAAACATCTGGCTTTCTCACATAGTTGATGATAAATGACAGGTCAGAAATGCGCTCTGCCACTGTGTTAGCAGAAAGGCTGACGTTGCTGAATTGACTTTTCTTTTCCGGACAAACTATACTTGCAGCCTGTAATATGCATTTTTTTACAAACTCGCCCTCTGTGAATGGTTTTCCAGCCTTAGCAATCATCTCACTAACGATATAGCTAGCTTCGTCTGCTGCAGCATTCTCTTTGGTTGCTTTCTTGAAGAAATCTTGTTGCCTCACTAGACATATTTTAAGGCTGGCAACCCGGTTGGCTCTCTCATCCCTCTGATATTTTGCACATTCCTCAGCATGTTTGGTTGAATAATGACATTTTAGGTTGTATTCCTTGTGCACTGCAACTTTTTCAGCGCAAATAAGGCATGTCAGGATGCCCCTGTGCTCAACAAAGAAATACTGTGTCTCCCACCTTTGCTGAAATTGTCTGTGCTCGTCACCTATCTTTCTCTTCACTGCAGGCTTTGACAAAGACATGATGAGGGTGTGACAAAATTTCGTTTATTCCACTTGGCGTCGTTCTTGTTCCACATTTCATAGAAGTGTTTAGCCAGCTAGCGACGCATGGAGAACTTCTCGATGCGTGATGTCATTTCCGCTTCTACTTGTCACAACAGCGCGGCGGATGACGAACAGCCCGGTAGCAGGCGCCTTTCTCTGCATTTGATCGTGGCATTTGTTGATGGTAGAAAGCACCGGAATGGCGACCACAAAAAAAGGCGACTGCTACCAGACTGTTCGTCATCCGCCACACTGTTGTTACAAGCATAGTGTGCATGAAGTTGGTGTAGCTTAGCCTAGCATCGAATGTCAGCCACGACGAGGAATGGCGGGCAGGACTTCCTTCAGAGGTCCATTCCCCCTGTGGGCCACACTAATATTATACTTTCATATCACAGTGGGGGTCACAGGATATCGTCCTGTGGGCCGCAATAGGCCTGTGGGGCGCAAGAATGAGACCTCTGATATATATACACTGCTCAAAAAAAATAAAGGGAACACAAAAATAAGACATCCTAGATCTGAATGAATGAAATATTCTTATTAAATCCTTTGTTCATTACATAGTTGAATGTGCTGACAACAAAAATCACACAAAAATTATCAATGGAAATCAAATTTAGCAACCCATGGAGGTCTGGATTTGGAGTTACACTCAAAATTAAAGTGGAAAAAAACACTACAAGCTGATCCAACTTTGATGTTATGTCCTTAAAGCAAGTCAAAATAGGCTCAGTAGTGCGTGTGGCCTCCACGTGCCTTTATGACCTCCCTACAATGCCTGGGCATGTTCCTGATGAGGTGGCAGATGGTCTCCTGAGGGATCTCCTCCCACACCTGGACTAAAGCATCCCCCAAACTCCTGGACAGTCTGTGGTGCAACATGGCATTGGTGGATGGAGTGAGACATGATGTCCCAGATGTGCTCAATTGGATTCCGGTCTGGGGAATGGATGGGCCAGTCCATAGCATCAATGCCTTCATCTTGCAGGAATTGCTGACACATTCCAGCCACATCAGGTCTAGCATTGTCATGCATTAGGAGGAACCCAGGGCCAACCACACCAGCATATGGTCTCACAAGGTCTGAGGATCTCATCTCGGTACTTAATGGCAGTCAGGCTACCTCTGGTGAGCACATGGAGGGCTGTGTGGCTCCCTAAAGAAATGCCACCCCACACCATTACTGACCCACTGCCAAACCGGTCATGCTGGAGGATGTTGCAGGCAGCAGAACGTTCCGCATGGCATCTCCAGACCCTGTCACATGTCCTCAGTGTGAACCTGCTTTCATCTGTGAAGAGCAGAGGGCGCCAGTGGTGAATTTGCCAATCTTGGTGTTCTCTGTCAAATGCCAATGTCCTGCACGATGTTGGGCTGTAAGCACAACCCCCACCTGTGGATGTTGGGCCCTCATACCATCCTCATGGAGTCTGTTTCTGGCTGTTTGAGCAGCCACATGCACATTTGTGGCCCGCTGGAGGTCATTTTGCAGGGCTCTGGCAGTGCTCTTCCTGTCCCTCCTTGCACAAAGGTGGAGGTAGTGGTTCTGGGTTGTTGCTCTCCCACGGCCTCCTCCATGTCTCCTGATGTACTGGCCTGTCTCCTGGTAGCACCTCCATGCTCTGGACACTAGGCTGATAGACACAGCAAATCTTCTAGACACAGCTCGCATTGATGTGCCATCCTGGATGAGCTGCACTCCCTGAGCCACTTGTGTGGATTGTAGACTCCGTCTCATGCTACACTAGAGTGAAAGCACTGCCAGCATTCAAAAGCGACCAAGCCATCAGCCAGAAAGCATAGGAACTGAGAAGTGGTCTGTGGTCACCACCTGCAGAACCACTCCTTTATTGGGGAAGTCTTGCTAACTGCCTATGCTTTCCACCTGTTGTCTATTCCATTTGCACAACAGCATGTGAAATTGATTGTCAATCAGTGTTGCTACCTAAGTGGACAGTTTGATTTCACAGAAGTGTGATTGACTTGGAGTTACATTGTGTTGTTTAAGTGTTCCCTTTATTTTTTTGAGCAGTTGTATATACGTTAAATTTAATCATCAATAATAATGTATTGATAGAGGAAAGTAGTTATTGTAATTATAAGTAGAAACAAAAATTTGATATAAATAATAATTTAATCTAGAAGTGTAAATTCATATGTGCATGTTCTCTATTGATCATCACTTGTCAGGCTTGTTTCCATTTTCAGTTCTTCAGTCTCCTTCTCTCTCACAATGGCGGTCTCCTGCAATCAAGTCATTCATCCAGACTGTTTCTCCACACACATCAATTTAGTTCTTTCACAGTCGGATTTACACAATCACAGTCACAAGACAGTTTTTTCACATAAAAGCTTCCTTCTCACCTCTTCTTCTCGTCAAGTCTTATTTTTCCGCCTTTGATCACTCCTCTCTTAAGTTGCCATTCTGCTCCCAGAGCTGGAGCGTTTAAAAAAAGACAAGCCACTGCTGCCTTCTCTTCACACTCACCCCTTCCACTCTGGAGTTTTCTTGATTTAGGCTGCTTTCAACCCAGTTCCACAACCAATTTCCAGACTCTATTGCATCGATAACTCGCCTGTGCTACTGTACTACCATCTCTTTTCCTTCCTTATTCCTTAAATAAAAAATATAAATGGACTAAATTCGGCTATTCAAAGGAAAAAGACATTCCATAAACTAGAAAAATTGAAGATGGACATAATTTCTTTACAAGAAGTGTATATCAAAAAACAGCATGCATATCTGTTGAACTGTCCTAGAATTGGAAACTTATATACATCATTGGCACAATAAAATAAGGGAGGAGTTGCCCTATACATTAAAAACACAAATGAATTTATACAGATGAAGAAGGAAAAATACTGATGGTTGAAATAACAGATAACAACTTAAAGATGCTTTTAATAGCAATATATGCACCAAATAACAAACAAGATGAATTTTATAAGAAATTACATAATAAAATAATTGAATCGGAATACAATAAAATATGTATTCTTGCAGACTTCAATGCAATTGTAGACACAGAACTAGACTATAAAATGCAGAAAACTAACAAAAAAAAAAATAGAAGTACACTACTGAAATCCTTTTTCAAGATGGTGGAGGAATTAAGTATTAAAGATACAAGGAGAGAATTGAATAACAAAAATAGACAATATACATTTTATTCTAACAGACATTTATCATGGTTAAGAATATATATGATTTGGATGTCATCAGATTTAATTTCAAACATACATGAAGTTAATATTGAAACAAGTACATGGGCAGACCATAATCCAATATGGGTCAAATGGAAGGGACAGAAGAAAAGGTCAAGACGGACTTTGAATAATTCAATTTTGAAGGAAAAATGATTTATTAATAACATGGGGAAAGAATTTATTTTTTTTCTTCAAAAAAAATAAACCAGAGGCAAATACACTCAGGGTATGAAAAAGATACTAAGATGTCTGGGTTATATAAGAAACTGACTGAATTAGACAAAATCCTAACAGGGACCGAAGAGAAGATGATCAAAAAACTATAAGATTATTTATTAGGAGTGAAATTAGAGGAAAAGCAAGTTAAAGAAACAATGGTTGCATGGGGGGAAAATTTTGGATATGGGATAGACTTAGACAAATGGCAGATACTATGGCCTAGAAACTACAAGTTAACTATGTCAACGGCCTACAAAGAAAACTTGTATAAAATGTTTCATAGGTGGCACTTAACCCCAGTGAGAATAGCCAAGATGTTTAAAGATAAATTGACGAAATGCTCGAAATATCATCAAATACCTGGATCATACTACCATATGTGGTAGACATGCATTGACGCTAAAAAATATTGGACTAGAATACACATGTAGTTGGAAAAAAGGATAAGACAACACATAGATTTAAAATAAGAGATATTTTTATTGGGAATGTTGCCTGAAGGTTATAGTAGAGAGACAACATAGGCCAAGAACACAGAACACAGGCCAAGATTTCAACCCCATGCTGGAACTACCTACCAAGGAACCTGAAATCCCCTCCCTTAAGGAGTGGATTAATAACTTGCAAGCCATGTGGCCAGTGGTAAGATTAGCTTTACAGGAAGCAAGAGCAGCTTTGAAAGTTCAAGCAGACAAAAAGTGCTGTGACCCTAAATTTTTCAAGATTGGGGCCCATGTATATTTGTCCACAAAATTCTTAAAATCATTACAACCCTCTAAGAAACTGGGGCCAAAATTCATTGGGCCATTCTCCATCTCCAAAAGTATTAATCCCGTTACGGTAGAGCTTCTACTTCCCAAAATACTTAGGTACAGTATTTCATTGTAGCTTGCTCAAACCGTGTATCTGCCATTCTTCATGGAAGAAGAAGGGGAGGAAGTTGGAATAAGAAATCCTTTTTGATGCAACCTGGATATATTAAATCTTATATTGAAATTGTATAACCCGTGATATACTATGGAGGGGCAGAGACCAGATGCCTGGAACCCAGTCACTTTTGAAAGAGACAATCTCAGGATGAAGAGATCATAAAAATTCCTGCTGGGAGATGTCTCCTGGGAACCGCAAAAAAGATAGTTTTCAGGAGAGTGGGGGAATAAACATGTTGGCTCTTTGTTTTACTAAATACATATCAAGAGAAGGGGAGGGGTCTTAAACTCCCTTATCTATCCCTGTATGCCTGAGGCATGTTAGATGCTGCTTTTAATCCCTACATGAATTGTCTCATCTCAATAAAGGATTCCTTTTGATGCGTTTGGTTTTCAGAATTCTTGTTGATTGAATGGGAAAAGTTCTGTAGCCTGACATCAATTTTCTCTAAAATGTTTAAAATGTAGCTTCAAATTTAGTCCAGAAAATTAGAAGTTTTGGTGATGATTGTGCAAAAAAAAATTTCTAAATGAAGTTTAAGTAGAAACCTGGAACAATTAAAGATAACAGCACAGAGTCTTCTGTCCCGCTCTTCCTTCTTCTTTTCTTTCTCTCTCTCTTTCTCCCCCTTCCTCTTTCCTTCTTTCTCTCCCTTCCTCTTTCTTTCTTTCTCTTTCTTTCTTTCTCTTTCTCCTCTTTCTTTCTTTCTCTTTCTTTCTTTCTTTCTTTCTTTCTTTCTTTCTTTCTTTCTTTCTTTCTTTCTTTCTTTTTTCATCTTTATTTCTTTTTTTCCTTTCCTCTTTCTTTCTTGTTCTTTCTTCCTTTCTTGCTCTTTCCTTCTGGCCCCTCCTCCCTCCCTTTCCTTCCTTGACTCACTCACACACACACACACACACCTTTTCTGGGAAGAACTTCTTGGGCAAACTCCAGAGCAGCAAGCAGCGTGACAATGAAGAAAGCAGCAGCCCCAGAACATCCATCCGCCCTCCCTTTCAAAGCACATGGGCAGTGGCAGGGGCGGCAGGTGGGGGTGCCCTGAAAGGCAGGGAGAAAGCGAACTGAAAGCCTTTCTGTTAGCTTTCTCTGCTGTGCTGGGGCTGGGGCTGGGGCTGAGGGGGTGGCGGCAGTGAGTGGGGGTGCCCCGAAAGGGAGGCTGGGAACTTCTGGGGCTGCTTCCCATAGCTGCGGCTGCCGCTGTCCCCCCGCCCTCTGGATTGGCCCGGAGAACCGGTTCGGGGGCATGGCCAGACAGAAGGCGCTACCAGTTCTGCGACCCATGCCAAATTCTTGCTACTGGGTCGCCAGAACTGGTGCGAACTGGCTGAATACCACCTCTGATGCAACTATTGTAATATAATTTACAAATTTTGTAATTCTTATAAACTTGAAGAGTTGACAGAAGTAATATACTGCAATATATTTATTAGTATAGTAAATTTTGTCTAGCATAATCAGTGAAATATACAACAATAACCAAACAAGAAAGTAACTGGTGACTGACAAAGGTAAGAAATTAAAAACTTGGGGAAAAAATTAAAACATTGACTTGGCAGAACTCTAAAGAAAAAAATCTAAAGGAAACAAGGACAAGTATGAATTGTAATAATGTAATAATGGATGGAACTATATTCAGAAGCCCTGTGCCAGAAGCAATTGCATATATTTCAAATTTTGACCTGCTATGAATCATGATATTATATATAAGTCTTATAGGATGCTATTTCAGCAAACTTGGTGGAAAGGAAAAAATATTAAATATTGGAATATAATATAGTGTTATGCTACAATGCCTGTCTGTCAGCCAGATCTCCAGCTTGGGTTTTCCTTTGATGTATGCTTGCTATCAGCTGCCATAGTAATGGGGGGAGAGGTGTGGCATTTGGGTTTGGGATGTGAGTTGGTGAAGCGAAGTGAACTAAAAGGGAGGTTTGCTCTCAAGTATTACTGCACTGCTGAGTGAATTTTTTTACACCCAGTGAAGGTCAACTGTCCTAGAACTACAGATGGATGAAAAATACCTGAAGATGTGCTTCACATGACATTATGCAAAACGTGGATTGGATATTCAGGCTAGATCCCTGGGGGGAGGGATTTGGGGAAACTTTCAACTTGTAACTTTCATGCCTTTTGAATCAGATCTTGCTTTGCTTTTGCTGTTATCATTTCAAACTCAGTAAAAGTGCCTCTTCACTACTACAATGAAGTTGGGGGCTTTCTTTCTTGGGTTTTGAATGAACACTGACACTGTCTAGGAAAAGCATTTTTTAAAACATGGAATTGCTTCTTGAAGCAGATTAGGCTTCTATAAAATTAAGATATCATGATATTTGCTTTCAGTGATATATTTAAAAGAAGACTATAGATTTTAAATCAAAAATAGATAAGCTACAAGTCTTGCAGAATCTTCTTCATAGCTTAATATAAACTTGCTGCAAGAAAGATACTTAGAAATAAATAATTCTAAACTCATGAAGTTGATTATTAGAAGAAAATCCACCTACATTCCACATAGAAATCTACTCAGCTATCATAGACTCACTTCATTTTTTTTAACATTAGGTGAAGAAGTGAGTGTGAGATAGAACAATGAAATTTACTGCCATAGTGTTAAACTATTAGAAATAAGAAATGCTCATTGATGTACTGAAAGATACACAATGGATCTAGACCTACTTTCTGCCTATCAATGCTGGGAGTCTATAAGAGGATCAAATGCCATAGTTTTATCACCTACCTTCTCCACAAACCAAAAATGTTCTAATTTCTAGAAGTCTGTTCCAATCAACTTGCTGTCACAGTGTAAACAGTCAATGATATGCCGCTTTGGAAATTTTTGTGCATATGAGTAATTGAATGGGTTAATTGCCACATGTAGACAATGTTGATATCATATAATACTATATGTTGATTGCAAAATTCAGATGATCAATAAACAGCAAGAGAGTTGCACATGGTGAATTATAGTAAGAAGTGATAAGGGTGAATTTTGCTTTGCCTACAAAGTACAGTAAAGTATAGTAAAAGTACAGTAGTAAAAAGGAACTGTTTGGAATTACTGCAAATTACTTATTTATTGAGACTCTCTTCTAAATATTAGCTTCTACTTGTTTTTGCAGCTGTTGTTGCTGCTACGATTTTTGCCCAGGACTCTTAGATAACTGGCCATGTATTAATATTAATATATGTATACCATTATATAAATTAGCATGTTCTGGTTTTGACTGTTTGAAATCTGGTGACCTGACTTCTGGTTGCGTTTGAGGACAGACTGAAGACCGTGATCGTGCGCGGCTTCGATCCATGTTGTACCTGTTAGAGGGCTCCAAATGGGGCTAGAACCACCTTGAAGGGGTGGGGAAGAAGGGGGAGACCACCTGCCAGGTCAAGGGGAGCTGCATCTCCCCTCCTTGACCAGGTAAACTTCCCCCGAAGTCGGGCTGCAACAGTGGTTAAATATGGCCAACCTGAAGAAGGAGAGCTACTCGGGACAAAGATCATGCAGGAGCTGTGAAGAAGCGGATAGAGACCAGGCAAATTAAGTGCAATATCTGAATACAAGGTACCCCGGATTTAAAACTTTAAAGAGACTTTTTAAAAAAAGACTGGAAAAGCGGCGACCAGAGGGAATGAAAAAAAAGGAAATAAGTGAAAATGCTTTGAATAGTAAAAGAAGTAAATTGAAAGAGGGAAACATCTGTGTAAATTGGATTCTGCTAAATTATACAATTGGCATTAAATAGGCATACTTAAAAGTTTAACTTGAATGTGCCAAAAGGAAAAAATATACAATGATTGGACTTACTGGATTTTTCAAATTTAAAAGCCCTAAAAGGGAAAGGAAAGTTGAAAAGAAAAGATGGAATTTGGACATAACAGGTAAAGGAAAACTTTCAATGCCTTTTTAAAAAGTGTTTGGTTCTATAAAGACTGGAACTTGATACAAAGTAAGAGGATCTTTGAAACAATAAGATAGAAACAATGAAAAGTGAATTTACTGAACTATGAAGGAAGAAGAAAGAAATCTGAATCCTGGGAATACCAGGTGACTTTGAGGAAAATTTAAAACTCAGCAGAAGGAATTTAACAACAAAAATATATGAACATTTGACTATTTTGACCCTGGAAACTCGAAATAAGATTTAGCAGAAGTGGATGGTTAGAAGCTGGATTAAATTAACTACTGGATAACTGGACTGGATTTAAATATTGAAGAAAGAGGTAAAATTAACAGAGGTGCACAAAAATGGCAGAATACTGTCTGGAAATAAAATCGGACTTAAGAAGTATAAGAGAAATGATATGGGGAAAAGTGGAATTGTGCAGTATAGTTTTGCAAATGCTAGAAATGGCATCACTGGAGAACAAAGACAGACAAGGAGAAGGGGAGAAGTTGATTAAAGAGGCCAGCCTTAATGAACAAACAACACAACGAATGTTGAAACAGGGGGAAAAACATGGAAATTAAAACCTGGAGGTTTGAGGGGACAATTGAAGAGGTAATTGTTATGAAAGTCAAATGAAGAAAAAGGAAACAGCAGAAAGGGGAATTACTGGGGAAAGTTCAAAAGAGGGAGGGGGATAAAAATGGAGTCAGAAATGGCGGGGAAAAATAAATAAAAAATAAAGGAAAAGAGGAATAAGGGAAAGGACCAAAAAAGAAGGGGATATAGAAAGCCAAAAAAATGAAAAGAAGCTATATGGCTAGAAGACCTAGAGATAATGGGTAAATTGAGAATAAGAAAAGAGATTCTACAAGGTAATATATAAAGAGGTATAAGAGTATAGATTGTAAAAAAATGGAATGATTGGAACTGATGTTTTTTATTTTTTTATTTGATTATTTTTTTAGAATTACTGTTAAATTAACTGGGATACATGTAAAGATGGGATTATAATAAGAACGTTAATTACATCAAATGAAATTAAAAATATAGTTAAAATGAACTGAGAATTGAACTAAAAAGACAAATATCAGTTCCTTTATTTAGCTGAAAAGATTAATGTACTAAAAAAATGCTTTAGAATAAAGAAAAGAATATCATGTGGAATCTAACCTAAAATGTATATGTGATATGTAGTATTTAGGTGATAACTAAAAATTATATTATATTAATTATATTATGGTAATATAATATAATTAATTATATAATTATAATAATATTATGGTAATTTTTATTATGAGTTAAAGGGGAGTAAATTGAATGATGTATAAGACAAAAAGGTGGTGCACTCAAATGGGTAATTAAGGAGGAATTGTTTGGAATTATTAATATTAAGATGGAATTTATTGAATAATGAAATAAGAATATGTGATGAAATTGCAAATATGAGATAAAAGTATAAGAATATAGTGAATATAGAGTAAGAAATAAAGAATTTTAAGATATTATATAAAGATAAGTATAATTAAAGAAAAACAGAATAAGTTATGAATTAAAATTGGATAAAATAAAAGCAAAAAATATAAGAATATTTTTGAAAGTTTATAGAAAATGGAAAATGCAATGTTAAGAAACTGAATATGTGAGATAGATATGTAATTATGGTCATGTTTGTATGGACATGTAAAAACCTGGAATCACACTGTTTACTAAAAGAGATGTAAAAGATAAAAAAAATAAAAACATTTGGAAAAAAAAGGAGAAATAAATCTGGTTACCTTAGGTGAGGCACGTAAGTAGGAGCCAATATAATTGTCAATGGGTTGAATATTAATGTAGTTTATTCTATTTGGATGCACTCTAAGTCTTTTCAGTTCAATAATGCTGTCTATCAGACCTAGGTGTAAGGCTTCTCTGTTATGGGATAGCTCTTCTAGAATATCATTTCCTAGAGATACATATGGCACCCTATAGCATAGGGAACTAAGATGGATATTCAGTTGATGTGGATTGTTTTGGTTATACAGTATATTTTTTCCATACATGCATGATGCCTAGATTCATCTAGAGCTTATGGTCCCTACATTTAAATAAATACATATTTTAAAAAGGATGCCAGGCATGCATTCTCAGTTATAGTACAGAACCAAATCCTTAACTTAAATCTATTACCATTATTGGGAAACTACATTTATTTATTTATTTTCATTGTACTTGAAATCAATGACACTTGGTAAAAGGTAATTTATCTAATGTAATATCTAATTATTAACTGCTATGGCATAAGCTCTAGTTTTATTCAATATGTGTATATGTACATACGTACATAAGTAAAATGACTTTAAATTCATCAATTGGCTACATGTATATGCACATTTTAATTCAAATATAAATACAGAAATCGACTATTTGTATTTCTTTGCACAGATTCATAGTGCTGTTTTGAATATTCCTCTCATATTTACTGTGCTTTTTAAACTGCGAAATAAAAAACAACCCTAAGCAAAATGAAAGAGCATGTAGTTTTACATTTTCAAAGACCATTTTGTCAATGACAAAGTTTTTATTTTTTGTTGAAATTTTTTTTTAAAGTTATTTTAAGGTATTAAATTGTTACAGATTTTTATTTTAATTTACCTTCGTTTATCTCTAAAAACATTACCTATAAGCACAATGATGATACACTTGCCCTCCTTATTTCATATCTACTGAAACATACTGGTAGGTGTGATATGATCATTCTAAAATTAACAGATTCAACATCTTAATATCAGGGGAACATTGGGTGGGTTTTTTTAAAAGTAGTCAATTAATATGCAAGAAGGTGAACAAAACCATGTTAAATCTTTTCTCTATCTTAAATCTTGCTCAAGTATAGAGCAGTCTCTTTCATATATGTTCTCAGAGGGACAATTAGCTGCTGAGTTTTCCTCTTCTATCTATCTTGGAAGTTCACTGAATATTTTAAAAGAATGTCTAAATAGCATTTAATCTGTCTTATTAGAACTACTGCTAGCTGGGATAGGATTTATTGTATACTCTTTTAGGGAAGGAACTAAAGACTCGCTCATAAGGGAGAAAAAGGTTACACGGAACAAATTGGATATAATGAGTAAAAACCTTAAATTTACTAAGGATATTTCCCCCCACACCACGATGCCAAATTAATGTCTTTTAATCTAACAGAAGGCTTGAACAGCCATAGAAAATTCCTCCTTCATTTCTTGATTTTACTCTCACAAAAGAGAAAATCAATGGAAGAGAATATTTATAACTCAGGGTTGAATTGTGAGGTTTTAATCCAAGGTTGAATTGTGAGGTTTTCCTAATGATGTTACCTGTTTTGCTAATAAAACATCTGCAAGAATACAACAAAGCTTAGAAGCACCAAAGATCTCACAAAAGAGAATAGGGTTAAAAATGTTTCGGCAACTGATCGTGATACACTATAATAGTATAAAAATCCAATCAAAGAATATCATGTATCAAAATGTGTAGCCGGAAATTAATCCTTCTCATGCCTTAGAATGAAATGGAATTTGTTGCCTTTCTACTATCTGTTGCCAAACTCCTCCTCCCACCCCAAAATAAATATTTTTTAAAAAAGAAAGCTGGGTATCCCAGGCACTTATGCAACCATGAATACAAAATGTTTCCTACCCAGTAGTCTTCAATGTATTATAAAGGAATAGCGCTTGGAGCACTTGGAGCTTGGAACCAAAAGGGAAAGACCAGCGTGTAGCGGTGTTTAATGTATGGCTAAAGGAATGGTGTAAAAGGGAAGGCTTTGGTTTTATTAATCATGATGTCTGCAGCTGGTCCAATGAAAAACTGTACAAAAGAGATGGTCTGCATCCATCAAAGAAAGGGACTGAGTTACTTGGCATTAAATTCAGATTTTCTGGATAAACATTTAAACTGAACAGCGGGGACACAGAATTAATGGATACAGAACATTTCTGTCCCCAGAATACCTTATGCCACCAGACTCGAAATTCTAAACCTAGAAAACCTAGAACTACGCTGCCTTCAGTCCGATCTAAGTATAGTACAGGTATCTAAAATAATACATTGCAATGACTTACCTGTCAATGAATACTTCAGCTTCAACCATAACAACGCAAGAGCACACAATAGATACAAACTCAAGGTTAATCGCACCAAATTTGATTGCAGAAAATACGACTTCAGCAACAGAGTGGTCAGTGTCTGGAATACTCTACCTGACTCTGTGGTTTCTTCTCCAAACCCCAAAAACTTTAACCTTAGACTGTCTACTATTGACCTCACCCCTTTCCTAAGAGGTCTGTAGGGGGCGTGCATAAGAGCACCAATGTGTCTACCATCCCTGTCCTATTGTTTCTTTTATTTATTTTTATTTTTCAATAATATGAATGTTAATGGTCTAGTAATAACAATCTCCAAACTTCTAAGAACTGTCAGCTGAGCTGAGTATCCAAAGCCATATTGGCTAGCAATTCTGCAAGTTATGATTTCTTTACATCCAGAGCTTGTTTTTACTGATTTTCCTCTTATTGACCTCTAATAATCTATGTTTACATATTTG
Source organism: Pseudonaja textilis (assembly GCF_049901715.1). Taxonomy (NCBI): domain Eukaryota; kingdom Metazoa; phylum Chordata; class Lepidosauria; order Squamata; family Elapidae; genus Pseudonaja; species Pseudonaja textilis. The sequence continues at coordinate 53,492,398 of NC_142008.1, read as the reverse complement.
GATATACAGAGATGCATGTGTATAATATTTATATAGTCATAGCGGGAGAAATGGTCAGAATGAAATTGGGAATATACTACATGTTCTTAAAGTGGAGCTTTTCCCTAGAATAAAACATATTACTTTTAACATTTGAGCTGTATAAATATGTTTCTGCAAATAAACAAAGGAAAATTTGTATGCTCAATTAAGATAGTGAATTTCCATCACTGGATGAAGGCAGTTAACAAAATATAAATATAAATCAATCTAAAACCCACTACATCATATGACATTGCATCGCACAATACTATATAGTTCTATATATCCTGTAACAGTATATCTCAGAGCAGGAAATAAAGCGTTTTGTGAATTAAAAAAATAAACATAAGATATGAATCATAAAACCAGTAAAATCTAGTAAATGTGAAATTTATTCTACTTGTTGCATCTTTTCCTACAGCCCAGGCTACTCTCCAAATTTCACCTCTTGAGTTGTCATAAATTTGGGTTAAAATATTTGAGCAATGGGCTATCAGTAATGAAATCGCTCTGGATAACCACACCTGTATGAACTAATTTTATTTGTTTTCTACTATCAACTGATTTCAAAATCATTTTAATCTTTCCTGTTCTTGATTTGTGCTGTTACTGAAAACAACAACTGAGGGACTGATTCTCCCCAATTATACCTGCTTGTGTCATAATACCTGGCAGAATAGATATGCTACAGGACTCCCCTGTAAGGGAAATATACTTGGTGGGTCCCAGTAGGAAGGTCTTCTCTGCTCTGGGGCTTGCCTTATGGCACATTCTATCCCCCGAAGTTAGGTTAGTTCCATCCCTATTAAGTCCTTCAAGACCTGGCTAACATGTAATTTCTTTTTGCATTGTGGTTTTTAAATATTTTTTAATAACATTTTAATTTTTTTATTTTTAGATTAGTAGCTTTATTAATTGCTACCCAGAGTAACTTTTTTTGAGTCTGGTGTCTTATAAATTTGATAAATAAAAGTTATAGCTTGTTCCTAAATCCTTACAAGAAGTCCTTATTCTTTTTGTCTCGCTTCCTGCTTCTGTTAAGTAAAGCAGTTTATGAAATGCCCCCCCAAAAGTGTAAGGCTTCTATTGTTCAGTCATATCTTCCATTTTGAAGCCAATGACTGCTATTATAGATACCCACAATCTTTGCACATTCTGAAGAATATTTTATGCCTTCAAATTCAAAAGCTGCCCAGCCCTGATCATTTGGTAGCAATTTTGTGAGGAATTATAGGTTCTCATTGTTTTGAGAGGGATACAAATAATTTCACTGATTTCATGTAATCAAAATGGTACTGTTTCTTAAGGACTACATATATTTTGGGGGGATGTTGCCATTCTAATCCTGCAGGTCTTCCAACAGTGCACCATGGTAACTGTAATTAAGTCCATCTACTATTTCTTTCTTTTTCTTCCATTTTTGTCAGCATTACATTTACAAAGGGGGCAAAGTCGTCACATGATATGTCCAAAGTATCATACCTTGAGTCTGGTCATTTGTGCCTCAAGTTAGAATCATGGATTGACTGTTCTAAAATGCATGAGATACACAAGGTACCTACTTCTTCATAAAAACCTGAGCTAAAAATAGCAAGAAAGCCAAGTATATTTGCCAGTATATTTGTCTATAGCAGGGATCCTCAAACTACAGTCCCTGGGCCGGATATGGCCCATTGAAGCAATTTATCCAGCCCACGCATCATAAGAAGAGGGGCAGACTGACGGTGGCCTGCTGTCGGTGGTGGGAAAGTCGGTTCCATATTCCAGAGCTCTAGTCATAGGACTGGCCCATTGGTTGTCCTGGAGCAACTTGCTTGCTGGGGAACATCCAGGCAGCTTGTGGTGGGCTGGAAATCTCTGCCATAAAGGGTGGTACAAGAAGTGGTGCAAGGAGTAGCACAGCCCATGCCAGAATTAGATAAAAGTGCTGTTGCAGCAGGGTGGGGTGCACAGGCGGGCTGAAGCAGCGGTGGCGATGGCCGAAGTCTTACTGCAGGAGCAAAGCATCCCTGTACTTGCCTTTGCACAGCAACAGCATTCTGCCTTCGTTGTGGTACATTTGCACTCAAGGCAGCCCTCACCTCCCATTGCTTCGGGCTTGGAGCTATAAGCTGTGTTTGGAAAGCACTGCAGCGGAGAGAAGCAGCTGGGGCTGATTCTCTGGCACCTCATCTCTTGCTGGGTCTCGTGAATGCTTCTTCTGGCCCTTGTTGATGCTGAGTATGCCTTGGTCTCTTGGGGAGATGTGCAATTTGCTCTGTGCCCTGAGATACTGGCCTGACCTGCTCCACAGCTGCTTCCAGTGCTGTTGTTGCCTCCATGGTCTGCCCACTGCTCTTCCAGTGCCTTGCGCAGCACAGTGACATTTAGTGTGTTTCACACACTAGTGTGTGCCCCCAGTTTCCCTTCCTCCTGGAGCCCATTACGATGTGGAGACACAATGCAACCCTGTCCCATTCGCAACAGCAATGGCATCAACAGCTGCACAGGACAGGCCATTATCTCAGGGCAGAGAGCAGAGATAGACAGAGACACAGAGAGAGAATGAGAGAGAAAGAGAGAGACACAGAGAAGGAGAGGGAGAGGAAGAGAGAGAGTTACAGACCTAACCCTAACCCTATAATCTGGTCCCCAAACAGTCTGAGGGACCACGACCCCTGTTTAAGTTTGAGGACCCCTGGTCTATAGCATAGACTGGCAGGTATCCATAAAATGACCTAAATCCCTAATCTATGTACTTCTGGATAAAATGGTGTGTGTGTGTGTGTGTGTGTGTGTGTGTATTTGAATTGAATTGGCATCCTTCAATTGCAAGAGACTATGGCAGGGGTGGGCAAACTACGGCCTGCAGGCCACATCCGTCCCATTGGTCTTTTTAATCCGGCCCGTGAAGATTGGTACAGAATTAAGGTTTGATATGAATGATTGAATGATTGCATTCATTTGATTTTGACTTGCAATGACAGGCATTTCAACACCAGGTGGCGCATTAGGCGCAGTGACTTGATTTTGCGGAGATTTTGCAGTTTTTTATATTTATCGTATCTTGTGCTGACCCGGCCCGTCTGTCAAATTTTAAAAGTCAATGAGGCCCCCGAGCCAAAAAGTTTGCCCACCCCTGGACTATGGTATCATGCTATGAAACCGGTAACTGCCACTTCCTGTGTTGTTTCAATGCTGTATGCAAAGCTGGAGTGTCCTCTCCAGAGCACGAGGCCTGGGTAATTTAATATGGAGGATAAACTGTTACCCAAGCAACAGATCCCGCCTCTCCATGCCATTGAAATCGTCTAATGGAACAGCAGAGCCAATACAATTGGTTCCAGTTGTGTCACAGGAATTACCAGAACATGATTGTACACGAACTGCCAGTTAATGTCAGTTAAATGTTTCCCTTGCAAAATGTCTTAAGACTTAGCCTAATTTTTAACAAAGTTTCTTCATAGCCTATAGAATTTTCTTTCTACTGTTTAATAAAGGCCAAAGCAGTTGCAGTTCCAGCATTGAAGCAACAGATAAAGTATGCACAAGTTAACTTTCAAAGGCTGAATCCTTTCTAGATAGCTATGAACCGGAAATCTAAGGGTATCCTATTGATCTTTGATGGATTGATTGTTTCAGACCTCGAACACTATGAAAATATTCTCAATATAACACATAAAATGAATTATTTCTCATAGAAAATGCCTATGGGCTCTAGTCATTTTAGAACAATTGTTTCATTTTTCTTAAATACCTAAGTTTGACTTCTTAGTTGCATCTCATAATATTTTAATGAGACAGGGAAATGGTAATATATACTTTTAAAATTCTTACCATGCTCTGCTGGATTAGATTCATGAAGTCTGCCTATTGTATTATTGTCCCTTTGGAAAAAATAGTCCAATGCAGTGACAGACTGGGATTTAATGAGGCGTTCTGAACTGTGTTGATCAGATTCCTTATTTGAAACAATTAAAAAAGACAAAAATAGGATCATAATTTGGCCATAACTTATTGAATATCTTCCAACTTGAATCAAAGGAATTTTCTATGAAGAATGGCTTTAAAAAAATTCTTATGAGCTTTTAAAACACATAAAGCTAATGGAACTCCAAAACCAGCAAAACTACCTATGTCATACTAAATAATGTATTGGAATTGAATTAATATAGTATTTTCTTAGGGACATCTTAGAAGAAGATGAGAATTTTTATAGGAGGAAGCACAGTTTTGGGGAAACTACATTAGTATAACTAACAAATAAATACTGTTTAGCCACATATAGTAGCTTTCATTTGTGCAGCAAATAAATTAAAGATAAAATAATTTAGAATAAATATTGGCTTTGTTATATTAATTAAAGTGAGATATAATATGCATAAGCAGAATTCATTTTCAGTTACAGTTTCAAATTAATTTGTTTTAACTACTTTCATAAATGAATTTAAAGTATATAGTGATTTTATAAACTTAGGACTAGAGCATTATAATTTATATTCTTTTTTAAAAATTGTACATCTATACAAGATTAATTACTACTTTGTCTAGACATTAACTATCTATACTATGAATAAGACAAAGAGACAACTATCTATACTATGAACAAGACAAGTGAAAAGGGTAGAATCGTTTCTTACATGAAGCACATCTATATTCACTTGGTGAAAATTACGGGATCTAAGTTCTTGCATTCTTTTAAGATTTTCTTGATATTTTTCTTCAGCCAACTGTCTGAAAGGAGAATACTGGTATCAATTGTAAACTGTAGCACTTCAAATGATTTTTAAAAAACATTTGATGTGTAAGAATGGAATGTAAATAGGCATGAGAAAGAAACACAAACACGTTGATCTGTTAATTCTTAATTCTGAAATGTTGCGGAATGACCTTGCCATTTCAAAAGAATATTAAATCTCCATTATTAAATAACTACATGGTCTTAAATATCAGAGTTATTTTAAGACTCTTAAGTATAAGAAACTAACAACAATAAAATAATACAAAACTGGATGCTTAAACCTGAAATACTTCTATCCTTATATAGTTCTTCAAAGCTGAAATAAGGATTCTAACCATTGGAAACCTAAGTGTTCCATACTAGCAGGCTTGTAGGCCGGCATTCCTATTGGTCCGGAAAAGCCGGGCCGTGATTGGACAAAACTAAGCGTTCTGATTGGTTCTTATTCGGCTGCCACGATTGGGTAAAAACCCAACTCTCCAAAGCAGACTGATGGCTAAAGGAGACATCTCCCTTGCCGACGCCATAGCCGAAGCCACCGCAGCCGAGGCCACCCGTAAGTCAGCAGCGCAAATGCGGCGTTCAAACGGAAACGACCGCCAACCCACCAGCGAGACGGCAACAGCAGCACCCACCCACCACGGCGACATCGAATCCCCCTCTGACAGCGAAGAGGAAGAAATTCACAGACTTCAGTTGGAACGCGAGCGACGAGACCGGCGCGGTCATAAGTCAAGTTACCAATGTGCCGGCTGCGGAGGGAATCACCCGCATTCCGAATGCAAGTTCCTGGATGCTGTTTGCCGTTTTTGCGAAAAACGAGGGCATATTGCCAAAGTATGCCGTAACAAACGAAATTCCAGCCCCCGATGACGGGGAAACACCCCAAGAAGAAGAGATGGCACCCCCACCATAAACCGGGACCGCCATAATGACAGCCGATGGAACCAGGACAGCCGACCCAGGAAGTTCGTCGAGGCACCCAGAAGAGAAGAAACGCACCAAACAGTCACCATCGGCCACGCTTCATCAATTGACGCACGAAAGATACGTGTGGAGGTCAACATTGAGAATCAGCCTTGCACCATGGAGGTAGACTCCGGTTCCTCCCTCTCTATGGTCTCCTGGAGGACCATCAAAAGACTAATTCCCAGCATCTGCCGCCAAGAGCTTAGCAACCAGAAGCTAATATTAAGAGACTATCAAGGTAATCGCATTCCGGTCGTTGGCACTGGACATTTTCAAGTCTCATTCAGAAACCACACCACCATCCTACCACTCACAATCGTCGATAAAGACAGACCCAGCCTACTCGGGTTGCAGTGGTTCGCACCATTGGGGATCGAGATGGCAGGCATCAACCACACAGAAGATGGAAACTGGGAAACAACACTCATCCAGGACTTCCAAGAAGTTTTCAGTGAACATCTAGGCAAGTACAAGGGGTCCCCTATCTCCTTTGATCTCAGCCCTGACATTGCTCCCATCCGTCTCAAGCCGCGCCGAGTGCCTTTTGCACTCAAGCCTAAAATAGACGAACAATTAGACAAACTAATAGCGCAAGGCGTGTTAGAACCCATTCATCATGCCCGTTGGGAGACCCCAATTGTCACCCCCATCAAACCCGATGGCTCCCTGAGAATTTGTGGTGACTACAAGGCCACCCTCAACCACACATTGCAGCAGAGCGCCTACCCGGTGCCAGTAGTCCAACATCTCCTGCACTCACTAGGGGGTGGCAAGATCTTTGCAAAGCTCGACCTGGCTCAAGCTTATCAACAACTGCCAGTCGATGCTGAAACCGCCGAAGCCCAAACAATAGTGACACATAGAGGGGCGTTCAAATGTAACCGGCTCCAGTTTGGGGTAAGCGTCACACCGGGCATTTTTCAAAGTCTAATGGAGAGATTGTTGCAGGGAATTAAAGGCGTCAAGCCCTATTTTGACGACGTCCTGGTAGCAGCCCCTACCCAAAAACAATTGGAAAAATGACTGAGGGCGGTCCTACAGAAATTCAAAGATGCTGGCCTCAAGGTGAAAAGGGAAAAGTGCCAATTATGCACTGAAAGGGTTGAATTTCTTGGCTACCTCCTTGACAAACAAGGAATTCACCCCACAGATAAAAAATTGAAAGCCATCAAAAACGCCCCCAGACCAAAGAACAAAACGGACCTCCAAGCCTTCCTCGGACTCATTAATTTCTATAACATTTTTCTACCCCAGAAAGCAACTGTTGCAGAACCTCTGATAGACTCCTTGATAAAAAGGCTTCCTGGATATGGGGACGGCGAGAAGAGCACGCTTTTCACCAGATAAAAAACCTTTTGACTTCAAACGCAGTCCTCATGCAATACAATGAAACGGTACCTCTGACTGTTGCGTGCAATGCATCGCCTTTCGGGGTTGGTGCCATCCTGAGCCACGTTTTACCAAATGGAATGGAAGCCCCCGTTGCATTCTTTTCCAGAACATTGTCCAAGCCAGAGAGGAACTATAGCCAGCTGGACAAAGAAGCCCTCACCATCGTTTCAGCAGTAAAGAGATTCCATGAATACATTTATGGTAGGACATTTTCCATTATTACAGACCATAAGCCCCTACTTGGCATATTGGCGGGTGACAAACCCACTCCACACATCTTGTCACCTAGAATGACAAGATGGTCTGAATTTCTTGCCGCTTATAATTACAAATTGATACATCGCCCTGGCAAGACAATCTCGCACGCTGGTGCCTTAAGCCACTCCCCCTTGCCAGACTTGCAAGAGGACCCAGCACCCACATTACCAGTCTTGCAAATTGAAACAATCCCCATGCCACCAGTAACCGCGCAAGACATCGCCCACGAAACTAGGAAGGACAGACGCTTGGCACGAGTTCTCAGCTGGGTGGAGAGGGGATGGCCAGAAACCGAGCCAAACAAACTTTTTAAACCGCTTAAAAACCGGCAAACTGAACTCTTTTTGCATAAAGGTTGTGTGTTGTGGGGAGACCGGGTAGTAATACCAGAGACACTACAGAAAAAAGTTTTAGACTTGCTGCATGACGGGCACCCTGGTATTGTGCGCATGAAAGCCCTGGCCAGGAGCTACGCTTGGTGGCCAGGCATGGACAAGCAAATTGAAACCTGGGTCGCCGCTTGTAACAGATGCCAAGAGACTCACTCGGCTCCCCCTAAGGCCCCACCATTAGAATGGGAAACACGCAGAGGCCCTTGGTCGCGCATCCATATTGACTACTCAGGGCCAACCAAGGGGCACACCTTCTTAATCACAGTTGACGCTTATTCAAATTGGCTCGAGGTGAGCACAATGAAGACAACCACCACAGAAGCTGTCATCAAGAAATTAAATAGACTTTTCGCAACACATGGTCTGCCAGATGTTATCATTTCTGCCAATGGGCCACAATTTACCGCCTTAGCTTTTGAACAATACTTGGCAGACCGCAGCATCCGACACGCATTGACATCACCAGCTCACCCGGCGGCGAATGGTAGAGCTGAACGCATGGTTCAATTTACAAAAAAAAACTCTGCACAAAATGGAACATGGCAACATCCACGAGAAGATCACCAGGATGCTTCTTCTACAACATATCACACCAAATACCACCACCAACAAGAGCCCAGCAGAGCTATTAATGGGCAGAAGACTCAGGTCACCTCTAGACCGCCTGCACCCTGTTTACACTCCAGAAAAACCCCTTGGTTCCAGCAGCAAGCACCGTGCCTTCAAGGTAGGAGACACTGTATTTGCCAAAAACTTTACAGGGGACCCACTTTGGACCCCTGCAAAAATCACCCAAGTCACAGGCCCCCGCTCCTGCCGGCTCGAGACCACCGATGGGAGGTCGTGGAAACGTCACATTGACCAGCTAAGATCCAGGCTGGCTGCTTCCCCCCTCATAGACTCTAATCAAGAAATCAGTGGGGGGGGGGGACCTCAAGTTCAGAAAATGAACGAACATCTGTACAAGTAGAACACCCCCCACAGACATTAAACAAAAACCAACAATACTTACCAGCTAGAAGGGAGTCGTGGCAGATGGGCACTTCGCCTGGAAGCAGCGGCCAGACAAGCTCCACCAGCCCAGAGAGCCCAGGCGGGAGCAGCAGAGCAAACGACTCAACCGACCCAGAATCACCAGGCGGGAGTTGCCGCCAGAGGACCGGTTCACCCTTCCAGGCAGTTCCATCTTGCAGCTTGAGAGTGACGCAGAGCCTGTCCGAACCCGATGGTGAACAGAGACACTGTGAACTGCGCAAGTCTAGTAGGCAGGTACAAAGACCCGCCTACTTGCGTGATTATGTTACCCCGCCCCTTGGACGGAATCAAGAGGGGAGGGGTGTTCCATACTAGCAGGCTTGTAGGCTTGCATTCCTATTGGTCCGGAAAAGCCGGGCCGTGATTGGACAAAACTAAGCGTTCTGATTGGTTCTTATTTGGCTGCTGCGATTGGGTAAAACCAAGCGTGGCAAGCTCAAATGCATGTCATAGGCTGTCTAGCCACAGCCAGCTCTATAAAAGGAGCTGCCTCGGCTGGGAGTCTTGTCTCAATATCTGGTTTCCTAATAAACAGCTGTTGTCACTATTTCAAGTCTCGTCTCTCCTTGGGACCCACCGCCCAGACTTAACACTAAGGGTTAGAAGAAGCTGTGAATGTAAAAGACCAAAAGGCAAAAAGCTGCTAAAGAATTAAAAAATAGCTTGAACTTCAGAAAACATGCTTCTATAAGAAACATTTGAAAACCACATGGAAGAACACACTGAAATTCTTGGGTGTGAGTTTAAAGAGAAGAGGAGAAAAATAAAAACAAAACAAATCTACTGTAGATTCAGGCATTCCCATATCTTGTCCTATTTTAGCATTGCTATGACAACGTGCATGTCAATCAGTTATATCCAAATTTTGTTCTAATGCAGGGGTGTCAAATTCAATTTCACTGATGTCTGCATCAGGGTTGTGTTTGAGGGGGTGTGGCCATAGTGGGCATGACACAGAATTTGTGTTGGGGGCACCTGAGGTGGCCAAGAGCTAATGGAGGACTTCCCTGAGACTCTCCCAGAGGTGGTATTCAGCTGGTTCTGGTGTCCCGGTAACAAGAATTTGGTGTGGGTCGCAGAACTGGTAGTGACTTCTGGCTGGCCACGCCCCTGAACCGGTTCCCTGGTCCCTGATGCCCACCTGATGCTCGCTAGCTCACACAGCTTGCCCGCCCGCCACATGCTCCGCCCAGTCCATCCTCCCTTCCTGTGTGGCATGCTGGGCCCTTGTGGCTTGCCTAACCTGACTTCCCCACATGGTGCCTGCATCCCAACTGAGCAGCCCTGATCTGTCTGCCCTGCTCACAGGTAAGCCTGCATTGTGTTAGGCCCTTGCCCACCCCTGGGGCCTTTCGGGGCCTCCCTCCCACTGCCCAGGGCCTTTCCAGGCCTCCCTCCCATCGCCCGAGACTTTCTGGGTGGGAGGAGGCCAAGGTGGGGCATCTTTTTCGGGCCAGTCCAGAGGGCGGGGTGGACAGCGGCGGCCGCAGTGCAGCTATGGGAAGCAGCCCCAGGAGTTCCCAGCCTCCCTTTCAGAGCACACCCACCCACCCCCACCGCCCCCTCAGCCCCAGCCCCAGCCCCAGCCCCAGCCCCAGCGCAGCAGAGAAAGTGAACAGAAAGGCTTTCCGTTCGGTTTCTCCCTGCCTTTTGTGGTGCCCCTGCCGCTGCCTCTGCTGCCGCCCCCTCAGCCCCAGTGCAGCAGAGAAAGCTAATGGAAAGGCTTTCAGTTCACTTTCTCCCTGCCTTTTGGGGCATCCCCACCCACCGCCCCTGCCGCTGCCCATGTGCTTCGAAAGGGAGGGGGAATGGATGTTCCGAGGCTGCTGCTTTCTTCATTGTCCCACCGCTTGCTGCTCTGGAGTTTGCCTAATAAGTTCTTCCCAGAAAAGGTGTGTGTGTGAGAGAGAGTCAAGGAAGGAAAGGAAGGAAGGGCAGAAGGAAAGAGCAAGAAAGGAAGAAAGAGCAAGAAAGAAAGAGGAAGGGAGAGAAAGAGAGAAGGAAAGAGGAAGAGGAAGAAAGAAAGAGAGAAAGAAAAGAAGAAGGAAGAGGGGGAGAGAGAAAACTCTGTGCTGTTATCTTTAATTGTTCCATTATTTATCATATCATATATTAATATTTTACACTGTCCCTACACTTAGTGTTATTTTATTGCCTTTCTTTTGCCCAGGTATTTTTCAGGGTTTACATGTCAATAGTCCAGAGCATAAACACAGGTGGGTTTAACAGAGTTGAAAGGGACTATGGAGGTCTTCTAGTCCAACCTCCTACTCAGGCAGGAAAACTGAGGGTGCCAAATTCTGAGTAGAGGTCCTGGGAAAGGTGTCAGAATAACAGAATAGCACTTAGAAGGGACCTTGGGAGGAACTCTATACCATTTCAGAGAAATGGCTGTCCAGTCTTTTGTTAAAAACTTTCAGTGTTGGAGCACCCAGAACATCTAGTGACAAGCAATTCCACTGGTTAATTGTTCTCATTGTCAGGAAGTTTCTCCTTACTTTTAGGTTGCTTCTGTCTCTGTTCAGTTTCCATCCTGCTTTGGAAAATACATTGTTTGCCTTCTGGTGCTTTGGAAAATACATTGCCCCCCCGCCCTCTTTCTGGCAGCTCCATAAAAGCCTGTTGCCTATCATCCTCTTGGGCAAAGCATGTGAGCCATTTCCTCCTTTCAGTAGTCCATAAAGTACATTTGTAGTACATGGATAATAAAGTCAACAAAAGGTGAACAACATTTTTACAGAACTATAGATATGTTGAGGCTGGGTGTGACAAGGAATGGCTGGGAGGGGAGGGGCCAGATGAGGCACCCCTTGACGTGAGTGACATTGAGTTGGCCACTCCCACCCAGTCACATGACCACCAAGCCATGCTCACAGTCATATGACCACCCCAATCACATGGCCACCAAGCCACGCCCACTCAGTCACGTGATTCTAAGCCACCCCCACCAAATAAGCCATGCCCACAGAACCGGTAGTAAAAAAATTTAAATTCCACCACTGGACTCTCCCTCACTCTCATTATAATCTCCTTCCCTCCCTCCCTCGTTCCGTTCTTTTTCCTTCCCTCTTCATTCTCCTTTCTTAGTCCTTCCCCTCTTTCCTTCTTTTTCCTTCCATGCTCTCTTCCCATCTTCCCATCCTTTTTTTCGTCTTCATCTTTCCCTTTCTCCTTTCCTGTCTCTTCTTGTATGCAAAACATTTCTTCTTTTTTGGGGTTTTGTTTTGTGTTCATTTTGATACCCTCTGCCAGTGAAAAATGGAACGGGGGGGGCTGCATACAACCACCACCACCCCAAACTCATTTTTTTCTGGCTGAGGCACCGTGGCCTGGTCCTTTGCTGTTTTCAGGCTGGCTCTGTGTGCTGAATGTAAGTATCCCATGGGCCAGATCCGGCCCCCAGGCCTTGAGTTTGAAGCCCCTGTTCTAATGTAATAATGAGACTCTTCTTTTTTAAACTTGTCTAAATTGACAACTGCAACTGTGCATTCACTAGTTTCAATCTCACTAACTGAATTTTGGGTCACATTAAAGGTAACTTGGGATCAATTTACAATTTGGTCTAAATTAAATACTGCATTATTAAAATTCAAAGTAATCATGACATATCTATAAAACATATGGTACATACAGTATGTTTTGCTTTCCAATAATGAAAAAGGAACCTAACAGAGAAGTTACAAATGTTATTTATTATTCTAGTCCTTTGTGTGCTTCAAATACCGATATTATTTATTTATTTTGTCAAGCAATTATAAGATAACAGTTATAAGTATAAACATAGTTATGGATACATGAAATGGATACATATAAGAAAAATAAAAAAGAAACAATAGGACAGGGACGATAGGTACGTTGGTGCGCTTATGCGCGCCATAATTCGTGGAATAATTATTTGTTTGCTTTCAAACACTTTTTTCAACACTCTTACAACTGTTTGGACAGTTATGACTATACAATATCATGCAGTTTTCTCTCTATTTGATAGTACAGGTATTTCAAAACCCTATAAATGGGCAAAATAACAAAAATAGGGTAAAAATAACAAAAAATAATAAATAAGAACAGCAGGGAGGAGTTGGACTATATGACCTGCAAGGTCCCTTCCAACTCAGTTATTCTGTCTCTCTGACAAATCTGTAGTTCTAATAAAGTTGGCTTTAATCATAAAGAGACACAAATTCTATACATCTTACTATTTTGAAAATTGTTATGTTTGCCCTAGGGTATATCTCCCATTTAGTTTTGAAATATCTATATTACCAAATAGACAGAAAACCGCATAATATCGTATAGTCATAATTACTGTCCAAACAAATGGTAACAGTGATGGAAAAAGTGTTCAGAAAGCAAGCAGATAATTATTCCACTAATTCAGGAGTGTCAAACTGGATTTCTTCGAGGGCCGGATCATCATTGTAGTTCTCCTACATGGGTCAGCTGGGGAGGGGAGAGAGAGGATGGATGCCTTCTGCAGCACACTGCTGCCAAAACAGAGTGTGGGGGGCTGCAGAAGGCCCCTGCACCAGTGGTGGGATTCAACTTTTTTTTAATACCAGTTCTGTGGGCGTGGCAGGGGAAGGACACTGCAAAATCTCTATTCCCACTCCACTCCAGGGGAAGGATACTGTAAAATCTCCATTCCCTCCCCACCCCACTAACCTGCTTTCCAGCTCTGTTCTCCTGTGCAGGGCAACAAAAGAAGACCCAGCCAATCAGCTGGGACTTGAGAGGCAGAGGACAGGGGCCAGTCAGAGATGGTATTTTCCAGTTCTCCAAACTACTCAAAATTTCCGCTACCTGTTCTCCAGAACTGGTCAGAACCTGCTGAATACCACCTCTGCCCTGCACCCTGTTTTCAGCCTCGATGGTCTCTTTCAGTACCCTGCCATCAAAATGGGGTGCAGGGGGGGGGCACGTGAGCTCCCTGTGCCTCATTTTTGGCCTGGACGGCTTCCTGCAGCATGCTGCCAACCAAAATAGCTTCCAGTAGCACCCTGCCAGCCCCATTTTGGCTGCCAGAGGCACCACGGACCGGTCCTTTGCTATTTCCAGGCTGGCACCGCAGGCCTGGAGTTTGACACTCCTGCACTAATTGTATCAGTGTATGAGGCACACAAAGGACTAGAATAATAAATAATATCTGTAACTTCTCTGTTAAATTCCTTTTCAGAATTAGAAAGCATTAGAAATATACTATATATAGAATAGAATAGAATAGAATAGAATAGAATAGAATAGAATAGAATAGAATACCTTTATTGTCATTGCATTCCACGAATACAATGAAATTTGATAGCTACTCCAGCACAGTCCCCCAAACACCACATCACAATCATACTACAGAGCATTTAAAAATTAAAATAATAATAATAATAGGACTAAATCACAAATGCACTGCTTGATTCAAGACAATTACTGCCTTGGAAAATAAACTGTTTCTCAATCTATTAGTCCTCATTTTAAGACACCTATAACGCTTCCCTGATGGTAAACAGATCGAATTAATGTCCAGGATGAGAATGGTCTGTGGAGATTTTTAGTATTCTAGAGAGGAGTCTGGTCTTCGCAATCTCTTCCAAATAAGAAAGAGAGCAACTGATGATTTTTTTGTGCTGTGTTTATAACTCTCTGGAGCATTTTCTTATCCACTACAGACCATCCAGCATACCACACAGTATGCCAAAATGCTCTCGATGGTAGACCAGTAAAAAGTAACCAGCAACTTCTCACCCAAACCACTCTTTTTCAGCAACCTCAGAAAGTGCCTTCTTTGCAGTGGCCATAGTGTGGACCGACCAAGTAAAGTCATCGGAAATATGAGTTCCTAGAAATTTAAAACTATGAACTCTTTCCACACAGTCTCCATTGATATATAGTGGGAGAGGATTGGCTTTGCATCTTCTGAAGTCTATAATCAATTCTTTGGTCTTTTTGATGTTCAGAGTGAGGTTATGACTCTCACACCACAAGACCAGTCTGAGAACCTATAGGCCGTCTCATCTCGTACAGTTTACAAGAGAGAAATATAATGATTGAGAACATCAAATCATCACTTTCTGATTATACATGCTATTGATAAAATTATAAATACTGATGACTAACACAAGTGTTTGCTTACTTCAGCTTCTGTGCTGTTTGATCAGCTAAAGTTAATTTCCGCAATCGCATCCGTTCACGTGGTGTCATTTTCTGCATTTCAGATATGGTCCTTAGAGTTTGGAGATGTACCTTTTTCTTTCTAAAATTGAGGCGAAATAATAAAATTGAAATAAAAAATTGGAGAAAAGAAGGCAGTTAGTGATATCAAGCTGGAAAGAGAAGTTTATTTCATGTGTGTTAAAGAAAATTCACAAATTCACAAAAATATCCCTTATGTCATGCGTTGAAGGAAATTCACACATACACACCTTGCCCCATCTTCCCAGGGAAGATTTAGTCGCATAAAGCTACCAATTTAAAAAAATTAAATTAAATTTTAAAAGTGCTGAACCATCATTTTATTTATAGAGTTTTGTTTGCTGTACTTAAACTTGCTTGTTTATAATAGTGCGCACATTATCAACAGATTAGTACTGCCAACAAATGAAAAGATGCAATTAAGATGTTTGGTACATTAACAAAAGGAAGATTCTAATTGTATTAATTTTTAATATCTTACTTCATTTATAATTAAATTATGTAAATCAAGAACTTTGAACTCATTTCATTTGACATGACTGATATTAATTTTTTACAAAACAAAAAGAACAAAGGGATATCCTTGAAGTTTTAATAATAGTATAAGAAATGAAAAACCATACTAATGACATTATCTTTTTTTGCCTCATTATCCAAAGTACCATAAAAATTCTAGCTTTGCAGTTTAAGCAGAAGAGTATTGACTATGAAGTGTACACTGGATCATTTTATTAATTGCTTTGAGCAATTAGTAAGGATGTTAGGAGATATTAAGAATCAAGATATGAGATGCCAGATAATCTTGATGTTGAAAAACCAGTTCTTTGTTTAGTGTTGCTTATTGTGCCCTAAAAAGAATAACATCAATGACATCTCAGAAATCAACAACTAATAAAACCATATGGAATTAGAATAGTGAACAAGCCAACCAAAGCTCTTCAAAACATCTACACAAACAAAAAGACCAGCAGCTCCAGAAGAAAAAACAAGAATCATCCACAACAGGGGTGTGAAACTTGATTTCATTGAGGGCCGCATCACGGTTGTGTTTGACCTCGGAGGACCAGTGGGGGGGGAGATGGCTGGAGGACATGGTCATGGTGGATGTGGTTGGGGGGGCTTGGTCATGGTGAGCATGACACGGGACTTGTGTCGGGGGCACATCTGATGGCCAAGTGCTAAGATAGGACTTCCCTGAGACCCTCACTCACTCTCATTATAGAGGTAATCCTCAAGGTACGAATGCAATAGAGCCTGACAATTACATTCATAACCCAAGGATTTATTCGACTGAATCACATTAAATGAATGTGATCACTCCCTGCTTTCCCCAATGCGTTTATTAACTGAATGCGCAGGTCATTAAATGCACATGAGTATCTCAGAGTGAAGAAGAGCATGCGGGGCCTAGTGCTGGAGCAGGCCATCCAAGGCCTCCCCCAATCTACTTAGATACCTCATACTCCCCGGGTGTCTCCACAATTGCTTCCCCCCCCATCCTGCCCCACTGGGTCTTCATAAACTGAGCCTGCTTTGCTAGTATCCAGATTCCATTTATCTTCCCCAACCCATTTCCCATGGATTATTTACTTTTTGAAGAACTCCAGAGCTCCAGAAGAGGCTGACCTACCGGCAGAGAAGCCAAAGTGTTTTATATAGATGATGGCAAAGCTGTAAGAATGTAAACTCTAAGGAAAACATTTTTGCCTACTTCTGAATAAAAATTTCAGCTTGGGGCCATGTGGACAGCAGGCCTCTGTTAGTAGAAAAGACCTCCTGCTTCAGGACAGCTTCAGGGATTGAGGCAGCAGCAGCAGCAGCCAATCAACAAGGAGCTTGCTTGCTTTGTCTCATTGTGTTGAACTGCAAGCCCCTTGTTGATTGGCTGTCATGCCCCAATCCTGAAGCTCCTCATTCAAACTAGCCAGTCAGCAGCAAGCAGGAGGGTACTTGTTGCCAGCCAGACTGGGTTCAAACTAAGTCTGCAGGCCCCCAGGACAGAGAAGCCAGTAGAGGAAAGCTGTTTTCCTTACATCTTATGTTCTTACAGTTTCATGGGCTTCTGAATAAAAGACTTTGGCTTCTCTGCCACATGGGCCAGCTCTTCTGGAACTGTTTGAAAAGTAAGTACAGAAAAGCCATGGGAAATGTGGTGGGGAGAAGTAAGTGGAATCTGGGATGCTAGCAAACCAAGCACAGTCTGTGGAGAAGGCCAAATGGAGCTTCAGAGGGCCAGATACAACCCAAGATACCCCATTTAGGCCTGTAACAGGCTGGGGGAGGCCTGGCAGAATGCTGCAGGAAGCCGTCCAGGCTGAAAACCGGCCATAGGAGTGTTGTGCATGGTCCCCTTGTGCCGCATTTTTCCTAACAGGCACTGTGGGGTGGTTCTTTGCTATTTCCAGGCAGGCCCTGCGGGTGTCAGCTTTCAAGATTCCTTTCCTTCGCATCTTTTGGCTATCATAGTAACAGGGGTGGTGGTAAAATAATTGGGTTTTGTCTGGGTGGGAAATGTGCTGGAGGTTTTAGAGAATGGACTCTATAACTTGGAGGAAAACTTTATTGTTTATGCTTACTTGCTTGCTTACTGCACAGTTGCAGCTCTTTATCAAAATAGGCCAAGATCAACGGCCAGATGTCTGCAACACCACCTGAAGATGCTCCACATGACATTATACACATCTTCGATTGGATTGACAGTTTGAACTATTGTGGGTGGGAACGTTGCCATCATTTTGTATATGTGTTTTCACGTGCAATTCCTCAGATTCAGAATTCCTTTGATGATTTCCAGTAAAAGATATTTTCTCTATGTTAATAGAGTCTAAATGTGTCTTTCTTGGATTTTGAATGGAGCACCACCTGACAGCGGGCCAGATCTGAGCACCCCATGGGCCGGATTAGGCCTGCAGGCCTTGAGTTTGACACTCCTGATCTACAATATATAGTGTAATACAGCAACAACCACTAAGTAGGACAAACATGCAGAAAACTGGCAGAATGCACTCAGGAATATCAACTAGCAGTTAAAAGACATGATGAAAACTCTTTTATTTTGCAACATCTGGACAGACTTAGCTATAGTTTCAATTAGTAAACTGTCCTAGACCATCCTAGACCAAGCCAAGATCAAAAGCACTAGGGAATTGTAGAAGTGTGGCACTCTGACAAATTAGTCATCAATGGATACATACACATAAATAATATCTATAGAATATACAAAAGAAACAATGAACAAGCCAAAAAAGGGAGCAAAAAGACTTAAGACTTCCCAACCAGCAATCAGCATCCAGATGAGCATATATTAACTCCAAGATTAACATCAGACCAACAACCAAGTAAACAATACCCTAATCAAAAAACTGCCAAACAAAGTAAACATCCAATCACTCTATGATGGGGATAGACTCTAAGACTACACCCATCAACAGTGATAGAGCAATCGACTAGAATATAAACTGAGAGCAAAACCCATTCCTTACTAGCATTGATATTACCTACTTTGGTCCGCAAGAAAATAGCCAAGCTAAGAGAGCACCAAAGACCTTTTATTTTAATCCTGACTTAGAAATATTCTCCTTTCTGAAGTGAGAATAGTGCCATAGGTATTGATAGACCCCCAAACGCACATCTGTGTTGAAAACTGGTAAAAGGTGAACTGAAATTAGAGAGATTATGGCCATGTGCTCAAGACATCTGTTTAAATTTTCTCTTGTTCAATGAGTCATAAGAAAAAAGAGAAAAGATTCATTCAGTTATAATAAATCCTTTCCCCTTTTTAAACTGCAATTTGTCCTAGGATTCTGAAAACAAAATATGCTGTTCTAATAGGTAAGAGATTAGCTGAGGCATAGTAGGCAGGCATAGCAAGATGTGATTAGACTCACCTACTATCACCTGTGTTTGAGTTGGGTGATCATATATATTTGTTTAATAAATTAATTAATAAATAAAAAAGTTATTCCATATAGCAGAGCTGCAAACCCACTGCAGCAGCTCATAAAATTATCTACATTTTCCGATTCCCTATCATGGATTTTACTCATTAAAGATATATATACTTTGATCTGCATAATCAGGAGACAATGAAGATCTTGTTAGTGAATCAGCCAACTTGATATGTAGTAAAGTCCTTGACTGAACTGCCATGGATAGATTTCAAAGAGATTCTGATGGCTTCTGTTATTTGGGGATTATAACATCCATTCTTGAGAGTGGCAGCTCATGACCCAAAATTGATACACCTATGAACTGATAAAGTTGCAATTGATGTCAATTTTGATTGGGCAGAGATGGTTCCTGGCCATCCAGAAATCTAGTCATCCAACAGTGATATGGAATACTTGGAAGTGCTTCAAGTCCAAGATAAGCACTCTCTATCTGTTGATTAAAGATGTCTTAAAGAAACAGTAATTTAGGATTGCTTCTTGTTGCTATATGTTTAATGTTTATGTATCCAGCGGAAAATTGGAATAAATAGGCTAAAGAATCTCTGTTAGTTCTGTATTGCCATAATTACTTGAAGCAAATTGCCTTTTCAAAATAGGAAAAAAATAAGTTATATCTTGGGTCTATAGCAATTCTTGTAATAGCCAAATCATTACGATGTTATTGGATTTAACAATTTAGAATTGCTAAAAAAGTACCTAAATTCTGATCAGATTAAATGTTGTTGCATTTAAAACATCAGGATTGGAAAGAAAGAGGGTTTCTATACTGCAATGTTTTCAAACTTGGAAACTATACATTTCTGAACTTCAGGTCTCAGAACGCCCTAGCCAGCCATATTAAAAATTCTGGGAGTTGACGCTCATGAAGCTCAGACTGATAAACAAAGAGACAGATACCATGTTTCCCCAAAAATACGACCTACCCTGAAAACAAGCTCTAGCCCGGTTTTCATGCCTGCACCTAATATAAGCCCTACCCCCAAAATAAGCCCTAGTTAAGGCTCACCCACCATCTGGTTGTACAAGGTGGGGGGAGGCGCAGGCATAAAAATCACCCTAGGGCAGGGGTGGGGGTGGAGCCGCCCCACATGTCCCATACCCACTTACCTCAGGGTTGGCCCATTGCATTGGTATAGCCATTCGCAGGATGCCATGATGCACTGGTGCTGCCATTTGTGGCAGAATGCCACAGGGCTCATTGCACCGGTGCTGTTGCTCGCATGCACAACGATATAAAACACCACACAGCCTCTTGCTGTAAGCGGTAGTACCAGCATGATGAGTCAGATAAGTTGTCCTGCCACACATGGCGGCACTGGCGCAATGAGCCTCATGGCCTTTTGCCACAAGCAGCGGCACCAATGCAATGAGCCTTGTGGTATCCCACAAGAGGCCGAAGAAGTCAAGCAGCAGCATGACAGGTGTCAGGGCATGAGAGGTGTGGCTGTGGTGGCCCTAAGGTAGGTGGATAAGATCTCCTCCTAAAATAAGACCTGGTGCTTATTTTGGGGCCAAAAAGAAAATAAGACCAGCTTTTATTTTGGGGGGAATATGGTATAATTTTGCAGCAAACAATAGAAAATAAGAGTTAGGGTTAGTATTAGAGATGAAGGCAAGCAAAAAATTAGAACAGAACTTATTAGCAAATCAAACAATACTAAGATCAGATTTTTACTGATATTTTACTGATATGAAGGAAAAGTATAGAATATTAATACTTAAGACAATTAATGTTGCTTCGAAAGGAAGCTAAAAAAGGAATGATTGCCATAGCAGAATGAAGCAGTAATTGATAATTACTGGAATGGAATGTAAACTGTAAACTAGGGTTAGAAGAAAACACAATTCCAGATGCAAGTAAACCTCAAAGGGATGTGAGTTTAATTACCCATTATTAATTATTCTATTTATTTTATTTATTTATTTATTCTATTTTGATATTTTAATAGTATTCAAATTAGTTTAGTTCATGAATAATGCAAAAAGAACATATTCATATTAATATAGAAAAATGTCACAATTATTTTTGAAATATATGACAGTTATTGTAAATTAATTGATGGCCTTGTTAATGCCTGAAATTTCTGTAAAGAATCTTCTTAAGAGAAGAGGCAACAGATATGTACAAGTTATGAACTTTTTATGGAAATGCATTTCTCTTTTATTTGGTTTTGGTGATTTGGCCACTTTTGATTTGATTTGCTTTTGTAAATTTCAAAAATCACATACTCACACAGCACTTATTAAATGATCAGCTTCTTCCTGGGAATTCGACATCCAACCCTTTTTAATCGGTATGCTTATATTTGTGTGCTTATATTTCATAATCTGTCAGAAAACAAGAATTGTAACATTTTAATTTTTTTATACTGAAGTATTTCATGACTTCTGGCTCTTTTACAAAGCTAATTTCTTTTGTTTCACATAAATTGCATTTAGCAGATTCTGCACTTAGGAAACAGACAAAGTAGGTGACTTGCAAAGAATATTTCTGCTGAAATAGGCTAAACTTAAGGCCTGACTACCCCAAACTTCTCTTTCCTTAATGATCATTAATAGCTCCATAGACTTTCCTCTGATATTATGACACATGGTATTGAGTGGCATGCTGCCTCTGACACTAGATATTTTATATGTAATGTTCAGCAGGGTTCCGTGTTTTCTTTGTTCCTGTTTAATATCTGGAGCCACTGGGTGAGATCATTCATCATCAGAGGGTGAGATATCATCCATATATTAATAATACCCAGATTTATAATCTGCCCATGATGAATTAAGCAATGCTTTTTGATGTCCTGTCTTGGTATCTGGAGGCTGAGGTGGGGTGGGGGTGCTGAATAGGAAATAATAGGCTTCAATTTTGCCCTGGAAGATTGAGTGGATTGGGTTTGGCACTGTTCCAATTCTATGGATTACCATCTCTTATTCTGGAATAATAAAATAAGTAGCACTCTCCTAAAAAGACAAAGTGCAAAATCTGGGGTCCTCAGACATTTGTGACTTCTCAAAGAGCAAGTGGCAGCCTATGGATCTATGCAGAGATTGGTATATATGTCTTAGAAAAGAAAAACAAATACTTATAAAGTTGGCTATATTTTCACTGGTTATCATTTCTTTCTCTAAAAGGGACAAAGGCCTTTAATTGAAATACAAAAGAAATGCCATTATTTCTAGTCAATTGCAATCTGTTCTACTCACTTTACTTTCTTTGTTATAGCATTTCTATATTATGTTAAATGTGTTTTTAGCATGTGTGGTGTATAATTGCCATGATGTTCTGTTTCCCAGAATTTTAATTGATCTAAAGTGGCACTTTACACCACTTATCAGCTTGATACTAATCCAAACTTTAAACAAAAGCATAGTAGTATAATTTTGGAGATGTTCCAAATATTCAAATGAAGCTCCGGGAATAAAAATCCAAAGTATTTTCCTCTCCAGAGAGGACAATGATCTACAAGTGAGTTGTGCCTGTATTTTAAAATTGTTCTTTTTTAAAAAAAAATTGAGGGTGGGGTTCTCTCTTCTCTGTCTGTCTGTCTCTGAGTAGGAGTGTGTGAGAGACATTTACTCGACTTTCCAAAAATTTAAATTACTAATAGCACTTGATCCCTATATCACTTCTATCAAATTCTGAACATCTAAATGAAAAGTTTTAATTTTTTGGAGGTAGAATTTTCAGAATATGAATGTAGACTGCTAAAATCCAATTGATCTCATAATAAAATAGCACTTCTGTCAATCTTGTAATAATACAGATCCTTCTGCATTAAATATTCAATTAAATATCTTACAGATCAATGACTTTAGATATAATTCTCTAGAATTTGATTGGTATTTCCTGCAACCTTACTTATAACTGTATTTTAGAGTTTTAACTTTCTTATTATACACTGACTTTTTAATCTATGTTTCTAGGTATGTCTAAGAAGGCATTCCGAATACCTGTAACTGATCATCAATGTATGAAGTTCTTAAAATCTCTGCAGCTGATGGCCTCAGTGAAGGGTCCTTATTTAGCATTCTAAAATATTAACAATATGAAATGAATCAATATTGATATTAACAAAAGATATAATGGGAAAAAAACAAATTAAATCCAAACAAACATACCCACCTATGCAGGACAGCATCAAGTTCTCTTGGAAAATTGTCTGGAAGAGATGGTGTTTTGCTCTCTACAATTTTCAGAACAATAGACAAAAAACTATGACCAGTAAACGCATGATTCAAACAACACACTTCATACAAAATGCATCCAAGTGACCTAGAATGGAAGATAAAAATAATTCAGGGACAAGCAGTGATTCTAAATTAATGCCTAGTGACTGCTTATATTTGTAGTCCTGGTGAAAAGAAATGATAAGTTTCCTACAGATAAAAATAAAATATATTTTCTCCAAACTATAAAATCATACCTAGCATAAATTTAGATATGAGTAATAAAATTGATATTTGTGATCAACCTAGGTACATTAGCAAGATAAAAATACATATCACAGGTAATATTGTAAAAAATACAGATTATCTTCGAGTTATGGTCATTAGCCAGAATTATGGTCATAAATCATTGCAGTTATAAGGCATCGCATGATTCAAAATTATGACCATTTTTATGATAGCTGATAGGTGAACATAGTGATCATTAAGTATTAAGCAAACATTGCACTTGTTAAGCAAATACATTTTCCCCAGTAGGTGTTTTTTGCCAGGAATTGGAAATACATATTGGAAAACAACAAAACAAATTCACATATCACAGCCAAGTGACCAAAGGATCCTGCAAATGATTGTAAAACCACAGACCAAAATACAGTCTTGCAATTGCTGTGTGTGTCTGTACCATCATAACTCCCCAAACCAGTCATAAATAGTTCTGGGTGGTCCATTGTACATTAATTTTGAATGCTCACGGATTACTTGTGAATTAGCAATAGTTCGATGCTATTCAATTGCTTTGGTTCTACTGCAGCTATGCTTTGGAATAATTCCCATGTTCTGATCTACAAGCAATTTTTAAAAACCTGACATTTCCTCCAAGCCTTGCTTAGGATATTGGGGTAAATCTTTTCCAGTTTAAGCATGATATGGACATATCGTATATTGTTTTGTCAGATTGTCAATTTTTATTTTATCTGTTCTTTTAAATAAATAAATAAATAGTCCTTGACTTTTGACTGTAATGGAGCTTGCCCATTAGTGTTGAGGTTATGATAGTTATTAAGCAAGGAAGTGTTAGGTAATGACCCATCTCCTGCTCTACCTGATGTTAAACAAACGCATAGGTTGTTAAGTGGAGCACAAGGTACCTCATGGCTGAGGGAAGACCCTGAAAAGCCTAGAACAGGTTGTTAGATATTTACATATGCATCTCCGATTGGTTGGTCCGTGACAGCACGAATTTAAAAAATTTAAATTTACCATTCGACCCAAAGACCGAGGCAGGGGTGGGATTCTACCACTTCGGACCAGTTCTATAGAACCAGTTGTTACAATTCTGCACAGTTCGGAGAACCAGCAAATCACACCACTGGCTGGCTCCTCCCTTCCCCACCCGCCCTGTCCAGGTGCTTTCCTGAGGCCCAGTTGGGGTGGTATTCAAAGGGTTGGGGGAGGGAGAAGTGGCCTGAGAGCAGAACTGAACCTTTCTTAGGATTGAAGCTTCTATTTTTCAGTGCAGACTCAGGCAGCAGGTTGCAGAAAGGTAGATCTGGGAGTGAAGCTGTTATTCTGCAAGCAGCTCAATCTGCCTGTCTGCTTTGCCTGATTTTGGGTAAAGGTTGCTCTTTTTTAAAATAAAAAATTCAATCTTTACATATATATTTACAATATTTACATGTCACATGACCACCAAACCACAAATTTGGCCATGCCCAAAGAACCAGTTATTAAGAAATTTGAATCCCACCCCTGGACTGAGGACTGGGAATCCTATGTCAACCAATTCCAGATGTTCCTGGAAAGCAGCAACTTGATGGGCATTACGGAATAGAAGAAGAGAGCCATCTTCCTCACACATTGTGGCCTTCTGTTTTCAAAATGGCTAAAGCTCTCATAGCCCCAAGAGATGTCAAAACGATGGCCTGGGCTGACTTAGAGAAAATTCTGAGGGACCATTATACCCCACCGGTATCCATCCTAATTAAGAAGCACGAATTCCACCGGAGAGACCAGAAGGAAGGACAGAGCATCGACAACTTCATTGCAAGCCTGAGGGACATTGCCAGAGTATGCAAGTTCTTGAATGTGGATGAGGCAATGAGAGATCGCGTAGTCCTGGGACTCAGGGACTTGACACTACAAAGCTGCCTCCTTACAAAACCTAAAATAACACTCAAGGAGGCTGTCAGATGGTGCTCCATTCAAAATCCAAGAAAGAAATACTTAGACTCCATTAATTAGAGAAAAGATATCTTACTGGAAGTCAAGTGGTAGCAACAGAAGAATTCTGAATCTGAGAAAATGAGCGTGTAAATCACATATACAAAGTGATGGCAACGTTCCCACCCCCAGTAGTTCAATTGGCTCATCCAATTAAAAGTTGTGTATAGCATCATGTGGGCATCTCCAGGTGGTGATGAGGCCTCTGTCCACTGACCTTGACATATTTTGATAAAGAGTTGCAGCTGCGCATCGCATAGGATAGAAGCCTAAGCAAGAATCTCCCCCACACAAAACTTATACAGTTCTGTTTTGTAACACCTCCAGCTCACTTCCCATAACCATGTCCCCCCTCCTCCCCACGTTACTTATGACAGCCGAAAGATGCAAAGCAAAGGAAGAAAATCTTGAAGGCTGACATTCGGCCCTCCTGCAAAAGAGGCATTAGTCATATAAAAGATAAAAATAGAAGATAGCAGAAAATATACATGTAACAGCATAATACTATATTTTAGGGTTTATCAGGATATTTAGTACGAAATGCATTGATAAGCTTAGGAGCTCTGACATCCTTCTCATTCACCCATTCAGACTAGGACGGAAGAAAATGTTTCCAAACAACCAAATATTGGAGTTGACCCCTTTGTTTTCAAGAATCCAAAATTTCTTTAACTTCAAAATGTTGTTCATCTTCAATTAGCAATGGCATGGGGGGGAATCGACCTGAGTCGGTCTCAAGTGGGAAGTATGTTCAGGTTTTAATAAACTAACATGGAAGACAGGGTGGATGCGTCGGAGGGTTTTAGGTAATTTCAGTTGGACTGCCACAGGGTTCACAATTCGTTCAATTGGGAAAGGTCCAACATACTTAGGTCCAAGCTTTTTTTACTTTTGTGTGGTCTGCAAATATCTGGTGGATAAAAAGACCTTGTCACCAACTTGATATGGTTTTTGTGGATTTCTCTTTTTATCTGCACATTTTTTATGGGCTTGATGAGCATCACCTAATGCTTTACGGGTAACGGGCCAGGTAAGCTGGAGCTGTGTTATCCATCCATCTAATGACTGAATGTTAGGTTTCTCCTGTGGAAGCTTGGGTATGGGTACAAAGTCTTGTCCCGAAGCCACTTTAAATGGAGTAAACACAGTACTATTATGTACTGAATTGTTATATGCCACTTCAGCAAATGGCAGTAGGTCAGCCCAATCACCTTGCTGATAATTTATATAACATCTAAGATACTGTTCCAACACTGAGTTAGTTCTCTCACTAGCCCCATTGGTTTGTGGGAGGTGAGCAGAGCTTAAGCCCTCGGTGGAGCCCAATAACTTAAGGAACTCCTTCCAAAAGTTTGAGGTAAATTGGACATCCCTGTCTGAGATTATGCATTCAGGAACCTGTACATATATAAAATAAACAGTTTATCCAACATTTTCACAGATGGGATTTTCACACAAGGTATGAAACGTACCTGTTTTGAAAACAAATGTGTTACTACCCAAATAACTGTATTTCCTCCACTTTCAGGTAATTCCACTATAAAATCGATAGAGATTTCCTTCCATGGAGCAGTTGGTCTAGCCACATTTTGTAGTAAGCCTGCTGGTTTACCAGGAGGCCCTTTGGCTGAGGCACAGATAGGACAGCTAGCCACATAAGTCTCAATGTCCTTTTTCAAGGTAGGCCACCAAAATTGCCTTTTAACCAAAAAAATTGCCTTTTAACCAAGTGTAAGGTCTTCATGAATCCAAAATGTCCAGCAGCTTTAGAGTCATGAGCTGGCTGTAATATTTGGTTTCTCAGCTTTGCTGGCACATATAATTTGGCCCCCACCCATGCCAATCCATCTCTAACCGTACAGTTATTTGAGTGAGCAAGGAACCAACCACCAAGTTTTAGAGCATCTTTTAATCGTGCACTTAAATCATTTGATAAATCAACTTCCTTCTTTTTCTGGGCTCTGGTAACCACTGGAGCCGCCAACTGTTTGGTTGGGACAATAGGCCGTACCACTTCTTGGTAGGCACTGTTATATTGAGGTAATCTAGATAAAGCATCCACCATGAAGTTCTTTCCCCCTGGATGTACTTCAATGAAAAATTAAAGCGTTTAAAGTACTGCGCCCAGCGAACTTGCTTGGGAGACAGCTTTCGGGGCGTTTTCAAAGCCTCCAAATTTTTATGATCTGTCCACACCTCAAATTGATGTTTTGCCCCTTCTAGGAAATGCCTCCAGGTTAACCGAGCCCAGCAAACTGCAAAAGCTATTTTTCCCCAGATGGCCCATCTTCTTTTGGTTTCAGTTAGTTTACGGGAAGTATATGCACACAGTTGCAAGAGTCCCCATCTTGTTTGCTTGTAGTAACACCACCCTGACTGATACGTCACTCACATCGGCTTGGATTACAAAAGGAGCGTCCATGTCTGGGTGCTCGAGTACTGGTTCAACAGCAAACAGTCGTTTCAGCTTCTCAAAAGCAGCTTGGCACTCCATGGACCACTCCAGTGGTTTACTAGGCTTCGTTTTCACCTCCCCTTTGGTTTCTAGGAGATTTGTGATAGGCATTGCAATTTTTGCAAAAGCAGGGATAAACTGATGGTAAAAATTAGCAAATCCCAAGAAACTTTGAAGTTATTTCCTGGTGCGGGGAGGGGCCCATTCCAAAACGGCACAAACTTTATCCAGATCCATTTCTATGCCATCATGTGATATGCTATAGCCTAAATAGTCAATTTTTTCCTGGTGGAATTCAAACTTGGACAACTTTGCGTACCGTTCAGCAGCTTGAAGTTTTTCCAGAACTGACCACACTAGTTTCACATGTACATCACGAGTCTCCATATAGATAAGAATATCATCAAGATAAACCAACACCCCTTTGTATAAATGTTCATGCAACACCTGATTTATCATTTGCATGAATATTGCAGGGGCCCCCTGTAGGCCAAATAGAAGAACATTGAATTGGAAACAGCCCATTGGGCAATTAAAAGCAGTTTCCCACTCATCCCCTTCCTTAATTCGTACTCAGTAGTATGCTTCTCTCAGGTCGAGTTTCGTAAACATTTTCCCTTTAGCCAAGTGGGCCAACATATCCTTCATCAAGGGGAGGGAATACATGTTCTCCACCGAAATGGCATTGAGGTTTCTATAGTCAATACATAAATGCAGAGAGCCGTCTTTCTTCTCACAGAACAATATTGGGGCCGCTACTCGTGGCCTAGCAGGTTGGATGAAACCACATTCCAAATTTTTATCAATAAATAACCGCAGCTCTTCTAGCTCCCACGGTGTCATTGAGTACAGTTTTGGTTTGGGGAGTTTCACTCCTGGCAAAATTTCAATATTGCAATCTGTTAAGCAATAAGAGGGAGCTCGTCTGAGGCCTTTTTTGCTGAATACCTCCCCTTTAAGTCCCAATATTCCTCTGGAATTTTCTCCTCTCCCCTCAGATTCTCGATGCTAGTGGAGGCCAGCTCTGTGGGATTTGGGGTTTTGGTTGAGATTGCCCCTCCCCTTCTGGGAGTTGGTCAGTACGTATGTGCAATGATCCCCTCCTCCAGTCAATGTGGAGGTTCCATTTACGGAGTCAGGGCAAACCCAGTATTAGGGGGCGCTCCATCCCAGGAGTCACAATAAAACACAAAGTCTCTCTATGCTTCCCCAACATCATTTCTACTGGTTCCATTATGAAATGTGCAGGGCTGCCCCCCAGCTACCGATCCATCCAGTTGGCAAAAGAGTTTGGGCATTTTTAAAGTCTTTAGGCTTAAGCCTATTTTCTGTACTACTTCTGAGCTGATTACGCACCTTGTGCACCCAGAGTCTAACAAGGCCAACATTTCCCCTTTGGCTCCCGATGTGGGTACCCTTAATCAAACTGGAATGGTCACAGGGCCCCAGTTTGGACTTATCAGTGAGTCATCTTCCGATTCAGATTCACTCTCTTCAGAAGAGATTGGAGTTCCCAGCTCCTCTCCTTTCGGAGGGCCGATCTCTACAACCTCCTCCGCTTTAAGCACCGTTTCGCGAGGCTTTGCTGGGGGGTTTTCAGGTTTTCTTCCTCCTCCTGGTGCCCCCTTTGGCTCTAGCTTGGCATGGCAGTGCCAACACACATCAGAAGCATGGTCTTGGGTTTTGCCGCCAGCCCTCCCTTTTGAAGTTTTAAGGTTTCTTGAGGGCTGGTAGGGGAGGACTTGCTCCAACCAAGCCCCTCCGGCATCTGTTTCAGGTCAGATCAATTTCCACCTCTGCTGCCAGCATGTACCACAGCTGCAGCTCACTGGGGTCTCTTCTGCCGATACAGCTTTGATATACATCTTCATTCAACCCATCTTTAAAAGATTATATCAGGACTCCCTGGGACCAGCCTCGAATATGACATGCCAGCTCTCTAAATTCCTGGGTGTAGTCGGCCACTGATCTCTGCCCCTGATTAATTGTCTTCATCCTAATTCTGGCCTTACGTTCAGCAAGTGGGTCTTCAAACCTGGCCCGCAGCGCAATCATGAACAGGTTATAATTCATCAACTGGGGGGCATTATCACCATCCACTTTGCAGCTGTTCAAGAGCCCTGGTAACACATCTAACTTTGGCTGTTTCTGAGGAAAAATCCTCTCCGTATTCCTCCATATGGCTCCAGACGTGTGCTAGGAAGAATCCTAACTCCTTGAGATCCCCCCCATATTTTACTTCCAACGGAGGCACCTGTGGAGTTCTACACCTTCTGGCAATTACTCCCCCTGCTGGGGGGCCCTGGGCTGCTACTGCCTGTTGCGCCAACCCAGGTTGATTTATGGGAGTGGCTGCTCTGATTCTTCTGGCTGGGGCTGCTATCCCCTCTTCCCCATCATACCTTTGATCAGTCTGATGTTCTCCAACAGCTTCGTTTAGAAGATGCAGGACTTGAGTTAATAAAAAATTATTTCTTTCCTTTTCTTGCCATGGCTCTTCTCTTCCACACTGATGGGTAGTGGTCACTCCTGGAGGAGGCTTTTCGTCAGGATCCTTCCAGCTGACTCCCAGGAACCATTTGGGTTTTACAGCTGGTTTTTCATGAAGACTTAATTCTGCTAACAAGTCGGCTTCCCCTGCTGCTTCTAACAGCAGGGAATCTGGTCCTCCAATCACTCCCAGGTCTTCTTGGTCGCTGGCTGGATTAGACATTGTGTTCAGACCCGCTTGGAAATGTTTTTATTAATTCTTTGGGTGGGCTGGTAAAGTCAGATTCAGAATAATGTCAGATGATTCTCCATTCAAAATCCAAGAAAGAAATCCAAGAAAGAAATACTTAGACTCCATTAATTAGAGAAAAGATATCTTTTACTGGAAGTCAAGTGGTAGCAACAAAAGAATTCTGAATCTGAGAAAATGAGCGCGTAAATCACATATACAAAGTGATGGCAACATTCCCACCCCCAATAGTTCAATTGGCTCATCCAATTAAAAGTTGTGTATAGCATCATGTGGGCATCTCCAGGTGGTGATGAGGCCTCTGTCCATTGACCTTGACATATTTTGATAAAGAGTTGTGGCTGCGCATAGCATAGGATAGAAGCCTAAGCAAGAATCTCCCCTCCAACTTATCCAGTTCTGCTTTGTAACACCTCCAACTCGCTTCCCATAACCATGTCCCCCCTCCTCCCCCTGTTACATGATGCAAAGCAAAGGAAGAAAAGCTTGAAGGCTGACAGAGGCCATCAAAGAAGCATCGGCCTTAGAAGCACCCCCCAAATCTGCTGCTGCTATGAGGAAGATGAATAAGATGAACACTGCAACCCCCTCAAAAGGACAACGATACCATTCAGCAGACACCACAACCCCTTCAAAAGGACACCGCCGCCATTCACCACGAGAACCTCAAATTCAAGTCGGGATCAGGCGACAACAAGGGAGTGAACCAACTATGTTCGGGAAGGTGCCACAAAAGCCGAGAGTGGAAGCAGAAAGAATTTTGGTGTGTAGGTTGCGAGGGAAATCATCTATGACCATAATGCCGTTCCTACGATGCCATCTGCCAACGATGCGAGTGGAGAGGACACATCACAAGGGCATGCCGAGCATTCAAGCCAAACAGCAGAAGGCCAAGACAAAGCAGACCTCAAAGGAAATGGGAAAATCAACCCAAGAACTGCCAGGGCTAATTCAGCTGGAACCGATGGAGTAACGAGTTGACCACAGCGACGAGCGAAATGCACCAGGCAGTGACAGTGGGTCACTCCAGCACAGAAAATGCCAGAAAAGTTCACGTTCAAGTCATGATAGAAGGTAAACAATGCCGGATAGAAGTGGATTCTGAATTTCTTCTGACGATGGTGTCGTGGGACACCATCAAAAGTCTAATTCCCAAGCTGACAAAAGGCCAGCTGTGCAAGCAATGATTAATCCTAAAGGACTACAAAAAGAACAAGATTCCCATCATTGGCATAGGTGAATTCTGGGTGATCTTCCGAAACTACTCAGGAATTCTACCTTTAACCGTGATCGACCAGGACTAACCAAGTCTGCTGAGACTCGAGTGGTTCAAGCCATTGAGGATCGATTTCACCAGAAGCCACAGCATCACAGAAAGTGATTGGGAAGACAACCTGATGGAGGAATTCTGGGACGTGTTCGATGGAAAATTGGGCAAGTACTCGGGGTCCCCTATTTCATTTAACCTAGACCCAAACATAGCTCCAATCAGACTCAAAGCGAGGTGAGTCCCATTCGCGCTTAAACCAAAAATAGATGAGCAATTAGACAAGCTCATTTCCCAAGGAATCCTAGAACCCATAGACCATGCAAGATGGTCCATGCAAACTCCTATTGTCACACCTAAAAAGCCAGATGGATATCTGTGCTGACTATTGGGCCACCCTTAACCGCGCCCTACAACAGAGTGCAATTGAACCACTCATTCTACCCCTAAGGCTGTTTATCCCAGCCGAGGGAAGGGGGAGGTAGTAGCAGTGTTACTGGATTCGGGATGCACCTGGTGGTAATCAACTCCACCCTAACAGGGAAATTGGGAATCCACCTAAGGAAAATGGAAAATTCCATGCTTTCTGCCAATTAGATGGAACTATAAGCGGGGGGAGGGGGGGCAGCCAATTTTGCCATAGAACCGTTGAAAATAAGACTAGAACCATAGTGGGATGCTCACATTCATTGTAGCACCAGGAATGGAAGGGCCACTAGTCCTAGGATTCTCATGGCTACAGAAATGGAATCCAAAAATAAACTGGAAGAGAGAAACCATACATTTCCAGAAGCATATAGCATTTGCAAACAGCCCAGAGGAAAGAAAAAGAGAACAGAGAACCAGCCATGGCCAGCCACCTGGCTGAACCCATTAACATCCCCAAAGAGTACCAGGATTTAGCCCATGGATTTAGCAAGGAGGCTTCTGATGAACTCCCACCTCATCGTGCCACAGACTGCGCCATTGAAATCCTACCAGGGGCTAAACTTCCAAAACCGAAAATGTATTGCATGTCCCCCAGAGAACTAAAAGAACTCAGAGCATATCAATAAAAATCTAAAATGGGGTTTCATCAAACCTACCCGACCAAAAATAGCAGCCCCAGTATTATTCCACGAAAAGAAAGGTGGCTCCTTACACTTATATGTTGATTACAGAAATTTAAATACCATCAGTGTGGAGAATATGTACCCACTCCCCCTCATGAAGGCCATATTAGCCCACCTCTCTAAAGGATTTTTTTTTTCAAAGTTAGACGTATGAGAGGTATTCTACCGCATCAGAATAAGGGAGGGGGATGAGTGGAAGATGGCTTTTAACACCCCACTGGGATGCTACCAATTTAAAGTGCTCCCTTTCGGACTACAAGGAGAACCTGCTGTATCTATGGAATTAATGAGGTTCTCCATGATTTTTTGTACAAAGGGGTTCTAGTTTATTTCGATATTTTAATCTACACCGAAACAAAAGAAGAGCACATCAAGTTACTCCAAGCAGTACTCACAAAACTCCAAAATGCCAAACTATACGCAAAACTTTCTAAATGTGAATTCCATCAAGAAAAAATTGACTACCTGGGATATAAAATATCCCACAAGGGAATAGAGATGGACCCACAAAAAGTAAAAGCTATTGTCGATTGGGAACCAACCCATACTTGCAAACAGCTACAAAGCTTCCTGGGTTTTGCAAACTTTTACCGCCAGTTCATTCCAGCTTTTGCAAATATTGCCCTCCCCATCATGAACTTGCTAAAAATGAAAGGGGAAGAGAAGCTGAAGCCAAAGCAACCCCTTACCTGGACGATGGAATGCCAAGTGGCATTTGAAAAACTTAAACAACTATTCTCAGCAAAACCAATCCTGAAACATCCAGACCCTGAACGACCCTAACATCCAAGTAGATGCTAGCGATGTAGCAGTTGGAGCAGTTCTACTCCAAAAGAATGAACATGGATAGCTGCGGTTGAGGTAATTCCCTGTTAGGAGAATGAGTGCATACAGGGAGACGTATTGAGAGAACTGTTGAACAATACACACACAGCACACAGATATACTGTATAGTAAATGTAGGTTTTTACTTTCAATAGCAAAGTTCAAACAAGCAGTCCAAAGTCATTCACGGTTAAATCAATCAGTTTTCAGTCCAGGAATAATCCAATAACAAAGTCGACTGTCAAAAACAGTTCAGTATCAGATTTACATCAAATCCAGGAATAGCAGTCAATTATTAGGAAAGGCAATATGCTCCAACAGAAGGAAAACAGAGACTCACTGAGACTTCTTCTGAGACTAAGACTAAGACAACCCAGGTTTCTGTCTCCATCTTATGGCCGTTTGAGAAACCACACCCAATTACACTTTTATGATTCTCTTAAAGAGACAGTATTAAAATGTCAATCCTGGTTTATATATTGTCCAACCCAAATAGCTATTAGGTGACTTTTATTTCTAACAGCTGCAACCATCTGCTATACTTCTAAGAAACTGACAGGAACCAAGCAGAGATGGGCCATATGGGAGAAAGAGGTATACGTGGTGCGATGGGCACCCCTCACTTGGAAACATTTCCTAGAAGGGAACCAAATCCTCTTTGAAGTCTGGACTGATCATAAAAATCTAGAAGCCCTGAAAACTCCACAGAAACTCTCAGGAAAAAAATTAAGGTGGGCTCAATACTTTAAACGATTTAATTTCACTCTCAAATATGTCTCAGGGGGGAAAAAAATTCTTGGCAGATGCCCTGTCCAGGAAAACTCAATACAACAGCAAAACGATTGAAGTAATAAAACCCATGATCCAACCAACCCAACTTGCAGCCAAAGTAATCACCTGGGAGCAAGAGAAGAAAGAATCACTGATTGACAATGCAATGACTTCAATATTTAAGGAGGCACAACTTAAGGACAACTGGCTCCAGGCTAACAAAAACATTTGCTTACTCAAAGATGGTCTAGCCTGGGTAGAAAACAAACTTTACATCCCTGCCTCATGAAGACTGGACCTCATGAAACAATGCCATGACTCAAAAATAGGACACTTTGGTTTTGTAAAAACCCTGCACTTCATCAAAAGACAATTTTGGTAGCCATCTCTCAAAAAGGACATTAAAAACTATGTTGCTACTTGCCCCATCTGTACTGCTGCACAAAGAAGATAAGGAAAATCTCCTGGACTTTTACAAACAGCGGTAGAACCTTCAGCATCCTGGAGAGAGATCTCTATGGACTTTATACTAGAGCTCCCTGAAAGTGCAGGAAATACTGTCATTTGTGTTGTAACTGATCTTTTTTCCAAATAGGTTCATTTTGTACCATGCCAAAAGATTCCA
Source organism: Pseudonaja textilis (assembly GCF_049901715.1). Taxonomy (NCBI): domain Eukaryota; kingdom Metazoa; phylum Chordata; class Lepidosauria; order Squamata; family Elapidae; genus Pseudonaja; species Pseudonaja textilis. The sequence goes on along the minus strand of NC_142008.1, from coordinate 53,457,305 downwards.
ACAGCCAAGTCATTGGCAAAGATGTTTCTAATACACATTTATTGCCTCCATAGAGCTCCCCAAACTCAGATAGGGGTGTACAATTCACATCCACATTTTGGCGGGCATTTTTAAACATATTAGGCTCCACCCAGGATTGTTGTCTTCCAATCATCCCCAGAGTAATGGTGGAGCTGAACAATCTAACAGTGTATTAGAACAACATTTAAGATGCTTTAGTAATTACCAATAGAACAATTGGACTGACCTTCTTCCTTTTGCAGAGGTAGCTTGCAATAACTCAGTCCACAGTAGCACTGGTTTTACCACATTCCAGGTAGCGACAGGCCAAGAATTCAACCCCATGCCAGAACTACCCACCAAGAACCTGAAATTCCCTCCCTTAAGGAGTGGATAAACAATTTGCAAACCACTTGGCCAGTGGTCAGACTAGCCTTACAAGAGGCTAGAGCAGCTTTTAAAGCTCAGGTGGACAAAAAACGTTGTGATCCTAAACCATTAAAAGTTGTTTACAAAATGTCTAAAATCATTGCAACTCTCTAAGAAACTGGGACCTAAATTCATTGGGCCATTTTCCATCTCCAGAATTATTAATCCTGTTACAGTAGAGCTTCTACTTCCCAAAACACTTAGACAGGTTCATCCAGTATTTCACTATAGCCTACTCAAACCAGAGATCACTTCAAACCTTAGACCCCCACCCTTTTCACACCTCCAACTCCCATTATGGTACATGGGGAACAACATTTTGAAATTAAAGATATCCTTGATTCGCGCACTCACTGTGTATCTGCACAATATTTAGAAGCTTAGAAACACCTTCCTTCCTCAGAAAATGAGTGGGTAGCCAAACGACATGTAAAGCACCCACATTACTACGGAAGTTCCACCTGAAATACCCTCACAAACCATCTTAAGTTGTAAATGTGACACATGTTTTATGTCTTCCAGATGGATTTCTCAAATTTTTGAGGAGGGCAATATGTCAGATCCGCGTATCTGCTGTTCTTCAATGGAAGAAGGGGGGAGTTGGTACAAGTAGTCCTTTTTGACGTAACCTGAATATCTTAAACCTTATATTGAATCTGTATAACTTGCACATGATATACAACTGGAGGACTGGAGCCAGATGTCTAGAAACTTGTCACCTCTTGGAGAGATAGCAAGAGGAGAAGAGACCATAAAAATTCCAGCTCCGGAAGACACTCCATGGGAAACTCTTCTAAGAAATGTTCCCAGAAAAGGAGTGGGGGGAATTAACATGTTGTCCTTTGTTTGACTAAATCCACATCAGAATAAGGGGAGCGGTTCTACCTCCCTTTATCTATTACTTTATGCCTGGAAGCATCTTAGATTCTGCTTTGACTAATACCTGGATCACTTCCTTTCAATAAAGAATTCCTTTTGAAGTACCTAGCTTTCAGAAGTTCATTCTTATTGGTTGAAAGGGAAAAGTCTGGTGCTTACATTGTGCGATAGATGTACATAAACGTTTAATGCCTTCTATCTCTCTTGCCCATATTTTTAATCCCCCCCAATATTTTATTCCTCCATTGATAGCCTGCAGGGAAAAATCTATTTTCATTCAAATGCAAAAAAGTGCAGCACAGGAATCCTTACTGCTTTAACATCAGTAAAAAGAAACAAAAAGTTATCTATGAAAAATAATAAGCATTATTTAATGAAGTATCCCTAGACTTGATACAGTATTCAAGATTATCTCAAGAAACCAATGTTTTTGGTAGATGTAATAGACTAGGAATTCATATAAAAACTTCAGTTTTAAAAGAAGCAGCCACAAAAATACTCTGCTTTATTCATAACATTCACACCATACAGAGCCATGGTGGCCAGTGGTTAGAATGCAGTACTGCAGGCTAACTCATTGCTCACTCCAGGAGTTTAATTCTAAGTGACTCATCCTTCCAAGGTTGGTAAAAAGAGGACCCAGATTATCGGAAGCAATATGCTGACTCTAAACTGCTTAAAGAGGACTGTGAAGCACTGTGAAGCATTATATAAGTCTAAGTGCTATTGCTATGCTATTTATCAGTTTATTATATAATCAAAATAAAAATCCATGTTCAAATAGAAGAAAAATTGTGCCACAAAAATATACTTTAATAGAATACAATAAAACCTTCCCCCCCAAAATAGAAGTATAATAAATGAAGAGAAATGTCAGACTAATCCCTCAGAACAATATAAAACATCATCTTTACAATAAAGTTGCATATAGATTGGCAGCCTGTGCTAATAATTATATCCTAGGGAGGTATAGAGTACTGTAGGAAAAAAAACTCTAATTTTTAAAGAAACAGACTAGTTATGTGCTTGCTTGTGGTGAAATGAATTTGAACACAGCATTATCTCCTTACCAAATGTCTGATTTTGTGTCATAACCCTGGTGTTGTAATGCCTCTGGGCTCATGTAGAAAGGTGTCCCAATGAAAGTGGTTGCTAAATCGCAGGATCCCATCAAGAGTCGAGAAACTCCAAAGTCCCCTTTAAAGGAAGAGTTAATATGTAGTAATCTGATAGAAAAACAACCAATGAAGTAAAAGAACTAAAACGAAGCAAAAGCTAGCTAAATACATCGTTGAAAAAATTATCAGAGGCTCCTAATAACAAATGTATAAACTGATTACACACAGTGGCTAATATCTTGAATAAAGTAGTTGTCCATATCTGCCTTCCATTTACAGAATAAGCTTTTATTCCCAACAAACTACATATATTTTTTAAAAAGGGCTAGCAGTCTAGTTTTAAAATGTGTCATACTATTGTATATACAGATAGTCCTTGATTTAAAACCACAATTGGGATCACAATTTCTGTTGCTAAGCAAGCCGATTGTTAAGTGAGTCATAACCAATTTTGCAACCTTTTTGTTATGGTTATTAAGCGAATCACTGCAGTTGTTAAGTGAATCATGGTCATTAAATGAATCTGACTGCTCCCATTGAGATAATGAGGATTGGTTATAAGGCACTTTTAAAGTGCTGTTATAACTTTGAACCATCACTAAATGAATAGTTGTAAGTTAAAGATTACCTGTAGTCAAATGTACCTTTAAGCACATTCAGAACTTAATCATGCTTTTTTTTTAAAAAAAGGCAGAACGATATATAAATAGAACAAATTATTTTAAAGTATTTTAAAATTGCAGCACAATTATAATGGTAGTTTATACATTATAATGGTAGCTTATACATTACTAATGGTAGCTTATACATTATTTTGTAGTGATAAATAACAATACAAGTATTAATGGAATTGTTGAAAAAAATATGATGGAAAAACATATTTTTTATTTAACATGTCTGTAGAGATTCTCAGTCATCCAGATCATGGTTGTCCCAAAAGTGCTTTTTCAGGAGGCAACTGGATTTTGTTGTTGTTTTTTCCTGTGAAGATGTTTCACTTTTCATCCAAGAAGCTTCTTCAGCTCTGACAGAATAGTGGGGACTGGCAGGATTTATATCACTTGCAGAAAGCTGCTCATTTGCATTCTTAGAGGGTTGTTGAAGCACCTGGGGATTTATCTATAGTTTACCAACTGTCTGCAAGGAATATAAATCCTTCCATTCCCCACTATCTTGTCAGAGCTGAAGAAGTTTCTTAGATGAGAAGCAAAATGTCTTCAGAAGAAAACAAACAAGAAAGTCTACTTGCCTCCTGAAAAATTCATTTAACATGCTCTCATGTAAGTTTCAGGTCTTTAACATAAGGAGAACAAAAACAATAGTAAGTTTTATATAATACGTTAAAAAACCCACAAATGCTATGATACTGTGGTATTCTTGAAAAGTAACTGCAATGATTTTGTGATAGAAATAAACATTTGCGTGATCTCATGAAAGATTTCCTTTCCATGTACTTTGATCACTGAAGGATGTCATGAATTAGCTAACTAAGGAACTCTAACAGTAATATTTTTATTATGCCACATGTACATGGCTTTGTACAAATTAGCCATTACAATGGCAATCTGGGAGATAATAGATAAAGAGCATTTTTCCCATACACAACAGCCATGACACAATGTTTTTACTTGTATTATATTTTGATATATTTTTTAAAAAACACACTTATTACAAAATAAAACTATAAATTGCTAAGGTTCAGGATTAAAATAAAGAGAGGCAGTTTCACTGTTCTGAATATACTTCAACACTAAGATCTGACCCTAAGCTAATGTTTCATCAAAAGGAAAATACTTGGGAATCTTTGAGGATATAAACCTGGACAGGGAGTGATAGGTATTTCTATCTCTTGGTCTAAGCATGGACTTAGCATTCAAACATTTGTTGGGACTCTGTAACTAAAGTGTCTTTCAATTTCATCTGTCTTGCCATCTCCGCCTCTCTGCATGCTCCTGGAACAATAAATAGTAACTGTTTCTTATATCAGGGGTTGCCAACCTTTTGGACCTCAGAGACCACCAAACTCATAATTTCAAATCCCGTGGACCACTAATATGAATTTTGACTGACGGTGGTTTGATGACATTGGTGGGAAAGTCGCTCCATATTCCAGAGCTGCAGTAGTAACAAGACTGGCCTATGCATCGGCCTGCCATGGATGAACTGCTCCGGGATGACCAAAGGGCCAGTCTTGTGACTACTGCAGCTCTGGAATATGGGATTGGCCCGTGGTGGGGTTGGATATCTCCACCATAAGGGCTGGCACCTGTAATGTGCAAATTTGTGGATGGTGCAACATGCAAAAAGCAGCTCAACTGGGGCGAAAGAGTGGCGGTTGAGGAAGACACAGGCAACAGAAAGCAGCACTTTTCAAAGGTGGCAGCTTGCGTCTTCTATTGCCTGTTCCTTCCCCGTTCTCAGCTCTTTCACTCCAGCAAGAGCCGTTTCTGTTTGCTTTCTGTTTGCTTTCTTTTCCTGTGCCTTCCCTGGACAGCGATGGCTGGGGCCATGTGGGGGGGCAGCAGAGGCGTCAGGGCTGTTCCCCCCACTCAGCAGGCTGGGTCTGGAGGAACGCGGAGAGTTGCGGGAGAGCACCAGAGGGTCAGAAGACGTACTCCAACGTCTCTCGGGGACCCCTTTTGTGTGGAGGCTAAAGGGGCCCCCAGAAAAGCTTCAGTTCTCACCTGCACAAACAGTGATGAGGCAAACTATGGGGCTTCCAAGGCACATAGCTCAATCCAATCCAACCAGGAGTTCCCACTGGTCCCGCAATAAGCCGGCAGCGAAGGTTGGATGCCCAGACCAACAGAACGCTGAGGAAGACTACTAACTAGGCAACACCCCCTTTCGATCTCCACACAAGAGGATTCTCCGAAGCTAAGCTCCAGGTTTCTCCCACTGCTTCCAAGCAGAGAAGGGTCCCTCCCTCCCTCCAGGCCTTGAAACCTCTCCCCGGAGCACACACATGCTGGGCTCTCCCCAGGACATGAGGGCATCTCTTGAGGAGGCCCCCACCCACCCACCCACCAGCAGCGAGCCCAGGTCGGAGGAAGAGAAAGGGGTTCCAGGGACCTGGCAATTGTGCTGCGCCCCACCCTTAGCAGAGCAGAGCACCGAGAGGGATGAGAAAACTAACGACAATGATATCCCTCCCATGCCGGGCCTCTGAACTGGATGCTGAGTGCAGGCATGCCCACTCCGCCCCCTCCCACCACCACCAGCCAGTACTTTTTCTGCCCTGGGAAGTCCCTACAATTCATGGCCATCGAGGAAGAGCCCAGGCCAGGATAGGTGAGCTGGAAGGTGCAGGAGTGCCATGCAAATGCAAGTAGCGTGGTGATCCTGCACCTTCCGGCCATCTCCATCACTGCTTCAGCCCATCTGTGCCACCAACCCCCTCTTGCTGCAACAGTATCATTCTCTCGTCCTGGCTGGCAAGAGCTGAACTGCTTTTTGCAGGTTTGTGCTCGGCTGAAGAGTGGGGGTCAGTGGGTGGGCAGACCATGTGGACAGCGCAGCCTTGTTTTCCCGTGCAGCCTGGATTAATTGCTTTGAGGGGGGTGCTTTGGGGGACATTTCTCTGCGGACCAAAATTTTTTTTCTCATGGACTACCAGTGAGCTGTGGCCCACTGGTTGGTGACCACTGGTTTATATCTTACCAATTTTAACCAGATTATTTTTCAAAAAAATATTCTTAGCTTTCAAATCTCGATGAAGTATTCGCCTGAAAGTAAAAAAGAAAACATTGTTCCAGTGATAAAAGAAAAAATAATTTGTTATTGTAATAAATGTGTCTTGTTATAAAACTTAAACATGTCCCTAACTGCATTAATATCATTGCTTTTGTGACTGCAATCCTGAATGCATTATTTAGCACCTAAGTCAATTTTTTATTTTGAATAATATTAATATCAAAGTTTTTTCCAAATAAATGGAGAAAGGACAGGCATAAAGTAGATACTGTACATCAAACTTTCTTTCTGATAACATCAAGAAAACGATAAAGATTTTTAAAAATATTTTAGCAATTCTGATTGAAAATGAATCAAAAAGTGTCTTACAGATATTGTTTGTCTTTTGCACAAGGAAAGCTGGTTTTGGGAAAATTAGTATATGATTAAAAGTATCTTACAAAAGAACGAGTCCTTGGTTAATGACAGATCAGAACTTTCATTGCTAAGCAATATTGTTGTGAAGCATGACATTACATGCTACATCACTTAGCAATGTCAATCCCAGCACATTTGGTTACCATTGTTAAGTAAAGCTCATGGATTTTTAAGCAAGTCCCAAGAGGTTGCAACAAGTGAACAGGCAGGTAAGGCATAGTGCATGGCATAGAGCATGACTGGCTGTTCCTGGGTGGTGAAGAATTTGTAAATGTACCATGAGTCATGGCATGAGTGTGGCAGGGGTAACTGCTAATAGGTGGGTGCATCAGTGGCCCACAAGGCACAGCATGAACATGGCAGAGCAAGGGATGGCTCACTGTGCACACAAAGTGGTTTTAAATCATCCTCTCACTTAAAAGATGACATTTTTAATGTGTTACTGTTTTTTAGTCACCAGTTCCCAGGTACCTGGTTTATACCTAAATCAGATTGATTTGGGATGAGAGGAAATCATATTCTGAGTGTGTATTGCAGTTGTTAGCAACATTTGCAACTGATCTTTGCAAACATACTAACTATAGGTATATTTATGATCTGGACTGATAACTCTATTCAAGAAAGCCTCCTTTAGCAGTCAATATTATGTCAGCATGGAGAAAGCTCAATTATTTTTACACAGTGTAAATGAATGCTGTATATGAAGGAAATATCTATTTCTTCCTGTTTGGACAATGAAATATTTTCACTTTCATAATAATAGTGAGATAAGAGAAAATTTCACATATGGAAAATAGTTTGCATGTTTACATTAGCTTTCTTAGGAAATAAGCCAAAATTTTCTTTCAATATATTTTCTATCTCATCTTTGCAGAAACAATAGTGAGATTTAAAATGGCAAACTTTGGAAAATATATTATTTAAAAGGGGCATTCACTTTAGCTACATATTAATAATCCAAATTCAGATAGCTGGACAGAATTTCATATTAGAGATAAATACCTATTTCCACAAGCTTTTAAAGACAGCTTGTGTCAGCAATCTCTATGCTCTATATCAGCAATCTAATAATGGAAACATAGCTTCAATTTATCGAATGACAAATGAAACTGCTGTACCTTTCGTGTAGGTAGTTTACTCCAAGTAATAATTGTATAAACCATTCTACTATTTGACTTTCAGGAAATTCTTTGCCACTTCTTTTGTACTCTTGAATTTTAAAGTCGAGATCTTGACCCTGAAACACAGGAGCAAATATCCATCTGATGAAAGCATTACATCTTAATTCATTAAAATTAGTGAAAAGGAAATTATTGAAAACAACCAGGGCATTTTCTATTGTTTTTACTAATAAATATTAATTTACATTTATATATCTGTTTTAATTCCATGAATGCTCTGTGCAATTCAGAAGCCTAGCGTGAGGACCTAGATAGCTTCTAAAGCTAATGCACTGCATATAATCATGATGTGCAAAGATCTGTGAGTTCAATTCCCAGCTGAAGGCTTGAACTCCATGGTGTTAACATCTGGCTACACACAATCGATGAATGCCAATGATGAAATCAGTCATATAGTGCGTTCTTATAAAAATAGGAAGGGCTTTGGAAAAACAGATTACAGTAATGGAACTTTTTGGCATAGAACAAATATCCATTTTTTCAATGTGTAAAACTGCTGCTTTTAATTTGGGCAAGACAGAGTGACCCTATAATCAGCTATTGATGAAAGTATTCTGAGGTGATCATAACATCCATAGACCTGCCAACTTACTGCAGCCTCATCATATAAATAGAATTTTTAAATTTTCTGCCCTACTGATTCTGGGGGTTGGAGGAGAGAAATATATAATTACTAAAGCTTAGAAGCAAACTACAGTTTTCATTGGCAAAGCATGCTGACTCCTGTAGTTCCTCACTCTCTCAGCAAACACAGCACTATCTTTAACTAATTGAAGAGGAAGGAAGCTTAGTCATTAAAACAATTGCTTTACAGTTAATTGACATTGACCTCATGCATTCAGGCTGTCAGCATATAAAATTCAATTCTAAGTTCAGAAAAATACCAATTTACTTTACATAAACTTTGTATAACTGTTTGGTTACTTACATTCTTGAAGAACATAAAGTACAAACCTAAGGGAACCAGAAGCTCCCATAAAGATCACTTAGTTTTTTAGTGACAATATCTCAGCCAGCTCATTTTCTAAAGTTGCACTGGATTGTCTCATGAAATTCTCTTAGGAAATTAATCTTGAGATTCTCTTAGCAAATTACCATAATAAGAATCCTGAAACAATATTGGGGTTGGGGGGACAGCATCCTTAAAACCTCTTAAGGACATTTATTTAACAGCTCTTAAGAAAAATAGTACAAAGTCTTACCTCACAGTATTCAGTAATGATGCAAAAACTCCCTCCTTCAACAAAACTTGTATAGAATTTAACAATGGCTGGATGGTCTAGCCTGGACAACAATTGTGCTTCCAAATTTGCTTCAACTGTTTCATTAGGCTTAAGGTTCCCCACAGAGATTTCTTTCAAAACTTTCCTTTTGATAAAATCAGTAAATCGTAAGATAAGATACTTGTACAACAGCTCTTTTTTCTAATCTGGCATTTTTAAACAGAGAATATAAATTTCATTCATACACATTTCAATATTTTTGATGTTTTCTTTCTATTCGGTGCTTTTATGGACTTTATTTGTGGTGATTTTGGGGATAGAAAATAACTGTATGTCACCATGGCCAATAAGATTAGGCAAGTCCTACTGAAGCATTTCTAACATTCTGTGCCTTTAATTTAAAATTTCCTATTTAGGACTATGTTACTGGGGGCTTTTTGTTTTCCTTAATGTTACCTGCATTAAAATGGCAACAGGTGGCAGAGTAAAAAATAGAAGCAAGCATGTAGGCTTTAAATATTGTAATGTAAGAGAAGCCATCAAGGATAAATCGATTAGCTTGCTTCACTGTGCGTCAGAAGACAATCTGGCTGACACAGTGACTAAGCCATTGGGTGGAGTCAGGATTGGGATTCAAATTTTTTAACAACCAGTTCTGTGGACGTGGTAGGCATGGCTTGGTGGTCATGTGATTGGGTGGGTGTGGCCAACCCGGCATCACTCACATCAAGGGGCGCTTCTCCTCGCCTGGCTTCTCATGACAGTGAGGATGCTGCAACAGTCATAAGTGTGAAAAACAGTCATAAATCACTTTTTTCAGTGCCATTGTAAGTTCGAATGGTCACCAGTTTTAGACTAAAACTCAAAAAGGGTATGTAAACTCATGTTTGAATGTCAATCTTTCTAGCTAGCCAAGAAGCCTTGCTGAATGTCACTCATCTTGGTTCCTTGTCATTAAAAGCTTCTTTCTGGCTAACTCCAACAGGGAAGTATTTCCACCCAACAGCAGTGTAAAAAGCTTAAAACAACCCTTCCTCTTTAAGAAAGTACCAGGAAAGAAGAAGAAAAACCCTCCTTCGGAGACAGTAAGTCTAGGCATACTGGGCTCAACAGCAGTAACTGTGAGAGGGGTCTTGTAGGACTAACACTTAATTACTTAAATATGATCCAGCAGTGTGTGGCAGCAACTAAAAAAAGCAACACAATCCTAGGTTGCATTAACATTGAGATAGAATCAAGACCATGTGAAGTATTAATATTGCTTTATTAAGACTTAATAAGACCACACTTAGGATACTGCACTCAGTTTTGGTCACCATATTATAAAAAAGATGTAAAGATTCTGGAAACAGTACAGAAAAGAGCAACAAAGATGATTAGGAGGCTAAAACATATGAAGAATGGTTACAGGAATTGGGTATGTCAAGTCTAGTGAAAAGAAGGACTAGAGCTAGGTCGACATGACAACAAAATTTCCATATTTGAGGGGCTGCCACAAAGAAGAGGGTCACCCTATTTTTCAAAGCATCAGAAGGCAAGACAAGAAACAATAGGTGGAAATTAATCAAGAAGAGAAGCAATCTAGAATTGAGGAGAAATCTTCTGACATTGAGAATAGTTTTCCAATGGAATAGCTTTCCTACAGAAGTAGTAGGTGTTCTATCACTAGAGATGTTAAAAAAGATATTAGACAGCCACTTGTCTGGAAAATCTATAGGATTTCCTGCTTGAGCACGGGGTTAGAATAGACCTCCAAGGTCTCTTTCACCTTTGTTATTCTGTTCTTACTATTGATGATGATCATTTTTAATTGAAGTTATACAAAACACTTTTCATATATTTTAAAATGGGAATTCAGAATTTTTATATTGAATAAATAAAAATTGTATGCCTGTATTCAATAGCAAACCTTTCCATGCATTTTAATCAATAAGATACTAAAAATATATTATGGCTTTATATTAGAGCTTGATACAAGAAAACACTGTATACTGTAATAAGGTTTTAGATGAGCACAGCTAAACATTTTCAGTACAATTTGAGTAAATCAGAGGGTCTAAACAGTATGAAGAGAACACTGCAACTGATATTCACAATAATAAAAATTCATATTCTGTAAAGAAAAGGGAAGCTACAGTATTTGTTTTCAGGGAGTAAACAATAAATCCTTTTAAACTATCTTTTCATAAACACTGATACCTGGCAATATGTACATGAACCTTTTTTGAACATACCATTTGCTAAAACTTACCTATACATAAGATAATAATAAAATACAGAATATAGTTTTCTGAATTACTGCAAACTTTCTGCTATTAAAATAGATAATATTTAAAGTAATCTTCTCATCTTTGATTTGACAGCATGACATTGTTTTTTCCTGCTTACAGATCATGTCACTAAACTGTCAAAAACAATGAGCTTTCCTTAAATATCACTTAATAGAAAATCTTTATGCATCAAAAGGCAGCAATAATATCTTCACATCGCAGAACAGCTTGTCCTTTACTTCACTCTGATTTCACTATTGCCATCACCTGTCAAGCCACGATATATATTTATCTTATTAAAATTCTATCACTAGATGGCAAATGAAAAATTTGTATACTTATAAATTAGATAAGAGATAACCATGTATTTTTATTATTAAAATCATAGCTGGTCTTTTCACTAACTGAAAGTTTTACAGAATACTAGAATTGTTGCAGGAAAAGTGAATAAAATGGATTTAAAACATTTAAATATTTTTTGCAAAGGAAATTATATCTTCTGCAAAGAGTTTTTACTTTCCCCTTTTGAAATATTTATTTAGAAAAATTTAGACTGTGAGGGGCAAATAACATGGGTATTGTTATTTGTTAACTACTATAATTACCTTGTATTTTATTTTTTATGTTTTAAATACATTTATTTATTCAATGTTTTGACAATTAAAAACAAATTTCCACATTTTACAACATTACTTATAGCAGTATTTACATTTGTAAGTGTCTTCTATTATCGTGTTATCCATCTCTGTATTTGCTTCTGTTATTCTAGCATTTTATACATATATACATTTGTATTTACATTTATTTACACATAAACCTTATTGTATTATGATACTACATACAGTATCATTTTATGTCTTTTTCTTGTCCATTCGTACCAATTTTATAGTATTTTCCTTCTTCCTTATTCTTCAATAACTTCGTCAATCTGTCCATCTCTGCGCATTCGTATACCTTGTTAATTATTGCAGCTTCTTGGGGGGTGTCATAGCCTGTTTCCAATTTTGGGCGAAGGAGATTCTGTCAGCCATTATGATATGGAGCATTAAATATTGGTGTTTTCTATTCATATTAGGTTCTAACATGCCTAACAAGAAGATTTCTGGTTTAAATTTAATTCTCTGTTTTGTTATTTCCTACTATGATTTGATTTTTCGCCAATATCTCCATGCATGGGGGCACGTCCACCAAATGTGGAAATATGTTCCCTGCTTATGGTTACATCTCCAACATTTAGCTATCATATTTGGGAACATTTTGGCTATTCTCGCTGGAGGGAGGTGGTGCCAGCAGTAAAACATTTTATATATGTTCCCTTTGTAGGAGACTGACAATGTTAACTTATAGTTTACCTGCCAAATACATTCCCACGATTCCAAATCAATGCTGTGGCCCACATTTTTGGTCCAGGTTATCATACTTTAACAGTTTCCTTTTTCCTTTTATAATCCAATGGGTAATTATATATCTTGCTAATCATTTTTTTCCACCCCTTGTAGTATTTTATCTAACTCTTGTTGAATTATATAAAAACCAAATTGCTCCTTGTTCTTTTTGTATTGTGTTTGAACCTGCAAATAAGGCCACCATCCTATTTCAATTCCCTGGGATTCTAATTGGTTCCGTGTTTTTAATTCCCCCTTTTCATTTAACAGATTTCTATGTTCTATCATTTTGTTGAAATCTAGAGTATTGGGATATATTAGTGCTTCCATTGTTGATAACCATAATGGCACCTTCACATAATGGTTCTTTTTTAGTTTCTCCCATATAGATAGCAGAGTATCTCTCCCCCAATGGAAATAGGCATGATGTTTACTTTGCCCATCCCAAAGAAACACATGCCAGCCAAGTTGTAGGTCGTAATCCTCTATCGTTAATATTCTTTTATCTGTTAAATTAATCCAATCCTTAATCCATGTAGTTATTGCCGCCTGATAATATAATTCAAAGTCTGGGAGATCAAATCCTCCCTTGCTTCTACTATCTTGCAATAATTTATATTTTATTCTAGCTTTTTTCTTCTGCCAAATAAAGTTCTATATTTTTTATTTAGGTTCTCAAAAAAGTTCCTTCCTAGTTTGACTGGCACCGTTTGGAACAAAAATAGTAACTTGGTAACACATTCATTTTTACAGTTGTAATCCACCCCAGCAGTGACAATTGTATCTCAGCCCAGTTATCTAAATCTTTTTGAATTTGAAGTATTAATTTATCATAATTGTCTTCTTTTATCGACGAACATTTCACTGTGAGCCAAATTCTGAGATATTTTACTTTTCTTACTATCTACATACCTAATTTATTTGCTAGTTCTTCATTTTGTTTTGGTACAGTTTTTAGTTATTATTTTAGATTTTTCTTTATTAATTTTAAGCCCTGCCATCTTTCCAAATTCTTCTATTTCACTCATTAGTGTAGAACTTGTTTCTTTTGGGTCTTCCATTATAAATACCATGTAATCGGCAAAGGCTTGGAGTTTATACTCCTCTTTTTTGACAGTTAATCCTTTGATATCTCGATTTTGTCTTATCTTGACAACAATATTTCTTCAGACACTATATATAATAAGGGGACAATGGACATCCTTGCCTCACTCCTTTACTTATTTCTAAATCATCTGTGGTTTCTCCATTCATTATTACTTACTTTGCCATTTGTACTTTATAAATTGTTTTGATAAGTTGATATGGTATTCCCTGTTAGAAGAATGAGTACACTCAGGGAAATGTAGTGAGAGTGGTATTGAATAACACACAACCAGCATATAGATACACTGAATAGTAAAATGTAGGTTTTACTTCCAGTAAATGGGTAAACAAAGTCCAAAAAACAGTCCAAATCATACACAGTTAAAGTAGTTAGTATCAGTCCAAGGATAATCCAAAAACAAAGTCAAGTATCATAAACAAAGTTGAATAAATGGAGTTTGCTAACTGTTGCAAAACTCACAGCAATCAATTACTAAGATAAGCTACCAATTAATGATTGATAAATATATTTATCAAAAACAAGACTTTGTACATCATTGTGACTAAATTCCTGGCTCATTGGTGTTTTAGCCAGTTTACAAAGTTCCATTTTAAAATTCTTTAGTAACTGGTTAATTTTGTCTGCCGGTGAGATTTTTGTATCCTCCCCTAGTTTTATAAATTTTTAAACCGTTAAATCTCTCCTAAATGTTTTATTTTAAATTTATTTTCTAACAGTGAAATAATCCCAGTAGCTTCTTGTTCAGTCCTGGTGATTAATGCTATGTCATCAGTGAACAATAGCAACAATGAAACTACACCATCACTTTCCTTTTTGAATAAACATAAAGCCTATCTTTGTTAATTCCTTTACTATACACTGGTTCCATTCATAGCCTGATTGCTTTAAGCCATAAAGACTCTTTTTTAATCTCCAGCAATCACTTTTGTTATCAGTTTTTATTCCCAAAGGCTTCTTTAAATATATAGTATGCTGCAACGGTGCATGAAGATATGCCGTCTCCACATCTAAATGGTTTATTGTGTATTTGTTCTTAGCTGCCCACACTAATGCTGCTCGTAATGTGGTAGCCTTCAGATTAGGTGCAAACACCTCATCATAGTCATTGGATGACTGATCGAACCCTTGTGCTACTAACCTGGCTTTATGGGTAACAGTCCCATCTACACCTGTCTTAATTTTATAAATCCACTTATACCCTATGGCATGCTTACCTGGTCGTAACCTGACATTTTCATATACCTCCAAACTTTGTAAAGGTTTCAGTTCCTTATCCATTGCTTTCTGCCAAGCAGCCTGATCCTTAGCAGGATACAGTTTCAGTTCATTATAGTTACTAGGAACTGTATTTACTTGGCATACAATACTTGCCTGATATCTATCTGGTGGTCGTATTACACTGAACGGCTAGGCAACTCAGGGCTTACTAGTGAACTCTCCTGTTCCACCTGCTCCTGTTCTTCTACCTCCTCCTGTGCCTGTTCTTCCTCCTTAATTTTATTGATGGTTTAACTATATCATCATTAGGGATTACTTGGGTGTTGATAACTACATCATTGTTAGATTCCTCTTCTAGTTTATTCCACCCAACGTGTTCAAGAAATTTAGCACTAGTGCTACAGTACATATTAGCTATGCCTTGATCCCAAAATCTAAATGATCTGTGGTTGGCCTCGTAACCTACGAAAAATAATTTCCTAGCTCTATGTTGCCCTTTCAGTCTTACTTGTGAGGAAATATGCACCTATGCTGGAGCTCCAAATGTGTGTAGATAACTTAAATTTGGTTTCCTGCCATGCCAGCGAGTGAATGGCAATTCACCAGTTGTGTTCACCACATTGTTCAACACATGATTGCTACACATTATGGCCTCACCCCACAGTGTTTCAGGCAAATCTGAATCGGATAACATAGTGTGAGCCATGGCTTGTAACATTTGCCCTCCTCGTTCTATAAACGAGTTAAGTTGTGGCCTGTAAGGGGCAGAACGCTCATGCTCAATACCAGCCAATTTTAACATAGTTTGTAATCTATTGCTAATAAACCCAGTCCCGTTATCAGTAACTAAAGTAATTAGCTTATGTTTCATTTTTCTCTCTGCAAACCTTAGCCAATTAAAGAAATGTTGGAATGTTTCTGTTTTGTTTTTCATTAAATAACAGAAACTGTATCGTGAGTAATGATCCATTATACTCAAACATAGCAGGCACCTCCCAAACTAGGTTCCTTAGGACCAATTATGTCAGCAAACACAATCTTAAAAGGTGCTTTGGTCTTAAAACCATTCAGTCTGTTTGCTGGAGTAACCTTGCTTTTCTCCTGGTTACAGGCATTACAGTTTAAGTACTTGCTAGAGGGTTTTAATTTTACTCCCTCTGACAATTTGACAGTTTGTTTCAGCATTTTGAAATATGTCCCAGATGTCTATGCAGTAAATGTATACATTCGTCATGTGGCTTAACATTGTTATAAACCAAGTTAGCCATCTGCAACTGGTCATCCTGTATAACATATAAATCATTCTCTAAAGTAGCAGTAACACTTTTACCCTCTTTCTCTATTATATAGTTATCTCCCCTAAAGGTTACTACATAACCAATATTAACTAAAGCCCTTACTGATAACAAATTAAATTTCAGTTTAGGTACATATAACATAGATAAATGCTCATTTACACATGAACAATATGCAGTACCTTCACCAGATACATGTTGTTTACTCATGCACATCTTTACAAACCTCTATTTCTAGTAATGCACTGTGATGCTCCACTATCAACTACCCACAAATCATGGTTTACAATTGAATTGCTAGACATAGCTAAATTAGCATTCTTCTTAGCTTTCTGGTGATTACTAGTATTCTGTCATTTTCCCTTCTTACAGAATCTAGCTATATTTCCCTTAGCCCCACAAGAAAAACATTTCCTAACAGTATAGGCAGTTGAAGACAAATCCTCTTCTTGTGGTTGTTTCTCTCACAGTTGGTCTCTTTCCAGCCTTCTTCTTGCCTCTTCTAACAATTGTCCGGTTATGTCAGTCAATGTCAGTTCATTTCTGGTCAGGACTTCCAGTGAAGATATGTAACCATCATAACTTTCATCCAAGGAGGAAAAAACCTGATGCAGTTCTAAAAAATCAGTTCCTTTTCATGTAGCTCCTGAAAAGTTCTTTTGATGAAGTTCAAATGAGCTAACATATCTCCACCTTTCAGAAGACATACTCTAAACAGTTTACGTGTAAGTTGTATGTGTGCACCTACACTGTCATGAACATAAATCCTCTTCAAATTCTCCCAACACCTAGCAGCAGACTCTTCTCCACGAATATGGACTACCTGCTGGTCACTAAATGTTAGTCCAACTATACAAAGAGCTCATTCGTTGTTCCATTTTAAGTCAGCTAACTTTTTGGCATTGTCCTCATTATTTGTATCCCAAGCATTTACATCCGGTGGGTCTTGAACTGCAGCCCATAACCCTTCCCTACGCAGACGTAGACTGCACTTCATAGACCAGGAAACATAGTTTGTTCCATCCAACCGGGTTATCAGTGATAGACTTGTTGACGGATCTTGTGCCATCTTTACCAAGAGAGTAACCCACAATTAAACAGTAAACAGCTGTCTATATACGGTACTGTGTATTCACACTAACTCTCAGTTATCTGAGCCTGGTATGGCCTGGGCCCATAACCAGTGTTGAGGTAATTCGCTGTTAGGAGAATGAGTGCACACAGGGAAATGTAGTGAGAGTGGTATTGAATAACACACAACCAGCATATAGATACACTGAATAGTAAAATGTAGGTTTTACTTCCAGTAAATGGGTAAACAAAGTCCAACAAACAGTCCAAATCATACACAGTTAAAGTAGTTAGTATAAGTCCAGGGATAATCCAAAAACAAAGTCAAGTATCATACACAAAGTTCAGTAAACAGTTTGCTAATAGTTGCAAAACTCACAGCAATCTGATCAGAATGACGATCAGGCAAGATGGCAAAACAGGAAATGCAAGAAAAGGAAACCAGGTTTCTGGCTCCATCTTATAGCCATTGGAGGAACCTCAGCCAATCACACTTACAGCATTCTCTTAAAGATACAGTAATAAATGACTATCCTGGTTTATATATTTCCAACCCAACTGTTAGGTGACTATCATTCCTAACATAAGTCCCAAAAAATTTTCACCAAATTGCATATTTGTCAATTGTTTGATGAGAAAACGCCAATTTAAGTTATCAAATGGTTTCTGGGCATCCAAGAACATAAGCGCCATAGGTTTATTTGGGTGCATCTCATAATATTCTAGGACGTCCATAATCAATCTTGTGTTGGTCTTCATCTGCCTATTTGGGAGAAAGCCATTCTGGTCAGAATGAATAATTTTGTTTAGTATCTTTTTCAGTCTTTCAGACATTATTGTAGCTAAAATCTTATAGTCCACATTTAGAAGCGAGATCAGTCTGTAATTTCTTATTTGCTGAGAGTCTGTCTGTTCCTTGTGTATAAGTGCTATGTATGCCTCTGTCCACGTCTTCAGTATTTTAGCTCATTCTAAAGCCTCATTATACAAATCCAGCATTAATTCCTCCAATAATCCTTGGAATTCTTTATAGAACTCTGATGGTATCCCATCTGGCCCTGGAGTTTTATTCGCTTTTTGTTTCCCACTGCATCTTTAATTTCTTTTATAGTTATTTTATCATTTAAAAATATTTTTCTACATCCTATATTTTAGGCAAATACTTTTCTTTGAGATATTGGATGAGGTCCTCTTCTGAGATTTCTTCCTGGGTATACCAATTAGCAAAAACAACAACAACAATGGGCAATCACTTTCTTTTCATCTCCCATTTTCATCTCTTAAGGTTACTATTGTTCTTTTTTCCTGTTCCTTCTTTAGCTTGTGTGCCAACCATCTCCCTGGTTTGTTCACATTCTCAAAATAGTTTTGCTTCACTAATTTAATTTTCCTGGCCAATTCCTCCTGTACATAAAAATTTATTTCACGTTTCACCAAGTCCATTTCTCTTTTGAGATTTTTATTGTTAGGGTCTTTTTGTATGGTGGCGTCCAAGTTTTCCAATTTCCCCTGACTTTCTTTCTGTTGTTTCTTTTTTTCTTTTTACAGCATAGACAATTGTTAAGCCTTTTACATAAGTCTTTGTTGTATCCCATAAATTTTGCACTGTTGTCTGCTCTTTCAGATTAATTTTGAAGAATACTTTTAATTCCTTTTCTATCATCCAAATATATTCTTTATCTCTTAATAGATCTTTATTAAAAGTCCACCTTCCAATCCTCCTCTTTCCTCTCCATTTAATTTTAATTGGATTATGATTAGCCCAGGTATTCAGCATTCAGCATTCATCTCCATTTCATCTTACGTTTTCCATTAATCCTGAGTCCATCCATATCAAGTCTATTCTGGACCATGATTGGTGGGGATTAGAAAAGAATGTAAATTGACTTTTGAGGGTTTAATTCCCTCCAAACATCTTTCAAGTTCAATTCTATTGCCATTTTATTAAATGTAGATGGAATTGTTCTTCTCTTTTTTTTTACTGTTTTTACTACTTTTATAATCTTTTTCTATGTTTGGAACTGTGTTGTAGTCTCCTATTATACACACATTCACCTGTTTGGTTTCTGTTATCTTCCAATGGAGTTTAGAGTAAAAATCTTTCTGGTTTGTGTTTGGGACATATATTGTTACCAACAATATCTTCTTCTGATCCAAAGTGATTTCTATAAATAACATCCTTCCTTCCTCATCCTTATAAATCTGCCTTGGGTTTAGCCAATCTTTTATGTATACCACAATACCTCTTTTTTTTATTTGTCAGGGCCAGATACAGTTTGCCTAGTTTAGGAAATTCTAAAAAATCTGCTTGCTGTTTTGAGATATGGACTTCTTGCATATATATGATATTTGCATTTTGATTCTTAAGTTTTTCAAATACCTGTTTCCTTTTTACTGGTGAATTTAGACTGTTTATGTTAATTGACAATAAGGTAATTTCTCTTTCCATGTAAGTGTTTGTATAGGGCAGTTCTTGTCTCTTTTCTTACTCTAAGTTCTCTTCTGGGTTTGTTGTTTTCTTCTTCCTCTCAGGTTTTCTGTTCTTTTAGTGTCTGTTCTGTTTCCTTATCTTCAGATATTTGCTCTTCCTGACTCCTACTCTCCAGTTCCTCCCTGTTTTCTTGTTCTTCTTTGGGTCCCAAATATCACTCATGAAATTCATGTGCTATATCCAATTAGTCGATTTTGTAGTTCTTTTCCTGCCAAGATATTAGAATTCTTTCTGGGATACGCCATCCTGTTTTTAATCAGTTGGGATCAGTTTCTCCCTGCTGTCTAACTCTCCTGGGTATTTGTTTCAGTGTCACCACCTCATTTATATGAGTTAAACCACTATAAATCTACCTTCATTCTCTCCACAGCTACAAGTATAGAAGTTCTTACTTATACAAAAAAGGTTTCCAAGAATGAGGGAAAGAAAAAAAGGATATTAATTTTACCAGAATATTACTTCTTATTCATATATATTCAACCTATTATTATTCAATATGCAAGAGTTGTTCGAATAACTCTATTTAAGTATTCTAGCTATTACATATATTAAGTATCTACTGTATATTATAAGTGCTATTTGCAAAACCTCCAATCTTCTTTCTTCACTGAGGAGTTCTTATCTCAAGATGTCTTCTTTCCAAAAAGAAATGCACAATCATTATAACTCATTGTTCCTTTTACTTCGCTTTCTCACTACACGTCCTTCACAGTTCTCACCACTGCCAATCTCTCTCTCTCCACCGTCCACATACAAAAAGAAAAACCGTATTGTCTCTTCTATCTCTCCCCCATCTATCACCTGTTAGTCTCTCAGTGCAAAAATCAGTCACTCAATCCATCATAAATGCTCCTACTGCAAAGTCCGCTGCCTGCTTTGAACTCTCATTTTGGAGCCTCTCTCTTCTTTCACTGTCACAGATCTACTCAGGTAGTTTCCTTTTATCTCACTATTATCAGACTATTGCTAGTCTCATTGCTTTTCACTCTTTACTTCCTTCATCGGTTGGTCAGGCAGCTACATCTCTGGTTCCGATCATGGAGATCATCCTCTTTTGCACCAGTTTTCAGGATTTCTTCTTACAGCATTGGGAATTCATGGCTCTTCTTGACATCTCCAAATGTTCTCCTCTTTATTGCCAGTCCCTCCAGGATCCGACTTCGCCCCTACGAGCTGCCGATCGCAAAAAATCAGGCATTCAGAATGGCGTCCCATTCCCCTGCTCCGCTTCAATGTTGCACCACAACCGGAAGTCAGTTACCTTGTATTTTAATCTGATTTATTTTCTCTCTTTTAAAATGATGTTCATACTTATTAACTTTTAACATTCCTAAACTGGAGACTATCTCCAGATAAGAAAAGCTTATTAGTACAAGTTGGGGTCTGGCTTATCTCTTTCATGAACTCTAAACAACCCTTTTCCTTAAATTTATGCCCCTTCTGATGTCAGACCTCATTTTAATGAACATGTGTGATAATATGAGATACAAATATATAACATACTTCACTAAATGTAACTGATTTTCTATACAAAGGGGAAGTTACTTTTATTCTGTCCAATCAACTTTCATTTTGCATTTTCTTTGTTGTGTTAACTATAAAAAGGAGAAAAACATATGGCTTGAGGTTCTCTCTTCCTTTTTTTCATAGAGAGACCCACTTTATCAGGGTACCCTAATAAGCTGCTTTTAAATGATCTTCCAACTCTGTTGCTTATTGGAAAGGTAAAACCTAGACACAGATTTGGCTTTCAGCTGACTCCTGGAAGATAACAAACATATTGCTTTTTAAGATTCAGGGTTCTTTAAAAGTTTATTACAGCAATACACCAGAGACCAGAACAAATAAAAACACTTAGTAAATTTACATTTAAAAATTCTAGTTTAGGCTTCCGGTTTGAGCTTCTTCGGCGACAGACTGAAACCTCATCTCTGTGAGGCTTCGATCCGTGCTCGCCGCTGGAGCGCCCCGAGCTGGCTGGCTTTGGAGCTAAGCCACCCTGTAGAGGTGGTGAAGAAGGAGGAGACTGCCTGCAGGGTTGAGGAGAGCTGCATCTCTCTTCCCCAGCTGGCCATTACTCCCTTTCCCAAAGGTGGTTGCAGCGGTGGTCAGAAATGGCCACCACAAAGAAGAACTCGACCGGAAAAGAATGTGCAGGAGGAAGATAAGAAGAGAAAGTTTTGGTTGACTGGGTCAAACAGCAAAAGCAACAAATAAGGTACCCTGGAATTTAAATTTAATAACATTGTTCCCAAAGAAGATTTTGAAGCTGCAAAGGAGAGAGAGAAGGGAAAGGATTAGTTTTTTTTCCCTTCCTTAAACTGACAGCTAAGAGATTTAAGCAAGAAATTGAAAAAAATCCACTTTGACATTAATAGGCATCTAAGCTGAAAATAAAAGTCAAATGGATAATAAAGATTTCTGGATATTTAAAAGTTTTTAAAAGTAGGAAAGGAGAAAAAAAAGAATAAAAGGGCAGGATCTGGAAAAATGGAGGAGACTGCCTGGAACTAAGGAATGGAACTGTATCTAAAAGGAACTTATAGTGAAATTTCAACAAGATTCCTCAAAGATACATCTTAATTGAAACTTGGTAATAAAATAATAGAACCCCAGGAAGAGAAAGTGGAAAAAAGAAGCAGAAAGAAACAGCCTTGGATTATTTGGATTACTTGGTGATTTTTGGTTTTTGCATCTGGATGACTAAAATTAATCAGATGGTTGTTTAAAAGTCTTTAAAATGGTATCACTCTTAGAAGAACTGAGAATGGGACTTTAAAAATGGAAAGAAGATGCACAAGAAGGGAGAGATTCTTTTGGCTTCGTATTTCAATTCTTAGAAATGGAGATCTGGAACTATGAGAAACAACAAGAAACGTTTGCAGAACAAGAAGATTGGGACAAAGAAGAAGCCATCTTTAATGGTCAAATAATTTTAAGTGGGGGGAAAAAGAAAAGGGAGGAAAGAGAATGAAAGGTTTAAGACTAGAAAAAACAACCAAAAAGAAGAAGAATTTGAAAGATAAGTATAATATTAGAAAGCAATAGAAGAGGGGATTACAGATGAGAGAGTTAGAAGTAGAGAGATGAGGGGGTAAAAAGGGGAAGGAGAAGAAGAGGGGGAAGAAGACAAGGAAAAGAAGTTGTAAAAGACAGAAACAAGAAATGGAGAAGCAGGGAAAAGATATAAGGATTGTAACCATAAGCTTGTTTAGAGATAATGGGTTTATTTAATTGCAAAAGGGATTCTGCAAAGGTACATAAGATAGTATTGTTATATTATAAACAGAAATAATTTTAGAAAATATGATTAAAATGATGGATAAAATATTTACTGTAATGTAGTTGAATGGTAATAAATACATGAATTAAAATGATTGAGAGAATTAAATGGGAACATTTTTAATTATTAGTAATGATTTATAAAAATATAAGTGAGAAATATGGGGGGAAAAAAGAATTAACTATGGAAAGTTTATAAGTGTTCCCAAGGAAGTATGATATTTAATTGAAAAGAAATGTTAAAGATGTTAAGATTTTAATGAATATTAATGATAGAATTGAATTGGAATGGAACGTGTGCTTTATTTACACACACATATATATATACACATACATATAATTTTTTCTTTTTAAGAATATAGTGTGTATTTTAAGAATGTACCAAGCAGAATTTGATTGGAAGTTATGTATTATACTGAATGCTATAATCTTAAAGCTATACATTGAAGCTTAAATAAGAGTTTGAATGGATAAAATTAAAAGATATAAAGGTGTCATACTCCAATTGGTAACTACAAGGGAAAAATTTGTTTAATAAGAAAAGATAATATGAAATTGAAACAGGACAGACAAAAGTATAAATATAATGATTTGATTGAGATGAGATAATTAAAATAAAGTTGACAAAATTAAAAGAGGGGGGAACTATGTAGAAAATATAAAATGGTAATAAGATATGGAATAGAATATGAAAATGAGCATGAAATTGAGTTTGGTGTCTGTATGAAGAAGTGATAACCTGGGTCCATGCTATTTTCAAAAAAGATGTTTTATTTGTATTTTGTTTTTGTGAAAACCCAAATGAAACTTTAAAAAAAAATTCTAGTTTAAAATAATAAATAACAACTAAAATCTTTGATAAAATCCAGTCTGTCAATTGTACATAATTATTTAACTATATTAAAATTACAGTCCATAAACAGTGTGGCCCATTGTCAGTTTAATACTAAAAGGGAAAGGAATAAACAGTGCAAAGGGTTTGCCACATTTGTTGTATAAAATAGCTATGATGGATTAGACATGTGTTTCCGACGAATCCCCAGTGGTGCTGCGCAGAATGTAGCCACTTGCACTCTAATTATGGACTGTTCATCCTTAAGCAGCCACTGGAGATAAGCAGTGTCAGAACAGCCAGGTTATCTAGCAATTATTGGAATAATATGGTTTTTCTGAATATCTCTGTAAAAGGAACATCAAAGGAATATGTGACCAATGATCTCCACCTCTCCTAAGCCATAATGGTATATTTCAGTCGATGGTATATTTTTATACTTGCCGTACCGGATGGCTGATGGAAGCACATGGAACAGTGGGAGCAAAAATGCTTTCCTATGGCTTGCTGACTCCAACTGGCTAAGATAACTGACAGGAGTAACAACATATCTAATGGCATCTGGAGCCAGAAACAATCGAATTTTCCCTAAGTCCGATTGCCATTCGATGTTCTCTACCCTTTATCATGTTTTGTTTTGTTGTAGTTCAGCTTGAGTATTGAGGCTGGGGAGAAGCCTAGTTTGGCAAATCTGGACTCAACAGCCTTGATCCATGACAAAGAGAATTTGTCTTGGAGGATTAATGGATCTTGTGGAAAGATTCAATTTGGTTTTTTTAACTGAGTACTCTCATGTTATAAATTTATTTTATTTTTAAATAGACAAAAACATTTAAAGGTATCAGCAATAATTTTCTTTTTTAAAAACCTAGCAAAATTCCCAAGACTTAAAAGTATATGCATATATAGAAATTAACGAATGTGCTTTAATATAGTAGTGTATGTTTTAATAAAAAATTTGGGGGGAAAAGCTATAAGGCTGGTTCACACATCTATGAACTCAATTTGATTTCTATGTATATGTTAATGGTATGAGATGGGAATTTACAACATATTATAGAATTTTTAACATTATCTTAAATCTACCTTTTAGTTGAGCTTCAATTAATTTAAAAAATCAAGGTCAGTTCTACTATTGTGTTCCTCCAGGACACAGACGCAGGAGTTGACAGTTAAAATGGAGAACTGGGCACGAAATACTGCATCTTCAACTGGAAGTATAGTTGGTTTGTAGATCTATTGCAGGGCTATCAAACTCGCGGCTCACAAGCTGAATGCATGATGTGCTGACCACGCCCATGCCAGACTTAGTGGGAAAAAGTTGTAATGACACTGCCGTGATGATGTGGATTTATCACTCCTGATCTATTGCATTTTCAAGGGCTATTACTAGGTTTAAAATTCCCTATGTGTTACTATGTGTTACTCATGATGATCTATTTAAACTGTCTTAAAATTGTGTGGATAAAATTGTTTATCTAGTATCCTGTTTTCATAGTTATGAACTTCTGGGAAGCACAAACTAGGCATGGAGTCCTGTCCCAGTCAAACATGCATATATCACATGGGTTTGAAATCTTTATTGAGGTTTCACCTGCCCTGAATAGTAGTCCCCAGGATTCCCCACATAGGAACCAGAACAAGACCCAGATGACTCCAATTTTCCCAAATATATGCATATATAGAAATTAACAGGTATGCTTTAATATAGTACTGTATGTTTTAATAAATTTTTTTTGGGGGGAAAGCTATAAGGCTGGTTCACACATCTATGTGTATATCTATGTATATATTAATGGTATGAGATGGGAATTTACAATATAGAATTCCACAATTTTCCTTTGTGGTGGAGATAGCATTCAGGATTGGGTGATCAATCTCCACTTGCTGATTGGACTGAGTCTGTCAAATCTTTGAGGACATTCCCTCTGTTGCTAGGGACCTCCCAGAAATTGACTCAGTCAGCTAGCTGGATGACATGTTAATTTCTTCTCCTAAAGAATAAAAATTTGAAGTAATTTAATTCAATAAATTTTAAAAAATCACCAATCCTGAATACTATTTCAGCGGACAACAGATCAGTTAAGGGACGATATACATTGTTTTTTCATGGGAGGTGTGTAGAAACACCATCCACACCACATCCCTGCGCTTTGGCTTGGCAAGGCTCTCAATGGCTGAAATACAGCTGTGCGTACGCCTGTTTTAATGTGGCAGCGTTGAAGCGGCAGAAAACTACAGTGAAGGCAGAAATCTCCTCACACATTGACAGGCCAGGTAAGGAGAGTAATCTTTAGATAACGTAGTGATAGGAAGGCTGCAGAATAACTTATGGAAACTGGAATAATAGCATTATAATTAAAAATGGCAGAACGCTAGCCTCGCTTTCAGGAGAGTTGAGGAGACTGCTCGCAGGCCATCATGCTCTCTAAGCCCAGCAGCCCCAGACCAGATGTCTTCCTGTTATAGCCCAAGCCAAAGGACAAGGTTGCAGGGGCTCAAAAGAGCTCCAAAGAAGCTGAGCAGGACGAGCGCTATACAGACAGGGTTCTTGAAAAGTTGTGAGCTCGAGGAAAAGAAGTGGCCCAAACTTCAGAAGAAATGGTGCCCAGTATAGTTTCCTGTCTAAATGAGGAGCAACCGTTATTAAGAGGAGATAGGCAACTGCAAACTGACAGGGGTGCAGTAACAGGAATGGCCACAAGGAGAGCTGAAGAGCAACAGGAATCTATTGAGGCTTCAGGGGCTTTTTTCTCAGTCTGCCCAGCAACAGAACTGTCAGTTATAGGTCAGAGACCCAGAATGGCTCCAGAAGCCACATTTACTACCATGTCAGCTGGCATTAGACCAGTCAGGAGGCAAGAGCCTGAATTCCAACCTGTAGGCTCTTTTAAATGAGGCAAGTGTGTCAACAGTTTTAAAACAGACTAGGTGTTAGCCTTCAGAGGCTCCAGCTCCTTCATCCAAGCATAGTAGGAGACACAGATGTCATCATAAGGATGATCTCTCCCTACATTCAGAATCAGGGTTCTATGCCCCTGCTGAAAGCTCCCACTCCATCCCATCTGACAGTGGGTAAATGATGGACAGAGATTACTCTGATGATGAAGGCCTCAATAAGGCTGAACAAGTCTCTGTGCCAGGCCTGTTCCAACCAGCCATCTTCAGGTCGCTCCTCTTCAAGGCTAAAAAAGCCACAGGGTGGGCCTTGGTTCCTGAACCATGGGGAGCCTACTGACCTTCTGAAGACCCCAATGACCTACTATTTCCCCCTCAAAACCCCCCAGTAACAACAGATGTCGTCCCTGTGCCAAGGATGTTCACCATGGTCATCCAAAGGCAGTGGTCATCCCTTGGGTTGGGTCCAAGCCCTTCCTCCCTGGACAAGAAGCTGTTCAACATGGGAGGTGACCTCTCCAAGGCCCTGGAAGTGCCCACTGTCAATGCCCCAGTTGTGGCCCTGCAAGTGAACACTGAGCCTGAGGACTCACTGAAAGCAGAGGACAAGAGACATTGCAGAGAACACACCTGTCAGCAGCATGAGCAGTGAGGGCCTCCACGGCCGCATCCCTTTTCAACAGGGCCTCATATCGGGCTCCAGGAGCTGCAAGAGAGAATTCCACTGGACAACATGAGATCACACCAATATGTGAACAAGCTATTAGCAGCAGTGGAATTTTCAGCTGATGCCACCCTCAGTGCGGCCAGATTTGTATCTAGGACAATAGGGGGGACTGTGACCTCTTGCCGCCTGCTCTGGCTAAGACAATGGCAATTTGATATGTGACATAAGTGGAGGTTGGCCACTGCTCCCTTTAAAGGGAATAAATTATTTGGAGAGGCTCTGGACAAAGTACTGGTGGAGTCCAAGGACAAAGGGAAGGTCTTGCCATCCAGGTCGAGAAGGGATGATTTAGGATCAACTCCCTTTCTCAGACATTCCTATTATAGGACTCCCGAAGCAGGAGGGAGGTTTTCTAGGCCCCAGAGGCCTTTCGTCCCCAGGCAGGATCAACCCCAGGACAGGACATGTAGAAATCGCCCATTTAACAATAAGCGGCCCTTTTTAGGGGCTGGGGGATCATCCCTTCCAATGCCCCAGATAAATTAGATGTCAACCCTCCCATTGGGGGACGTCTGGCATTATTTGCCAGGCATTGTGAGGAGGTAACCACAGACACTTGGGTCCTGGAGACTATCAGCTTGGGTCTTTTCTTTGAGTTCCTCTCTACACCCCCGAGGTTTTTTATTCACTGTCCTGTTTCCAAGAACAGGGAGAGAAAGGTCCTTATAGAAACAGCTATTAAGCACCTACTTGAAATCCAGGCAGTTCAGACGGTGCCTGAGGATCAACAGGGCATGGGATTTTATTCCATCTTGTTTGTAATCCCTAAAGCCTTGGGGGGATGGAGAGCAATTCTGGACTTGAAGCATCTTACCTGCTGGGTGAAATACAGGTGGTTTAAAATGCATTCCCTCCAGTCGATTCTAGAGGGGATTAAGGAAGGGGATTTCCTGACCTCCATAGATTTAAGAGGCCTATCTTCATGTCCTGATTCTTCTGTCCCATAGACAATTCCTCACGTTCTGCTATAATGGGAGGCGCCATCAATATAGGGCCTTGCCCTCTGGGCTTTCCTCTGCCGCCAGAACATTCACAAAGCTGTTGGCAGCCCTGTCAGCCCATATCCGGGCCATCCCAGTAAGAGTCCAGTGTTACCTGGGTGACATACGGGTCCAGTCATACTCCCCATCTCAAGCAACAGAGGATTTGGAAATCACCATTCAGGTGCTCCAAGAGCATGGCTTCTCTGTTAACAAGGCCAAAAGCCACTTCACTCCAACCACTTCTCTACTCCATCTGGGAACTGTAATAGATACCATTTCCTGCAAGGTGTCCTTATCCCAAGAACATAAGGGGAATGTCAGGAAGTTAATTGGGCAAGCAAAACCTAAACATAGGGTGTCCCTGGCTATGCTTTCCAAGCTCCTGGGGGAAATGTTATCTTGTATTAATATTGTGCCCTGGGCTAGATTCCATGCCAGGCCACTCCAGTGGTTTCTTCTCCCATATCAGAAGACAGGTAGGAATTGTTCCCTTCTACAGGTCAGACTGACATCTCTGGTCTTGCGATCCTTATGATGGTGGTCATCTGAGGCCCTCTCCCTGGGGCTCTTATTCAAGGAACCTGACAGGTTAGTGCTGACCATGGATGCCAGTCTCTATGGCTGGGGAACCCATCTCCAATCCAGGATGGTCCAGGAACAATGGTCCCAGGCAGATTTGGACCATAACGTTAATTAGCTAGAGCTTAGGATGGTCCATCTGGCCCTTGAAAACCCTAGAGGAATCTGTCTCAGGTAAGGACATCCTTGTTTTTTTGTATCAACCAAGGTGCGCATTAACAGCCAAGGTGGGACACATTCATGGCCGCTGATGCTTGAGGCAGAAAAACTCTGCTTATGGGCAGAGAGACACCAGGTATTGCTCAGAGCTGAACACATTGCTGGTGTGGCCATTGTTGAGGCTGACAGGCTTAGTAGAGCGACCATTGATCACGCAGAGTGGAGTTTGCACCCCGATTTCAGGAGCTGTTGGAGTGATTCGGAGTACCAGCTGTGGACCTCTTCACTTCCCTGGACAACACACAACTCCTGAGGTTCTACTACAGGTTTGTGGTTCCGGGGACAGAGGGAACGAATGTCTTACACAGCCCTTGGCCACCGGAGCTACTTTATGCCTTTCCTCCCCTGCCTCTGATCCTGAGAGTGATCCAGAAACTGTTGGCGGAAAGAGCAGAGCTTATCCTTGGCCCAGAAGGCCATGGTTTGCGGACTTAGTAAATCTCTCCATCTCCAGACCTTGGAGGATACCAGAGGACAGAGTATCACTCAGCCAGGGGCCAGTATGGCACCCAGAGCCCCAGGGACTTCAGTTGGCCGCCTGGAGATTGAGCAGGGATCTCTGATCCGGGACAATTATTCCTCCAGAGTAATAAGAACCATCCAGGCCTCCAGGAGACCCTCCACCAACCACAGCTAAGATGCAACCTGGAAGACTTTCAGCGAATGGTGTTCTAGGTCTGACATTGTCCCCACTGGGGCCTCGATTGCACAGGTGCTGGACTTCTGCCAAGAGGGCCTAGATAAGGGGCTTTCTCCTAACACATTGCGGAGGCAGGTGGCAGCCTTGTCCTCTGTTCTGTCCTTGGGGGGAGTGGAATCCTTGTCTAGACATCCCACTGTCCGCAGTTTTCTGAAGGGTGCTATAAACCTGAAGCTTCCAGTGGTTCATCAATTTCCAACAAGGGACCTCTCTAAAGTACTGCAGTCTTGGACTGAGGCCCCATGTGAACCACTGAGGTCCACTTCCTTGCAGTTTTGTCTTGCAAGGTGGCCTTCCTGGTAGAAATTACCTCTGCCAGGAGGATTTCAGATTTGGCAGCTTTATCTCTCAGGAAGGACCTTTGTGTGTTCCATACCAACTGAGTGGTGTTAAGACTAGACCCTTCACTCATGCCAAAGGTGAACTCATTGGTTCCACAGAGCCCAGAAACTAATCTTACCTGATTTTTGCCCGCATCCTGTACATGCCTTAGAAAGAAGATGGCACACTCTGGTTGTTCTCAGAGCCTTGCGGATTTATGTTAAGAGGACATCGCCCTTCAGAAGGTCTGAATCCCTCTTTATTTCCTTTCAAACTTCTACTATAGGTTGCAAGGTTACTCCAATGACGGGATATGAATAAGACTGTGCATATTCAAGGCCTACCAAACCCAAGGACTGGCACACTCAACAAGAAGTGAGGCCACATCGGCAGTGAGGCCACTCAGGCCTCTTTATAGGAGGTTTGCAGGGTGGCTACCTGGGCCTTGCCTTCTTTGTTCATGAGACACAATAAGCTAGACTCTTTTGCTTTTGTTGAGGCAGCTTTTGGACAGAAAGGTCTGCAAAAGGTCTATCCTGTCTAGGGGATTCGGACCTCACTAGGCCCACCCATAGGGCAGCCAGTTTTGGTATGTCCCAATCCTGAATGCTATCTCCACCACAATGGAGAAGGGTTGTTGGTTTTCACTTGATATGACCTTTCTCTTTGGATAGAGATAGCATTCAGTCCCACCTTTTTCTGGTCTATTCCAAATGTTATTGTATTTATATTTATATGTCACTGTTATAGGAGAACATGTCAGTCTGTCAATATTCCTTCACCAATTTCTGGGAGGTCCCTAGCAACAGAGGGAGTATCCTCAAAGATTTGACAGACTAAGTCCAATCAGCAAGCGGAGACTGATCATCCAATCCTGAATGCTATCTCCACCCAAAGAGAAAGGTCATATCAGGTGAGAACCAACTATCTTCTTCCCAAGTTAGGAAAAACACAGAGCAAGACCAGCAAAGATACGTCCATGATCCAAGACACAAACCCCATAAACCAAAATCCAATTTTAAAGTCCACAAGGCAAAGTCCTAGGTCCAAAAACAGTCAAGGATGAAGTTCTAAAGCAAGGGACACAGTGGCTGAACAAAGCATGATCTGAAATTGAAGAATTATTCTCATTGTCACTCTGCTCCACATGCAGGAATAAATAGCTGTCAGTCAATGCAATTCATTAGTGTGGCAAGTGTGCCTCCTTATAAGTGGCTCACCAACTTCTGTTGCACCTCTCTCCTCTTGACCCTGCGTGCCCTAGGATCTGGCAGAAAAGACAGCTCCTCCTCATCCCTGCACATTGGTTGCAAATGTGCCCTTTCTCCTTGCATCTGGCTGGCCTTCCAAGTATCTTGGCTGCAGCTGCATTTCTTTCTTCCCAAGTTCCTGAAGCGGGCTCTTTCTTGTCATCCAAGTCTGCTTAAGGTGCATCCATGATACATGGATTGTTATGTACCTGCTAAGCTAGTGTATTTGGTAGCATATAGCCTCTGAAAAATTCCATTTAGGATAATAAGTCAATAATTGGTCAATTTACTTTTCTCTGAGATGCAGCTAGAGACTTTTGATTTGAATTAGGGTGGATTTGTTGGAGCCCTGACAGACAGCTGATACTCTAAAAATTCACCATTCTGGGATACCTGACCCCAGGCCTCTTCAATTGCTTCCCGACATCTGGAATGCATGGAGAGAAAGTCAGGTTAAAATGGCAGAGGGGGGACACTCGGAAGAAATCCTTCTAGAAGAAGCCCAGCTACAAACAGAAGCTGAGGACACAATCACAGGTGGAGCTGAAAGGCCTGAACAAATAAAGGAAATGAAATCTCCCACAGCTTTGGAAGGTGAGCTCCCCCACCTTAAAAAGGGAGGAAGAGTCCTGAGTGAGCTGACAAGAGTGGAATGGATATGGGATTGGGAACAAGCCAGAGCCCCAAAGCTCCTGTCGGGATCCCTGGGAAGATCCATAGAGCAGCTGAGGGAGGAATTTGACCAAGCTGCCATTGGAGAGGAGGGCCCGTCATGCGACTCAAAACAGAGGGGACCTCCCACAGAGTCTTCTGACAGGAGGAGAAGCAGGCAAGATTACAGCCCTCCTCCTCTACCCAGCAGAAGAAGAAAGAGACCACAGCAGCAACCAGTGCCTCCCACACACAACAGGTATCTTCTTCCTCCTTCTGCACGAACTAGAGCCAGGGAGGAAGGTCAGCCACCTCCAGCACAGACTTACAGAGGAGGGCAGAGCAGAGCTCTATGAACTGGTTCAGGGGGAAATTTCATGAGGACCCAGACCAGTTAGCTCTATTCCTTGACTCAGCTGAGATCCGCCTAGAATGTTATGCACACCTCTACCCTACAGCCATGGTAAATGCCATTTCTGAGGGGCTGGAGGGAGAAGCAAGAGAATGGCTAGCAATCTTCCACAAGAGAAGGGCCCCCCAACTGCATGATGCAGAGGACTTCCTACGACTACTAGAGGCCAGATTTGAGGAGGCAGAAGATGACCCGTATGCAGATGAACTCAGCAACCGAAAGCAAGGAGGGCGACCCATCTGTGAATTCAGGAGAATCAGTGGGAAGCTACCCCTTTTGCCTGAACAAATGCTGGTTCATTTTTTTCAGAACCAGCCTGGACCAGCAAATTAGCAAAGTAACTGCCTATCATGACATTCCCAACAGACTCTTGGAGTGGTTCCGAGTAGCCATAAAAGTCAATGGGAATTACACGCTAACAATATGAAGAAGCCACTGGGGACCAGAGACAGAGGGCAACCAAACCAGAGGCCACCAAACCAATGGGAAGGCACACCACAATCTGCCTCAAGACCAACCCTCTCATGAAGCCCAATTAAATGATACTGATGTGGAGAAGTAGGGCACATAGCAGTGTGCACAACCCCAGATTCAAGACCAAAGCCGAAACCACCACCCAGGGCACGACCTGAACAAGTCCCCAGATGTGCCACCAATATATCCCAGAGGGTTCTTCAGGCTGCAGAGGTCCCTCTTCAGCCAGCTGAGGGGGAAGGAACTCTGGACAACAACAACCAGTCGCTGGATCCTTACGACAGTCAGGACGAGGGTGAAGACAATTCAATGGTGAGTGGACTGATTTCCTCTTTCATTTTTCCCAATATGTCTTACAACCCCCAAGACAGGGAATAAGGAAATTTTCCAAGCCTTAATAAATTCAGGCTGCACCAGGTACCTGATCAATCTGACTATGGTCCTAAAACTGTGGATCAGAGAGAAAAAGCAAGCCCATCCGATCTGGTTCGAACAAATAGATGGCTCCCTACTGGGAGGAGCCTACACCACTCACTTAACTGAATCAGTGAGACTAGAGGTAGCGGAACACTGGGAG
The DNA here is from genome assembly GCF_049901715.1 of Pseudonaja textilis. Lineage (NCBI taxonomy): Eukaryota > Metazoa > Chordata > Lepidosauria > Squamata > Elapidae > Pseudonaja > Pseudonaja textilis. Next base: position 53,423,622 of record NC_142008.1, on the reverse strand, counting down.
ACGATTTGTAGTAGCTTCCCAAATGACACCTGCAATCATACTGGGAGTTTCCTGGCTAGACAAGTGGAGCTGGACCATCTGGTGGCAAGAGGGCAGCCACAGGTTGAGGATAGCAAAGGGACCCCAACCTCTTCCTCACCATCAGATATACACCATGATGCCCCGTGAAATGCAAGAAATGCACAAATATATAGACAAAAACTTTAAAAGGGCTTTAATCAAACTGAGTCATGGGTCACAGCCCCAGTCCTGTTCAAAGAAAAAAAGATGGGACCATGAGATTATACATTGACTTTACAGCGATCAATGTACTGTGTGTACACAACCTATATCCCTTCTCACTCATGAAGGACATGCTATCCCACCTGGCCAAAGGGAAGGTCTTCACCAAATTAGACCTCAGAGAAGCATACTATCGAGTTTGCATCAGAGAGGGAGACAAATGGAAAACAGCATTCAACTGCCCCCTACGGAGCTTTCAATTCAAAGTCAAGACTTTCGGACTATAGAATGCCCCATCGGTGTTCATGTAATTAATAGACAAGGTGCTACACAAACATGTTTATAAGAGGGTCCTTGTCTACTTGATCTACATTGTCTACTTGATCTTGTCTACTTGATCTACCCTCATCTACGCTGAGATGATGGACGACCACATACCCCTAGTGCGCCAAGTACTGGAAAACGTTCTAGCAGCAAATCTGTACGTCAAGCTGTTGAAATGCAAATTTCACCATGAATAGTTGGAGTACCTGGGATACCAAGTCTCAAATAAAGGCATAGAAATGGACCCAGCCAAAGTACAAGTCGTCCTTGGTTGGCAAGCCCCTCGTACCCACAGACAGCTACAAAGCTTTCTGGGGTTTGCAAACTTCTACTGACAATTCATCTTCTCCTTTGTGAGGATTGCCAAACCCATGGCAGGCCTTCTAAAGACAGGGAGCACAGAAACGAAACCCCACCCGGGACAAGCCCTATAGTGGGACCTAACCTGCCAAAAATCATTTGAAACGCTGAAAGAACTGTTTGCAAAAAAACCAGTGCTGAAGCACCCTGACACCGAACAACCCTTCATCATTCAAGCAGACGCCAGCGACGTGGCAGTGGCAGTATTACTCCAAAGAAACGACAAAAGAAACCTACAGCCCTGCACCTATACCTCCTGTAAACTCACAGACATAGACAGGCAATGGGCTGCATGGGAGAAAGAGGCTTTTGCAATAAGATGGGCACTGCAGATCTGGCATCTCCTGCTGGAAAGGGGCCAGAAGCCATTTGAAGTTTGGACTGACCATAAAAATCTGGAAAGTGAAAACTATCAACCAAATAAGTCTGCTAGGCCCAATACTTCAACTGATTCGACTTTGTGCTAAAACACACTTTCTGTGTGAACTTTCTGGCTGATGCCCTCTCTCCATGCCCCAGTATAAATGCGAAAGGGAGAAGATTATAAATGCCATCATTCCCCCTATCCAAATAGCTGCCCAAGTAACCACCAGATGATGATGCAACTGACAAGACCGACCCGCAGATGACTTAGCCACGAATTAAAAACTGAACTGCTAGCTAATAAAATTGGATCTGGGACAATCAACACATCTTAATGAAAAGAGATGACCTAGCCTAGAAAGGAACAAATCTCCACATCCCTACATACTCTAGTCCTTCAGAGGAGCCACGACGCCAAACCGGCAGGCCACTTCGGGTTTTTAAAGACTTTACACTTACCTTGGAGGCAATTCTGGTGGCCTGGCATAAAGAAAGGCGTGGACAACTATGTGAACAGTTGCACCATTTGCGCCGCAATGAAAAAATGACCAGGGAAACCCTCTGAATTGCTACAGATGGTTGCGGAACCAACGAGATCGTGGGAGGAGATCGCAATGGATTTCATAGTAGAGTTACCGAAAAGTGGAGGAAACATGGTGATCTGGACTGTAATAGACTTATTTTCCAAACAGGCACATTTCATACCATGCAGCGGGCTACCTCAGCCCACCAGTTAGCCAAACTATTTTTGAAACACATCTACTGCCTTCCTGAAGTACCATGAAGAATTATCTCAGACAGAGGTGTCCAGTTCACAGCTAAATTTTGGAGGGAGTTCCTGCTATTGGTCATTCCAGAGTCTTAGCTCGGCTTTTTATCCAAGCAAAGAGATTGAACACTATGGTAGAGCAGTATCTGAGATGCTACATAAATTATCAGCAACCAATTGGGCAGACCTCCTGCCTTTTGCGGAGGTCACGTACAATTATGCTGTTCACAGTAGCATGGGATTAACTCCCTTCAAGGTAGTGAGCGAAATGGACTTTGTCCCAATGCCTAAGCATCCAAGGAATTCCCCCCTCCTCAGTCAGCCTGACCGATTGGATGTCAACACTGAAAGCAACTTGGGAGAACATAAAAAAGGCACTGGCAAAAGCGGCACAGAGCTATAAAAAACAGGCAGACAAACACCGGGCCCCACAAAGGCTATTCCAGGTGGGGGAGAAGGTCTACCTATCCACCAAGTACTTGAGGTTAAGGCTCCCTAATAAGAAGTTGAGGCCAAAGTTCATGAGACTTTTCCGCATAGTAAAGTTCATCAACCCACTCACGGTGCAACTGAAGTTGCCTTGACTGTTAGGGAAAATACACCTGGTATTCCATAGTAGCCTTTTAAAACCTTTGGTGGGATTAACCCCTAGGCCTCCATCTCATGAATCCCCAGACCCCATAGTGAAAAACCCAGCCAAACCCATTTGAGGTGCAGCAAATCCTCGATTCGAAGTGGCACAGAAGACAACTCCAATATCTAATCAAGTGGAAGGGTGACCCTTTATCAGAAGCATCTTGGATAAAGAGTAGGAACATCCAAGCTGATCACCTTGTGATGAGGTTCCATGCAGAAAACCCAATCAAACCTGGGGGGGAGGTTTTCACAATCCTAAGTTCTATACCTGTAATAAATTTGTTTTCTTTTTGTGTTATACAGGTCACCTTCAGGAAGTGAGGGGAACTGAATCTCAACTAAAAAGATGCTCCTTTGGTTTTTTTAGCTGCCAGAAAAAGGGAGTGGGGGAAAACAAGACATTTCTTAAATGCCTGGATAATCACTCCCGTAACCCAAAGTTGTCGGAGGATAAGAAGGTTATTGGAAAGCATGATGGACGGCTCTTGGAGATGGATGTGTACCTTGGAGAAGTTACATCCAGGGGGTGGGGGGAAGACCAGGGTCAAGGGGGAAATTATTATGTAATTTAGTATCAATTGCATCCAGTTTACGTCAACATGGCCATCAATTTACTTTTCTCTGAGACTTTTGATTTGAATTAGGGTGGATTTGTTGGAGCCCTGACAGGTATACCTCTGGGTGATTTATTGTAAGTGGGGTCAGAGCAGGTAATATTCATAATGAACCCCATTAAAAACTAAGAGATATGGTCACTGGCTAAGGAAAAACAGGATAAATGGAGTAAGATGAAGTTAAAGAGAATGTCAGGCAGACAAAGAAACTAGACTGAGCTGGATACAGAAAGTGAAAATATTCAGCCAAAAGATGGTGAACAGGATGTCATAGAAAGTAATGAGACAGAGTGTACAGAGTCATTAGAAAATGAAATTAGGAGCAGTTCCAGCAGCAGCAGTAGTAATGGTAGTAGTAGTGTTTGTAGCAGTGAGAGTAGAAACCAAAGCAGGAGGCATGGACATAATAGAGATAGAAAGCATCATGAATGAATATGTTAAAGCATTCATCTGTTCAGTTTTAAATGGGAAGAGTGTCAGGGTAGTGATGATTTAATAGTTGAACAGCTGCTGTAATAGTGTAATGATGTAATGCTGATGCAATGGTAGCAATCAGTCAGCAGGGTTATTTGACTGCTACCTCTTTAAAAGGCTGTAATATAAAAGAGGCCAAATGAGGGTGTATCTCTCTCTCCATGTGTCTCTGTGCTGTAAATTACTGATTGTGGTTGTTCAAGGCCTGTATCAAAGTACTTGTATGTATATATGCTTTGTAGGGATAAAACCATTATATGTAAATACAAACCTCTGTGTACTGTATTTGCTCCTGGATTGTCTCACCTAATCATACTGTGCGCACTCTGACAATATAGAATGAATTTTATTATTGATTTATTAATTACTCAAAACTGAACACAAGATATTAGAAGACTCCTACTGATAAGTAAACACAATCTAATCAATCAACTCTATTATGAACAATAATTGATTGGACAGCAGGACTTCCAGTTTGGTGTCATGGTGATACAGTCAAGGAAAGCTGGGTCCAACTTTACGCAATTGATTTCAGCCTCCAGAGATCCCCAAGGGGGTGAAAGTTTCCCCGTAGAGGCAACAATAGAGGTGGGAATCCTGTAGATCACACAAGCAGATGGTGGTTTGCTTGTTCGATCCAGGGAAGCCACCAAACTATCAGGAGAAAGGGCTAGCTACACTTGTGCAGCTTGCTTGAAGCCATCAACAACCGGAGAGAGGAAAGCTGTAAAAGATTGCCAACATTATGCTCTGAAGCCGGGTAAGACTACTTTTTCTCTATCCCTTTGAAGAATACCTCCTGGAATGGATAAATTTCAAAAGAAAGAAAAGCCCCCCAGATGTGACTGGAGGAAGGGGGAAATATATCCCCATTCACCAGAGGGAAAAACAACAACAATCAAATGAGGGACGTGAAAGGGAAATTAAAATAGAAAATCAGAATGAACTTATAAGAAAAAAACTTTATATGGCAAACATTGAGAACTTTTAAGATTTTATTAAAACTTTGGAGAGCAAAGATTATTCGAAATAACTAATCAAAGAACACTAGGCTTTATTTGTGATAAGGACTCCTAAAGAATTAATTGAGGGAGAGTGACACCTTGTGGCAAAGAGGAGAAAACTGTTGAAACATCTTATATGTATACAGAAGATGTGGCTCTTATACCCAGACATAAATAATTGTTGGTGACCTTGGAAAGTTTATCATCTGAATAAGACACAGCTGGCAAATAAAGAGAAAAGGGTGTTTTATTGTTTATTATTTGCTGAGATTTATTGTTTGGACTAGTTAAAGCCAGCGGGCTATTGTGGATTACAAACATCGATTGACTTGGATTTATTAATTATACAAGACAAGCTGGTTAAACAGATCTTGGAGTTTGAATTACAAATATCAGTTGAACTGCAAATTTGATTGAGAGAGCTGGATTAAAAACTTTATTTTGCTTAGGTGGAATCAAATATTGGGTTATTGGAAACTTAAAATTATAAAGCCTATAGATAAAGAAAACTGTATAGTTAAAAGTTGTAAAATTTAAGATTAATTTAAAATTGCTTTTTGATGTTGAATAATTTTGCCTATATTAGACAATGTTAATATATTATAGTTATTAGCTGAAGAACTGAACATTTGCTAGGGGGAAATAAAAATGAGTGCGTCAAATCCTGTGGTGGGATTCAGCCAGTTCTCCCGGTTCACCCAAACCATTAGCTAATAGAGAACGGGCTGAAAATAAAGTGCAAGAGAGGGTTTTTCCCCACTCTCTCCCTTCAGTTAATAGCTCTGGGCAGCCAGCCAAGAACCACTTAGTAGGCTACTTAGTTGCTATAACAGCCGACACACATCTTGAATAAAGTTAATAAACAACAGAAGCTGACAGGATTAGGGCAGGGAAACCCATCAATCACCCATCTAGGGATGGGATTAACCTCTTCCCTTCAGGAAGAAGGACAAGATTACAAACATTTTCATTATAAAGAGTGTTAACTAACACTTCTGTGATCAACTGATACTCCCTAGAGTTCCCCAAGACCTTTTATAGCTGCTGCATTGTTGACTACTTCTTGTTCCTTCCTGGGGTGAAAATACAGGGCAGACAAAGATGCAGTTTGGTCATACAGGCTGTGATTTTAATGCATGTGTGGTCCAGCCATCTGTATTGCTTCTGCTGTGAAGTACCCAATTTAGAACATAGAGAACAGAATAATAGAGTTGGGTTAATGGCTTTTGGCAGTACACCCAGGCTTTCAATTAGCATGAGCAGCTGCTCTTAGTTCCCCTCTTAATTCCCCCAAAAGCTGGTGCTTTTGTTTTGGGGTTTTGACTTTTTTTAAAAAAGTGGAATGGCTGTTTTCTGCACTTTTTTAGTGGTACTTGGCACTGTCCTTTTGGGGTGTACTTCACTCACTCTTTTTGAAAGCCTCTAGTGATGGAGCACCCACAACTTCTGAAGACAAGCTATTCCATTGGTTGATTGGTCTCACCCTTAGGAAATTTCTCCTTAGTCCTAGGTTGTTTCTCTCTTTGGTTAGTTTCCATACATTGTTTCTTGTCATGCCTTTTGATGCTTTGGAAAATAGATGGACACCCTTATTTTTGTAGGAGCCCCTCAAATATTGGAACAGTGCTATTTTATTGTGAGTTGTGAGCACTATTTTATTATGAGTTAATAATAAGTCTTTATTGATTAGCCCTCGGGCCACATCAAAGTGCAAAGTTGTAACAACCATTTGTTACTAAAATTTAATAAAAGCAATTCAAAATGAAATTTTATAAAATACTATTTAAAATGAAACTTGATAAAATACAATTTTAAATGGAATCTAGACAAAATATGATTTAAGATGAAATAGTAATAAAATACAATCCAAAATAAAATTGTAATAATGTATAATAATTTAAGATATAGATAAAATATAATAACATTATATTTCGGAGTCGCCCTTGCAATCTACCCCAATTAATCACACATATGCAGATCTCAACCGAATCATTTTGTTTAAATACTGTGCTACTTTAAATGTTATTTTCAAGTTCTGGCCAGACATAAGGTAAGTTATTTTGATATGGGTATCCCAATGGGTCATTCGTTTGATATATAGACCAAGATACCTGTCTCTCATCCTCTTATACAGGCAACAGTCAAATAGGATGTGAGCCAGGTCCTCTACCTCTGCCGCTCTGCAAATGCAGAGACACTCATTGTACAGTATTGCATGAAATCTCCCGTATCTAACCATTGTGTCAAGCTGTTCAAATCTCACTCTCATGAATATCTCCCTAAGATGTTTTGGGAGTTATGACTTCAAGTAGCTATCTACTTGGAAAGTACATTTGTATTTACTCAACCATTTCAAGTTACCTACCTTACTAAGGATAGCTATATCAGTTTGTGCATCTATATCCTTAATTCTTTGGGCAGCTCTTTTTTTAGATTGTTCTCCTGTTACACAAGAGATGGGAAGACCATAGCTTCTTACAAAATTAGTTAGTTTACTGATCCAGGAGATTTGTGATTATAGTTTTATTTGCTCTAGTAGGCATAATTTGGGTAGTCTATCAGTCTTCATTTCATTAACTTTGCACCAGTAGTTATAAGCTCTAATTTTAGATAATGCCTGAATTGTATAAATTCCCAATTCAGATCTAACTGCTGCAGCAGATGTTCTTGGGTCTACACCCAAAATACATCTCAAATGCTGGAACTGTGTTTGTTCCAGGACTGTGGTTGAGTAAAGACCCCAAATTTCTGCTCCATACAAGAGCATTGTGGTAACCTTAGTCTTATAAACCTTGATTAATGGATAACTATGGTTTGTTAGTTCGAGCAATAAATTCAAATGGGCTTTTGTTCTAAATGTACTCCGTTGATGATGGCAGGCCCAAGATCCAGTCTTGGAAAAAGTTACACCCAAATATACAAAGGAATTAACCTGTTCAATTGGTTCACCATCCAATTGCCACCTATGTCTCTGATGGTTTCTTCCACACACCATTATTTTTGATTTAGATTTACTAATGATTAGAGAGTTATCCTGGCAATAAGAGCTAAATCTTAATAGCCTACGTAATCCTACTTATGTATATGATAATAAAATCATATCATCAGCATAAAGCAAGCTGTTACAGTAAGTATTTAAGATCATCGGCATGTGTACCATGTTATCCTTCATTAACCCTGGCAAGTCATTGATGTATAAATTAAATAATAATGGGGCCAGGATACACCCTTGCCTTATCCCTTTATTTGTGCAAATCCTATTAGTCAGGGCCCCGTAGCCCCATACTACACCCTCAAATAGGTACTTGTGTAAAGGGCTTTAATCAAAGCCAGGAGTCTGGGTTCTATTTTAAGAGATGTCAATTTACTCCATAGTACGTCTCTATTTACCATATCAAATGCTGCTGTGAAGTCTATGAAAGCAGCAAAAGGGTCTTGTCTTATAGGCATATTTGGCAATTAGATGATTCAAGACAAAGCAGTTATCAATAGTAGATCTGCCTTGTCTAAAACCTGCTTGTTCTTCTGTGAGGATGTTGTTTTCCCCTACCCAGATTTCAATTCTGTTCAAAAGGTACCTAGCATATATTTTTGCTACAATGTCAATCAGGCTGATGGGCCTATAATTACTAGGATCCTTTTTATTCCCTTTTTTATATATGGGGACAACTATTGCCATCTTCTACCCATCTGGTATATGGCAGGTGTTATTTATGTGTGTAAAAAGGCCTCCTAATACAGGGCCCCACCAGTTGGGAAACTTCTTAAATAGTTCTGCTGGTAGAAAATCCTCTCCTAGGGCTTTATTGCTCTTTAAACTTTTAATGATGGACTGTATCTCCTTTTCTGAGACTAGTGGCCAAGGGGGGGAAGTTCTAGAGTTTATTAAATCACTGTTTAAAAATAATTTCTTTACCGGTTTGGTGGAGACAAACAAGCACTGATAATAATTCTCCCAATCCTCAGCAGAGATTGGTATGTCAAACGCAAATCTCTGTTCCTTCAGGATACGTTACAGAATGCCAAAATAATACTGAGTTATGACTTCTGGCAGCCAACTCAAGTTCTGACCAGATTGAAATGGCAAAACTTTTTTTCTTTAATGTTAGTTTTTTTATATTCCCTTCTTGTGTGCAACATCTTAGCTTGTATAAAGGCAGTAGGGTTCCTCTGGGCAAGCCTCATGGCTGCCTTCAATTTCTTTTTCAGTCACTGGCAATCCGAATCAAACTAGCAAAGTATACCCACTTGGGCTCTTTTTGTAGCCGGTTTAGTTGTTAGATGTTTCTTCAGTATGTTACAAAGATTGTAGCCTGACATCCAGTAGTAAATGACTGGATTGTTCTAGCCCACTTAATAGCATTCTCTGTTTTAAGGCATTCTAATATTGCCTTAGTATCAACCTTAGTATTAACCTTTTGAGTCACTTCTACCTTTTTAGTAAGCCATGTTATATGGTATTAAATCTGAGCAGCCTCACAATGTCACACTTATAAACTGATGGTCGCTATTGTCGCTAAGGTGTACTGTGACCTCCAAGAAGAGGTCAGCCTTATCTCTAGACACACAAAAGAGATCCAGTACACTACTTGAATTAGTTGAGTGGTGTGTATAAGGGTATATGTAATTCTTATCCTTACCTCCCAAAATTTGGAGATTACCTTTAAAATTAAGGAAACTAGGAGCAAACCAGCGGCATTACTTTTACAATCTCTCCAGAGCCACTGAGGATGGTTTTCAAAGAACTCCCCTGGGATTCCCTTCTTCTGGGCAAGCTCATACAAAGAGGAACCCAGTCTAGCGTTCAGATCTCCTAATAAAACCACTATGGACTGAGGATACAATATTGCTATATCTTCTAGGATGACTTCCAAGGACATCCAATATTCAGAATTATAGTGCTGGGTTGTGCTTGGGGGAATATACACATTTACCAATATTAACTCAAACTGGTGATATTCAAATCTGACAGCTAGAAAGTTCAGATACTTATCTTCGTTATATAATTTCTCTCCCTGCCATTGCAAATCTTGCTTTATAAGAATGCATAGACCACCAGAGGGTCTCCCTTTGTTCTTTGTTTTTTGGGCTGGGGAAGCCCATCCCTGAAAGTCTGGCAGTTGTACTGGTTCATCCACTTCGGTTCGCCAAGTTTCTTGAAGGGCTATTATGTCCATCCATCCTGGATGGTTTTTTTTAAATTTTCTCCGAAATCTGTAATAACGCATCTCTAATTTGGTGGTTTTGGAAGTGTGAATATGATTCCACCCCCCCACAGGATGGTATGCCACCCTATTTGTAGATCATGCCCTTCCAGCGTTAGTATTCTCTTATTGTTCAAGGATATCCATTCTTTAATCCATGCTAGTGCTGCTGCATAATAGTATGATTCTCAGTCAGGTAGTCCGAAGCCACCTCTATTTCTATTATCCTGCAATAGTTTTAGCCTTATTCTGGGTTTTTTCCCAGCCCATATGAATTTAGTTGTTACCTTACTCAATTCCCCCAAAAAGTTTGTATATAGGAATCATCTGGAATAAATACAACCATCTTGGTAACAGATTCATTTTTATTGCAGTGATTTTTCCTATTAATGATAGGTGTAATTTTCCCTACATTTCCAGATTTTTCTTTGTCTGATTCATTAATTTGTTGTAATTATCTACTTTGTTGTAATTTGTTGTAATTATCTTTGTATGTTACAAATTCACTGTCAGTCAAATTCCTAAATATTTAATTTTATTTGTAGTTTGCAGTTCTGTTTCCCTTTCTAACTCTCTTTTCTGGCAGTCTGTAAGGTTCTTGTTAGGAATATGAGTCACCTAACAGCTATTTGGGTTAGAAATATATAAACCAGGATAAACATTTTAGTACTATATCTTTAAGGGAATGCAAGGGCATGCAATTGGGTGTGGTTTCTCAAACAGCCATAAGATGGAGCCAGAAACCTGGTTGTTTAGTCTTAGTCTCAGAAGAGAGTATGTCTGAGTGAGTATCTCTCTTTCCTTCTGTTAAGAAAGTATTGCTGTTACTCCATTTCTTCTAATTGACTGATATTACTGGATTTAATGTAAGTCTGATACTGAACTGTTTTTGACACTGGACTTTGATATTTGGATTATCCCTGGATTGAAAAACTGACTGATTTACCTGTGAATGATTTTGGATTGCTTATTTTGGACTTTGCTTAAACCTTTCTGGAAGTAAAAACCTACATTTACTGTACAGTGTATCTGTGTACTGTGCGTGTATTATTCAAACACTTCTACTCAAATACGTCTCCCTGTATGCTTTCATTCTCCTAACGGGGAATTACCTCAACACTGGTTATGGGCCCAGACCATACCAGGCTCACTGAGAGTTAGTGTGAATACACAGTACTGTATACAGACAGCTGTTTACTGTTTAATTGTGGGTTACTATCCTGATAAAGATGGCACAAGTCACTTCAACAAGTCTATCACTGATAACCCGGTTGGATGGAACAAACTATGTTTCCTGGTCTATGAAGTGCAGTTTACTTCTGAGTAAAGAAGGTTTATGGAATGTAGTTCAAGACCCACCGGATGTAAATGCTTGGGATTCAGAAAATCAAGAAGATTGCTGACTTTAAACAGAACAACGAATGAGCTCTTTGTATAATTGGACTAACACTGAGTGACCAGCAGCTAGTCCATATTCCTGGAGAAGAGTCTGCTGCTAGGTATTGGGAGAATTTGAAGAAGATTTATGTTCGTGACAGGGTAGGTGCACACATATATCTTACACATAAACTGTTTAAAGCACGTCTTCTAAAAGGTGGAGATATGTTAGCTCATTTAAACTTCAAGAGCTACATGAAAAAGAACTGATATTTTCAGAGCTGCATCAAGTTAACATCATTCTTTCCTCATTGGATGAAAGTTATGATGACAATGTATTTTCACTGGAAGTACTGCCCAGAGATAAAATGACATTGACTGACATAACTGGAAGATTGTTAGGGGAAGCAAGAAGACGGCTGGATAGGGACCAACTGAGGAAGGAACAACCACAAAAAGAGGATTTGTCTTCAACTGCCTATACTGTTAGGAAATATTTTTCTTGTGGGGCTAGGGGACATATAGCTAAATTCTGTAAGAAGGGAAAACAACAGAGTACTGGCAAACACCAGAAGGCTGAGAAGAATGTTAGTTTAGCTATGTCTAGCAATTCAACTGTAAACCATGATTTGTGGGTTGTTGATAGTGGAGCATCGCAGTGCATTACTAAAGATAGAAACAGGTTTGTAAAGATGTCCACGAGTTCACAACATGTATCATTGGCAAATGGATGGAAGATTAAGGCTTCTGGTCAAGGTACTGCATATTGTTCTTGGATAAATGAGCATTTAACTATGTTATATGTATCTAAACTGAAATTTAATTTGTTATCAGTAAGGGCTTTAGTTAGTCTTGGTTATGTAGTAACCTTTAGAGGAGATAACTGTATAATAGAGAAAGAGGGTAAAAGTGTTACTGCTACATTAAAGAATGATTTATATGTAATACATAATGACCAGTTGAAGATGGCTAACTCAGTTTATAACAATGTTAAGCCACATGATGAATGTATACATTTACTGCATAGACGTCTGGGGCACATTAATTTCAAAATGCTCAAACAAACTGTTGAATTGTCAGAGGGAGTAAAATTGAAACCCTGTAGCAAGTATTTAAACTGTAATGCTTGTAGCCAAGAGAAGAGTAAGGTTACTCCTGCAAAGAGACTAAATGGGTTTAAGACCAAAGAACCTTTAGAGGTTGTGTTTGCTGATATAATTGGTCCTAAAAAACCAAGTCTGGGAGGTGCCTGTTACATTTTGAGTATTATGGACCATTACGATACGGTTTCTGCTATCTTATGAAAAACAAAACAGACACATTCCAACATTTCTTTAACTGGTTAAGGTTTGCTGAGAGAAAAATGAAAAGTAAGTTACTGATAATGGGACTGAGTTTGTTAACAAAAGATTCCAAACTATGTTGAAATTGGCTGGTGTTGAGCATAAACATTCTGCACCTTACAGACCACAACATAACTCATTAATAGAACGAAGAGGGCAAACATTACAAGTCATGCTCGTACTATGTTATCTGATTCAGGTTTGCCTGAAACACTGTAGGGTGAGGCCATAATGTGAAGTAATCATGTGTTAAACAACGTAGTTAACACAACAACTGGTGAATTGCCACTCACTCTTTGGCATGGCAGAAAACCAAATTTAAGTTACCTACACACATTTGGAGCTCCAGCATGGGTGCATATTCCCTCACAAGTAAGACTGAAAGGGCAACATAGAGCTAAAAAGTTATTTTTTGTGGGTTATGAGGCCAACCATAGATCATTTAGATTTTGGGATCAAGGCACAGCTCATGTTTCTTGTAGTGCTAGTGCAAAATTTCTCGAGCACATTGGGTGGGATAAACTGGAACAGGAATCCAGCAATGATATTATTATTGACACCCAAATAGTCCCTAAAGATAAAATCAGTAAACCCCAAATAGCCATTAAAGAGGAAGAACAGGAGGAAGTAGGAGAACAGGCACAGGAAGAAATAGAAGAACAGGAGCAGGTGGCACAGGAAAGTCCACCAGTAAGCCCTGTATTACCAAGACATTCAACCCGAGTAACACAACCACCTGATAGATATCAGGCTAGTGTTGTATGCCAAGTGAATACAGTTCCAAGTAATTATAGTGAATTAGAAATGTATCCTGCTAAGGATCAGGCTGCTTGGCAGAAAGCAATGGATAAGGAACTGGAACCATTAAAAAGACTGGAGGTATATGAAAATGTTAAGTTACCACCAGGTAAACATGCCATAGGATGTAAATGGATATATAAACTTAAGACAGGTGTAGATGGGACTGTTACCCATAAAGCCAGGTTAGTAGCACAAGGGTTCAATCAGACAGCAAATGACTATGATGAGGTGTTTGCACCTAGTCTGAAGGCTACTACATTAAGGGTAGCATTAGTGTGGGCAGCTAAGGAGAAATACATTGTAAATCATTTGGATGTAGAGACAGCTTATCTGCATGCACCGTTGCAACACACTATATATTTAAAGAAACCTTTGGGTCTCAAAAATGATAATGCTGATAATAATGATTGCTGAAAATTGAAAAAGAGTCTTTATGGTTTGAAACAATCAGGATATGAGTGGAACCAATGTATAGTTAAAGAATTAACTAAGATAGGTTTTGTAGCTGGCATGGCTGATCCATGTTTATTTAAAAGAGAAAGTAATGGTATAATTTCATTATTGTTATTATTTACTGATGACATAGCATTAATCACCAAAACTGAACAAGAAGCTACTGAGATAATTTCACTATTGGAAAAGAAATTTAAGATAAAACAGTTAGGAGAAATCAAACATTATCTTGGTTTAAAAATAGATAGAACTAGGGGAGGATACAAGATCTTACAAGCTGACAAAATTAACCAATTACTAAAAAGTTTTAAAATGGAACTTTGTAAGCCGGCTAAAACACCAATGAGCCAGGAGTTTAGCCATAGTGATGTACAAAGTCCTATTTTTGATAAGAACATTTATCAGTCCTTGATTGGTAGTTTATCTTATCTCAGTAATTGGTCAAGGACAGATATTTCATACAGTGTTAATCAATTAGCGAGATTTAATGCTGAGTCCACTGAAAGGCACTGGCAAGCTGCTAAACGTGTGTTAAGATATCTGAAACAAACAATGCATTATGCATTGTATTTGGAGCCAAAAGATGAACTGAATTTGACTGCATATGCTGATGCAAGTTTTGCTACAGACATAAATACACAAAAATCTACATCGGGTACTGCTGTATTATTGGGAAAAGCATTGATTGGATGGAGGTCTATTAGACAGAAACATCTAAGTTTGTCAACAATGGAGGCTGAATTCTCATGTTTGTCTTTATTATGTACAGATTTAGTTTGGTATAAGCAATTATTAACTGAAATGGGAATTGATGTAAAAGATCCTATTGTTGTTTATGAAGACAACCAATCAGCAATACAGATGGCTTCAAATATTGGTGTTAAAACAAGAACACACAGATTTAAGATATTTAAATGTGAGACAATGTGTGCAAAGTAAGATGATTAAGCTGGAATACTGTATATCAGAAAACAATATAGCAGATCATTTTACAAAGGCCCAAGGCTCTATAAAGCATAAGGCGTGCTGTGAAGATTATGGACTTAGAATGCAAGGTTGTATATATTGTCTTACCCCAAAGGGGAGAATGTTAGGAATATGAGTCACCTAACAGTTATTTGGGTTAGAAATATATAAACCAGGATAAACATTTTAGTACTATATCTTTAAGGGAATGCAAGAGCATGCAATTGAGTGTGGTTTCTCAAACAGCCATAAGATGGAGCCAGAAACCTGGTTGTTTAGTCTTAGTCTCAGAAGAGAGTATGTCTGAGTGAGTATCTCTCTTTCCTTCTGTTAAGAAAGTATTGCTGTTACTCCATTTCTTCTAATTGACTGATATTACTGGATTTAATGTAAGTCTGATACTGAACTGTTTTTGACACTGGACTTTGATATTTGGATTATCCCTGGATTGAAAAACTGACTGATTTACCTGTGAATGATTTTGGATTGCTTATTTTGGACTTTGCTTAAACCTTTCTGGAAGTAAAAACCTACATTTACTGTACAATGTATCTGTGTACTGTGTGTGTATTATTCAAACACTTCTCTCAAATACGTCTCCCTGTATGTGTTCATTCTCCTAACAGGGAATTACCTCAACAGTTCTTAGTTAATATCTTGGTTTTATTTTATTAATTTTAAGATCCACTTCTATTTTGTGTAATAATATTGTCCCTTACTCAATCGGATTTTCTATAAAGAATACCAAATCGCCTGTGAATGCCTGTGTTTTAAATTCTTCCTTTTTTATCTTAATTCCCATAATTTCTTTATTATTCCTAATTTGCACTAATAAAATTTCTATTGCAAGGATAAAGATCAGAGGTGACAATAGAATCCCTGCCCTTTAGTTATATTAAATCATTCAGTGAAGTCACTGTATACTATCATGTTAGCTTTCTGCATGGAGTAGATCGCCTCTCTCATCCTTTCAAAATTTGGTCCAAATTTCATCCCTTTTATTTGCTGTTTAAAGAAGTCCCAGTTTAAATTGTCAAATGCTTTTTGCGCATCCAAGAAAATCAACGTTGCTTGTTTTTCCAGATGCGCTTCATAATATTCCAATATGTTTGTTACTGCCCTAATATTATTCCTAATTTGACTTTTGGGTAAAAAACCATTTTGGTCTATATGGATTATTTCATTTAGTAATTTTTTTCATTCTTTCTGCTATTATTGTCCTAAATATTTTATAGTCGGCATCTAGCATTGAGATTGGCCTATGGTTTTGAATTTGTAAATGGTCGGTACCTTCTTTCAGTATAAGAGTAATGTAGGCTTCCGCCCATGAAGTCGACAGCTTTGTTCCTAGCAATACTTCATTGATACTTCTAACATCAGGGGTTCCATTGTTTCAAACATAGTCTTATAAAACTCCCCTGGGAATCCATCCAGTCCTGGGGTTTTATTGCTTTTCTGCCTGTAAATTGCTTTTTTCAATTCTGTCTGTGTTATTTCTCTTTCCAACATTTCTCTTTCCCTTTCCAACATTTCTCTATCTTCCATAATTGGTGGTAAGCTTTTCTCTTTAAGATATTCCTCTATCTTCCCCCTCTCTATATTATCCTGCCTATATAATTTTTTGAAATAGTTTCGTATGATGTCTTTCTTTTCTTTCATCTGATATCCCATCCTGTAATTTTTGTATTAATTACTTTTCCCTTTCCTTTTTTAATTTATAAGCCAGCCACCTTCCTGGCTTGTTTGCTTGTTTAAAAAAGTTTTGTCATACCAGTTTTAATTTTTTTGCATATTCTTCCTGTCTCAATAAGTTTAGTTTATGTTTAATTAGTTCTCTTTCCCTTATAATTTTATTGTTTTGTGGTTCTTTCTGTAATGCATTATCTATTGTTTTTAATTCTTCTTGTAGCATGTTTTATTTTTCCATTTTTCCTTGTTATTTCAGGCTATGTATGCTATAGTTATGCCACGTAGGTATGCTTTAGCGGTATCCCATAGATTTTGTAATGTTGTATATTGGTTTTTGTTTTCTTTGAGAAATAATTCAATTTCTGTATTTTTTTCTTTCAGAATCTGTATGTCTAATATCCATCTTCTATATTTCTTTTTTTGGCCTTTCCAAATTATTTTTAAAGGGTTATGGTCTGCCCAAGTGTTAGTCATTATTTGTATAGATTCTAATTTGTTTTCAATTTTTTTGTTCATCTAGATCGTGTCAATTCTGGACCATGATTTATGGGGGGGTTGAGTAGAATGTATATTTGTTTTCTTTCGGGTTTAATTCTCTCCAGCTATCCCTCAAATTTAATTCATGGGCCATCTCAAATAATGATTTCGATAGTGTTTTCCTCTTGTTTTTGTTGTTGTTGTTGCTTATATAATTTTTGTTAATATTTATCACAGCATTAAAATCTCCTAGTAAACAAATGTTTTCCTGTCCTTTTTCTATTTTTTTTTTTTCGTGTACCTTGCTATAAAATTTATTTTGGTTATCACTTGGAGCATGTATTATTACTAATAGTATTTGTTCTTGTTGAATTTTAATTTCTATCATTAGTATTCTTCCATTGTTATCAGAATAGATTAGTTTTGTATTTATCTTTTCTTTAATATATACAGCTATCCCTTTTTTTTTCTTGGTCTGTCAGTGATACAAATAATTTTCCTAGTTTTGTTTATTCTAAATATTTTTATGTTGTTTCTTGAAATGTGTTTCTTGGAGAAATATTATGTCTGCCCTTTGTTTGTACAGGTTTGTGAAAATTTGTTTTCTTTTTATTGGAGAGTTTAATCTGTTTATATTCATAGATATTAGTTTTACCTCTTTTTCCATTTTATTATCTGAACTGTTGCCTCTGTCTTCTGTTTATTCTGCTTTCTCTCTGCGCTCTTGTTCTAATCCCCTCTCTATCACCCTATTCAAGTTCCTCATTACTTCTCTCTTCTTGTTCTGACTCTTTTTCCTCGGGTTGCTGCTCCTCTAGGCTTCTACTCTCTAGTTCTTCTTTGCTACCAACTTCTTTTTCTATTATCATAAATTGGTTATAGAATTCCTGTGCTTTTCCTAGGTTATCAATTCTTATTTTCTTCTCCTGCCAAGTTATTAAGCATACCTTCTGGTATAAGCCATCTGAATGGTACACTATGTTTTACCAGTTGTGTTGATAGGAAGCTGTAGTCATTCCTCTGTTCTCTCACACGTCTGTGTATCTGTTTCAGTGTCAGGATTTCTTTACCTTTGTATGACATGGGTTCATCTTTTGTAGCTCTATAGATTTCATCTCTTACTTGTTTCTTTGTAAATCTAATGAGGACTTCCCTCGGTAGCTTGGGACTGGCTTGGAAAGGAACTAAACTTTATATACCCACTAATCTAAAACTAATGGTACTAAAGCATAGCCATGACTCATGGTTGGGGGGACACTTTGGTTTATTAAAAACCCTACATTTAGCCAGAAAACAGTTCTGGTGGCCAAAAATGAAACCTGATATCAAGGATTATGTGAAAAGCTGCTCAATTTGTGCCATGATGAAACACAGAACTGGGAAACCCCCTGGCCTCGTCCAACAAGTAGCTAAACCAATACAGCCATGGAAAGAAATCGCAATGGAATTTATCATAGAATTACCTGAGAGTGGAAGGAATACAATCATTTGGACTGTTATTGACTTATTCTCTAAGCAAGCCCACTTTACAGCCTGCAAAGGACTACTACCATCTGCAAAAAAGCTTGCAAAACTGTTCATGAAGCATATCTATAGGCTACATGGAGTACCTCGTAGAATAATCTCAGACAGAGGGGTACAGTTTACCACTAAGTTCTGGAGGGAGTTTTTAAGGTCTATTGGGTCATCCCAAGGATTATCCTCAACGTTCCATCTGGCATGCAACAGAGCAGAAGAGAGAGCGAACGCCATGGTGGAACAATACATTAGATGCTATGTAAATTATCAACAAGAAAACTGAGTGGAATTATTGCCATTTGCACAGGTTGCTTATAATAATGCAGTACATAGCAGCACAGGCTTGACTCCATTCCAAATCAACACTGGCATGGAATTTGTCCCTATGCCAAAATTACCTAGAGAGCCCTCCACATCCATGTCTGTAACAGAATGGTTGAACTCATTAAAAAAGAGTTGGGAGGGTACAAATTTTTTTTTTGAGTAAAGCTGCTAAGGAATATTAAAAACAGGTGGATAAACATAGATCCCTCCAACCACTGTTTAAAGTAGGAGACAAAGTATTTTTGTCAACAAAATATCTCAGATTGAAAATTCCTAGTAAGAAGTTGGGCCCTAAGTTCTTAGGTCCATTCCTGATATCAAAAGTAATCAATCCAGTCACAGTCCAATTAAGTCTTCCCCGCTTATTGGGAAAAATACATCCAGTGTTCCATAGCAGTTTATTAAAACCAGTTGTAGCATTAATTATAAGCCCAATACCAACAGCGCCCCTTAAACCTTTAATCGTACAGGGTGAGACACATTATGAAATCAACAAAATCCTTGATTCTAGATTACACCAAGGAAGATTACAATACTTGGTATTGTGGAAGGGTTACCCTGTATCGGATGCTACTTGGGTAAAAAGTTGGGATGTACATGCAGATAGGTTGGTTAACCAATTCCATGAGGAATTCCCCAACAAACCGAAGGGTCCTCTTGGAGGGGGGAGAGGGGGTTAAGGACATTGCATTAACCCCTGGTTGTGTTTTGTTTATTATTTCTTATAGGTGGTGAATTTCTCAAGGGGGGGGACGCCTGTCAGTTTTGGAATCCTTATTCATCACTGCACATAGTTTGAGAAAGTGGGATGGGTGATTTTTATTGAGTAGCTCTAAGTAGACAAAATAGAATTCTTTTGTTAGTTCAAGGTCATAGAGTGTAGCGCAGAAACAAAAAGGAACTTACTTTGGGATTGGTTCAAGTAATGTGATGATGAGAGAAAATGGGATGGTTTGTAGTTTGGGACATCGTGGGGAAGTCTGGGAACTTTTAGTTTCGAAATTTCACTGATGTGCCAGGTGCTATTCTAATAAAGGTACTTTTGAGATTATGCTTGTCTCGGAGTTAATGATAGGAATGGAAGTTCCCTGGAACGCTGACATAATCAAAGTAAAAGTTACGCTCCTTGTTATTTTATGAATTACCATTAATAATATATAGTTCTATATATTATTATAAGTCCAGCTAATATACTGTAATACTAACAATCTACGATAGTTTAATACATGATAACTTAAGATATTACTTAACACTTAGAGATTTCTTATTTCTTATTAAACATCAATCCAAGAGGTTTGCATAAGTTAACAATTTTTTTTCCATTAATCAGAGCCTTGACTTTATATTCTACCCCTATTAGCTTTTACACTGTAATTATCCCAATTAATCTGTTTACATTCAGCAAAAAAGAAACAGAGTAAAAAGAAAAAGAAGTTACTACTGGACCAAAATTGCGATATACAAGTCGATCTCTTTCTTGTATTATCCATTCCTATTCATTACCGTGCTTTAACTTTTTCTATTAAATACTACATCAATTTTTTCCCTTCAATTACGCTACTGCCATCAGTTGCAATAATCACTCTGTCCTATAGTGAATTATATTTCTCTCTTTCTTTCACTTTCCACCAAATCCTCTTCAATTTTCTCCTCTTCTGCGTGCTTCTATATTGTTCACTTAATTCTGTCTACTCTTCTAGTCAGTTTCACAGAGCACTCTCACTTTTGATTTTCTCTCTTAACTCCTTTCACAACAATGCTTAATCATCCCGCTTCCTCTCTGCTGATACAAAGTAACTCTTGTCCTCCAGCTCTGCATGATCGCCCTTACGTGTCTCCCTCTCTGTTTAGTTCGTATGATTTATCTTTTTCCTCGTTGTTTGTCTTTATGTCTGCTCTTCCAATCCCTTTGTCTGGCTAAACTCTTTCTTATAACCGCTCACATCTCTGGGTCACCGCTATCTCCTGGGGTTTTTCTCTCCTCTCTTCTTGAGCCTCTTTACTCCGCCAGGCTATTCCACGACTTACTTTTTTTAAAAAGCACTTCATTTCTTTTCCAGTACTAGATTTCCTCTATCCCTTTCAATGTCACAATCCACTGGTCTTCCCTTCCTTATTGTTGATTGGTTGTCACAGCCTCTGGTCTGCCAGGTCAAAATGACAAGATGCTTTCACATTTGGGGGGTTTCCCTCCATTACAGTGGGTTGCCTTCCACCTCGCAGCCCCTGGGGCTTCCCCTCTTCTTCACATGTCCCTCCGAGACCTGTGCACCTCTAAAGGGCCTCCAAAACATGAAAGATCAGGTCCAAGGAGTGGAGCCCATTCTCTCTTCCCTGCTGGAAGTCATCTGTCTGTCTTAATGTAGCTGCTTAGCTATTTCTGCTGCCGTTGCCTGTCAGTCACATGGATGTGTTTACCTGATGTTTTCCAACATAACCCTGGCATGCAAGACAGATAAGAATTTCAAAGGGTATGCCATCATTGAAGAATAAACAAAAAAGTAGAGAAAAATAAAGTGGATAAAAATTGTTAAAAATGAAATAAATGCAATAGTGCAAGGCATGTGCAAGGCAGTCAGCATTCCTTTTTCTTTAGAAGTGGTGTTGGTCTTACCAGATATGCTCCTTCTCGGTGTGCTGAGAGAGAATCCAAAGAATGGGTTAAATTCTGCCTTTCTGCTTTGAGACTGTCCTGTCAAACTTCTGTAGCCACGCCTCTGCCTGTGTCCCAGTTTTGATGAAGGTGTAGTGATTGATTTGACATACTTCTGTTCTAATTTGGCCACTCCTGGACTTTGGACCAGACGATCGCAAGAGTAGGGTTGGATTCTCTCTCAGCACACTGAGAAGGAGCCTATCAGGTAAGACCAATGTCCCTTCTTCCGTGTGCTGAGGAGAATCCAAAGAATGGGACATACCAAAGCTGGCTTGTGGGCAGTGGTCTGGTCCTGAGTCCCTGGTTCTGTGAGCACCCTCTGGAGAACTCGACTGCCAAAGACCGCTTCAGCCAAAGTGAAAGCATCCAGTTTGTAGTGCCTTATAAATGGGGATGGAGAGGACCATGTTGCTGCCCTATAGATTTCATTGATAGAGGCCTGTGTCACCCACATAGTGATCGTGGCTGTGCTTCTGGTGGAGTGGGCTGTCACTTGCCGAGACAATGGGAGAACATGAAGCTCGTAAGTTTTAGCAATGCATGCCCATATCCATCAGCCAACACTCGATGCTGTAACCTTGTTACCCAGAGTGGAAGGCTGGATGGATACAAACAGGGACTCCATCTTCCTAACAGAAACTGTTCTTTTGATGTAGATGTGGAGGGCCCTCCTAATGTCCAAAGCGTGCCACTTCTTTTCCATGGCATGAGTTGGACCCGGACAGAAGTCTGACAAGATTATCTCCTGTGTTCAGTGGAACAAGGAATTAACCTTGGGCAGAAAGGAGAGATCCAACCGCAGAATTACCCTGTTTATATGAAATATACACAGGTCCTCCCTTATGGAGAGGGCCACCAGTTCAGATATTCATCTGGCCAAGGTAATAGCCACAAGGAAGGCCACTTTGCAGGTGAGGAAGCACAGACTGGCTGATCATAACAGCTCAAAGGGCACAGCAGAGAGAGCTTGCAGAACTTTGTGCAGGTCCCAGGTGGGATAACTGTGTACCACTGGGGGCTTTAAGTTAGTTGCGCCTCTAATGAAACTGCGAACCACAGGGTGTTCAGTGAAGGACTCCAGATCCCTGCATGATAACACCGAGGACAGAGCTGCCACTTGTCTGCGAATGGTATTGGGGGACAGACTCTTGTCCAGCCCTTCCTGAAGAAATTCCAGGATCTGGGCCACCGAGACAGAGATGGGATCAATTGGACCTTTGGAGCACCAGCCACAAAAGGCCTTCCAAGTTGAATAATAAATTCTGTTAGTAGATGGCCACCTGGAGGCCTGGATTGTCTATATTACTTTGTTGGAAAATTTGCCCTGTCTCAGAACTCTCTGCTCAAATGCCAGACAGTCAATTGGAGCTACTGCAGTTCTGGATGGACTAGGGCCCCCTGACTGAGGGAGATTCTGTCTTGAGGAATCCTCCGGAGCCTGAATATCAACAGGCTGACCAGACCTGTGAACCATGGCCATCTGGGTCAGAGGGGAGCTTGGAGTAGGACCTCTGCCCTCTCCACCAGCACCTTCTTGATTACCCCTGGAATCGGGAAAAGGAGGAAATGAGTATAGTAGCCCTCGGGGCCACAGACTGTGGAGTGCATTGACCCCTTCTACCCTCAGTGCTGCAAATCTGGAGTAAAACTGGGTAACTCTCTGTTTGATGGGGTGGCGAACAGGTCCAGGGAGAGGGGCAACCATTCTGACAGTTCCCTGAAGAGGTCTGGATGCAGGCACCACTCTGAGTGGTCGATTGTGTTCTCCTGGGCCAGTCTGGCTATACATTCATTGTTCCTGAGATGTGTTCCACCCTGATAGAGAGAAGATGTTTCTCCGCCTAGAGGCCCAATTGTTTGGCCTCTTGCATGAGGGACCTGGAGTGGGTGCTCCCCTGATGGTTGATATGGGCCTTGATGGCTACATTGTCCATCAGAATGAGAACAGGATGGCCAGACATCATGTCCTGGAATCATCTGAGGGCCAAGTGGGCTGACCTGAGTTCTAGCCAGTTGATATTGTTCCTCGGGTCTTCCTGCATCCACTGCCCCTGTGCCATCTGGGACTGGAAGTGGGCACCTCAGCCAAAAAGGCTGGCATCTGTGGTGATGGTCAGGTGGCTGGGTTCCTTGAAGGCACATCCTCTCGTCATGGCCTGGGACATCCACCACTGGAAGGATTGAAATACCTTTGGAGGAACCTGAACCCTGGCAGTTGAATTGTTCCTGCCAGACCTTGGGTAGGGCAGGAGAAACCACTGTAAGGTCCTGGCATGCAGGCGTGCCCAAGGGACAATTGAGATGCAGGACACCATCTTGCCAGGGAGTTTATTTATTTATTTACATATTTTTATTTGATTTGATTTGCCAATTGCTTACAAGATAATAGCTATAAGTATAAACATAGTTATGAATACATGGATACATATAAGAAAAATAAAAGAAACAATAGGACAGGGAAAGTAGGCACATTGGTGCGCTTATGCATGCCCCCTACAGACCTCTTAGGAAAGGGATGAGGTCAATAGTAGACAGTTTAAGGTTAAAGTTTTTGGGGTTTGGGGAAGAAACCACAGAGTCAGGTAGAGTATTCCAAACATTGATCACTCTGTTGCTAAAGTCATATTTCCTGCAATTAAGTTTGGTGCAATTAACTTTGAATTTGTATCTATTGTTTGCTCTTGTATTGTTATGGTTGAAGCTGAAGTATTCGTTGACAGGTAGGACATTGCAATGTATGATTTTATATACTATACTTAGATCGGACTGAAGGCGGTGTAGTTCTAGATTTTCTAGGTCTAAAATTTCAAGTCTGGTGGCATAAGGTATTCTGCAAAGAGCAGAGGACCGGATAACTCTTCTTGTGAAATATTTCTGGACTTTCTCCACTGTGTTAATATCAGATATGTAGTGTGGGTTCCAGACTGATGAGCTGTATTCAAGTATTGATCTAGCAAATGTTTTGTAGGAGTTGTGAGTGGAGGACCAGGAGGGACTGTTTGGTCCACCTGGATCTGATTCACCAAAGCCTTTATGCTGACTTGGTGCTCCTGAGATAGAAAAACTTCGCATCTATGACCACCCCCAGGTGTAGTAATTGGGTGGTAGGAGCCAAGTGGCTCTTCTTGAAATTGATGGAGAATCCCATGATCCTGAAGGACCCAGATTGTGACTTGCAAATCCCCAGTCACCCAAGGGTGGGAGGAGGATTGGATTAATATATCATCCAGGTAACACGGGATGCTTAATGAGTATCAATCTGGAGTCCCTCGCTCAACGTCCTGTGGTTCACAATTTCATTAGAGGCACAACTAACTTAATGAGTACCAATGAGGTGTCAATGAGGTGTGCCGATAGTGCTGAGTTAATTCCCCATTAGGAGAATGAGTGCACACAGGGAGAAGTAGTGAGGGTGGTATTGAATAACACACAACCAGCACACAGATACACTGAATAGTAAAGCGTACGTTTTTACTTCCAGTAAACGGTTAAGCAAAGTCCAACAAGCAGTCCAAGTCATACATGGTTAAAGCAGTTAGTTTTCAGTCCAGGGATAATCCAAATAACAAAGTTCAGTATCATATACAGTTCAGTAAACAGACTCACAGCAATCCAAGAAGAACGACGATCAGCAACAGTCAATAGGGAAAAATGCAGGAACCAAAAACAGCGAACATCAGAACATTTAGCAACAACAGAACATGGACCAACTAGCAACTAACAACTAGGAACAACAGAACTAAGAAACCAGGTTTCTGGCTCCATCTTATGGCCACTTGAGGAACCACACCCAATTACAATTGTAGCATTCCCTTAAAGAGACAGTATTAAAATGTCTATCCTGATTTATATATTTCCAACCCAACTGTTAGGTGACTATCAAATCCTAACATAAGCCCTGGGGCTGAGATAGATCAAATGGTAGAGTCTTGTACTGATAATGTCGGCCCATATAGTGGAACCATAGGAACCGTCAATGAAATGGCAGGATAGGCACTTGGAGGTATGCCTCATCAGGTCTATGGATGTTAGGAAGTTGCCTTCTCAGATGCTCTCCAGGTTGGACTAGAGGGACTGCATCTTGAATCTCCTGTAAGCCAGATGGTTGTTCAATCTTTTCAGGTCCAGAATTGCCCTTCACCCCCACCCCCAAGGTCTTTGGGACTATAAATAGAATGGAGTAGAATCCCTGCCCCTGCTGATCCTCTGGATAGTTTGTTGTTAAGTTGGATAGCTTAAATGTCCAACAAGTGTTGGATTGGAGCCTCCATGAGGCCTCTCTTTGTGTTGCCTTTTGAGATGGGGAAACGTATGAAGAATCTCGGGGTTGTGGAGAGCAATTTGAGAGTGAGACCTAGCCTCACTGTGTTTAGTACTCAAGCATCTGGTTGCCTCCCATTGGTCCACAAATAGACCTAGTCAGCCACCAATGGAAGGGTTGGACTTGCAGTCACTTGGAGCTTCGAAAGAAGTGGCTTCCAGAGCCATGAGATGGCCTCTTGGCCTGGAATTCCTGCCTGTTCCTATCCTGAAATCTGGTTCTATCCAGTTGGTGGTCAGGTCTTTAGGAATATGCCCTCTGGGGATGAGGGGAGTGAAATCAGGTGTCTGTTGGACTAAAAGAATGCCTATGAAAATAAGATGAAGGACGGCAGTCAACTCACCTGCATAGACAAGGCAGGACCTTTCTCCTGTCCTTGGTTTCCATAAGAATGGGCTCTAAGGCCTCTCCAAACAGCTTGCTACCCCTGCAGGTTGCAGAGGCTTGTTTCCATTTAGACTTCATGTCTGCCTGCTGATGAAGCCACAGCAGGTGGTGGGTTATCACCAATGAGGCAGTGGCCCTGGAAGGGAATTTGGATGCATTTAAGGTGGCATCAGCTGAGAATTCCATTGTTGCTACGAGTTTATTAATGTCCTGGTAGAAGCAGAGGTCCTCAGGTGGGACTCTCGCTTGCATATAGCGAAGCAGAGCAAGGAGGTTCTATTGAAAAGGGAGGTGGTTGTTGCTGCCTTGACAGCCCAAGCTGCCGCCTGTTGTGCCTTGCTGAGGGTCAACTCCACCATTCTGTCCTCTGTCTTCAAAGTATCTGCTCTGTCGAAAAAAACCTGGTTTGCAAGGCTTCGGCAGCGGCAGGGATTCGCAATACCGCGTGATCCCTGCTGCGCTCGCTGCCAAGGTGCCCGCAATCTGTTTGGATTTGGGGGATATAGCTGCCCCGTAGAGGCAGCTGAAGAAAGGGGGGATCCGGATAGGGGTTTGGGGGTGTCGCAGACCACCTCCCCAGCCAGCAAAAACCCCTTTTCCCAAGGCGGAGGAGTGGCGGTCAGTAATGGCCGCCACAAAGAAACCTGCAGCTGGACAAGATTGTGCATATATAAGTATATATGGCAAGGCAAGAAAGCAAGAATAAAGTTAAAGCTTTTACAGGATGCTAGATTTAGAGGAGGGTTTGGACTGCCTAATTGGGAGTTGTACTACCAAGCTGCAAACTTGACGTGGGTTAAAGAATGGATAACATTAAGGAAAACCAGATTGTTGACATTAGAAGGTCATGATCTGTTGTTGGGCTGGCATGCTTTTTATGGTACAAGGAACTAAAACACAGGGTATTTTAGAAGGCATTATATACGGAGTCTCTGTGGTTGAATTGGGAGAAGATAAAAAACAGTGTTATTTGAAAATTCCAGTTTGGTTATCGACGATAGAAGCGTTTTCTTATCCTATAATTTATAAAAAGGAACAAACAGTTAACTATGGGGAATTATTAGATGAAAAGGGTGAACTTAAATCGATGCAAAAATTGGAAGAACAAGGTATACGGATGAATTGGTTTTCATATTTGCAAATACATTCAAAGTACTATGAGGATTCCAAAGCAGAGGGATTTTATGATAAGCAAACTGACTTGGATAAGATTTTGATGGGTACTGATGAAAAGGTGATTAAAAAATTGTATGGTTATTTATTGCAAATTAAGCTTGAGGAAGAACAAGTTAAAGAAACTATGATTGCGTGGGGGGAGGAATTTTGGATATGGGATTGATTTAGAGAAATGGCAGAAATTATGGTCGCAAAATTATAAAATGACAATGTCTACAGCCTATAAAGAAAACTTGTATAAGATGTTTTACAGGTGGCATTTTCCCCCGACAAGGATAGCAAGAATGTTCAAGAACAAATCCGAAAAATGCTGGAAATGTCATCAGAAACCTGGTTCATACTATCACATGTGGTGGACTTGTGAGGATGCTAGAAAATATTGGACTAAAATCCACATGTGGCTGGAAAAAATGACAAAGAAGCATATAGACTTGAAACCGGAGTTTTTTCTATTGGGAATACTACCAGATACTTATAGTAAAGAGTTGAAATATTTGATTGTAAATGTATTGACTGCTGCTAGGATTGTATTTGCAAAAATTGGAAAAATGAGAAAATTCCATTGCAAGAAGAAGTTGTAAAGAAAATTTTGGAATGTGCTGAGATGAGTAGATTGACTTTTGAAATTAGAGAGCAAGAAGATAAACAATTTTATTTAGTTTGGGATCTTTTCTATCAATGGTTGAATGATGAAATATTAAAATATAAAAGTTAGATAATAAGGAATAATAATGACTTTATTTTCTCTTTCCTTTTATTGGTTTTTGATACTATATCTATATAATAGTTTTCTTTGTTTCTTTCTTTTTCATATTTGGGATAGAATTGGTATGATTATAAGATTTGTTTTAGAATAAAATATTTAAAATATAGTTATCTCATAAAGGCATGACCGAATAAAAGTTTAGTCAAATTTTTTTTTTTTCTTTAATAGCGATACTAGGATTTATAAATTTGTATTGATAAGAGTATTATATAAAGTAACTGTAATTGTGACTATGAGGTGAATGCACAAAACCGATGGACCAACCGACTTACGGTGTGTACAAAAATATGGGGGAGCTGATACTTTTATGTTTTGTTGTTGTGTTTTTTATGTTAAAAAAATAATAAAAATTTATAAAAAAAAAAAAAAAAAGATTGTGCAGGAGGAAGAAAGTCAGAAGAGTCGTGAAAGTGGTTTTTGACCGGGATAAAGTAAGAGAAATTACCTTGGAATTTGAAAGTTGCCAAAGATAAATTGTTTCCAGAGAGAGTTACAAGCGGCGAATGGAATTCTAAAAAGGAAAGTTTTTTTTCTCTTTCTTTTCACTCTCCTTCCTAACGTGATAGCGGATGGAACTATAAGAGAAATCGGAAAGCCTGCATTGGAGGTAATTAAATGCTGAAGGGATAAGGATTTCTGAACATTTAAAAAAAACCTTTTTTGCTGTGAGTGGGAAGGGAGAGGAAAAAAAATTGGAGCAGAATTTGAAAATAAGGAGAAGATTGCCTAGAATTTCAAAGAGTTATTAAACATTAATAAGACTTCTAAAACAGTGGCCCCCAACCTTTTTTGTGCCACGGCCCCGTACCGGCATCACAAAATGATCCATGACCCGGTACCAGCATCAGCACCCATGACAAGGCAAGGCGAGCCGAATGACCGGCCAGCCAGCCATCCCCCACTTCTCCCCGCCACCTTCAACTCCTCCTTTGTACCTTTGTCGATGGGCTTCACTTCAGGACGGCTTCGGGACGGTCACTCGGCTTGCCTTGCGTTGGGTGCTGAAAGAATCCTTGTGCCTTAGTTTCATTCGAAGCCCCCCCTTTCGATGAAACTAAGGCGCGAGGATTCCTTCAGGACTCAAATGCCGCTTTCCAACCAGAAAAGCTCACCTGGAAGCACTTTCTCATCAAACAAGATGGCGGCACCCAGCAAACCGGCAGCCCAGCAGGAAATGTTCCACGGACCGGTACCGGTCCGCGGCCCGATGGTTGGGGACCCCTGTTCTAAAAGATATATTTTAAATGGAACTTTGTGACTAAATACTAACCCCAGAAAGAGAAAGTGAAGAAGGAGAAAGTACTTAAAAGAAACAGCTTATTTGGTTTGCTTGGTGATTTTGGAACTTCTGAGAACTATCCTTGATTAAAAGCACTTGGGTGGTTGTTTGGAAAAACTTTTTCTCTCTATAACGGCATCACTTGTGGATGGATTGAAACTTGAATACCAAAAATATAAAAAAGAACGAGAAGGGAAGGATTCTCTTGGCACTCTTTTTCAATTTTTAGAAATGGCGGTTTGTACTTATGAAAAGCTGACTGCGCAACAGGATGACTGGGATAAAGAAGAAGCCATTTTTGTTGAACAAGTGACTTTAGTTGGGGAAGGAAAGGAGAAAGAGGAAAAGGAAAGGGGGACTTTAAGATCTGGAAAAACAACCAAAAAAGAGAAGAATAAGGTGAAAAGTGGATACTATGTTAGAAAACAACAGAAAAGAGGAAAGCAGAAGAACAAAAGGGAGGTGGAGAGGCAAGGAGTTAAAAGGGCAAGGAGAAGAATAAGCAAGGGAGAAAGGAAGCGATGAGAAGCCTCAATGATGGGGAGCAAGATGCAAAGAAACAAAAGTCTTTTAGAGATAATGGGTAAACTTTATTGAAAAGGGGATTCTGGAAAGGTACATAAGATTGTATTTTTATGTTTGTACTTAGAAATAATCTTAGAAAATTGGAAACAATATGTAATTTAAAATGTGATAAAATATTTAGTGTAACTTAGTGAAATTTTTGTCAAGAAAAAGAAAGCAATGAAATAAATGGGAGAATTGGAGTAGGAGAAGGGGGAACATTTCAACGAAACAATGATTTAAAATATGTGATGTGGGGGGGGGGAATAACTATGGAAAGTATAGTGTTCCCATAAAGGCATGATATTTAATTGAAATGGGTAAAGTGTTTAAGATATAAATTAATATTAATATTAATGAATAGATTTGCATTGGCGTTGATAATATTGTATAATTTTAGAATGTACCAAACAGAATCCCAATGTAAGCTATGTATTTTATATTAAGTATTATAAATGTAGGGGAAAGAGATAAAGATGTCATACTCCAATTAGTGTACAGGAGAAGTTTTGTTTAAAGAAGAAAGATAATGGATAGCTGGAAACAGAACAGACAAAGAATAATAAATATTATGATTTGAATTAAGATGAGATAAATAAAATAAAACTAAGAAAATTTAAAAGAGATGAGAAGCTATATAGAAAATTGAAAATGGTAATAAGATATGGAATGGTATACAAAATGAATATGAATTTGAATTTGTGTCTGTACGAAGAGTTGTAACCCGGGAATAAGCAACTTTCAGAAAAGATGTTTTTTATGTTTCTATGTTTTGTGTTTTTGTGTGTTTATGTTTGATTGAGTTAATAAAACCTTGGAGGAATGTTAGAAGAGGATAATTGAGAATAAAAGATAGAAGAGAATAAAGCAAGTCAGGAGAAAAAATAAGTATAGTGAATAAAAACATATAAAATAGATAAATATAGAAAAGAAATACAATTGAATAAAAGTAAAGGGAGAAATAATGAGAAACTTGAAAGGATATGTATGTGTTTATAAGGAGATGTGTCAATGGTGTATAAAATGTTTTATTTGTTTTGTTAAAATTTACAATTAACTTTCAAAAAAAGGTTTTATGTTCTTATGTTTTATGTTTTGTATGTCTTTAAAAATTAATAAAATTTGGTTTTTTTAAAAAAAGCATCTGCTCTGTCACTAGACAGGATGGTGGAGGTTGCTAAGGCTGCCACAGGTCCATCCACTGTTGGCAGTTTTAGCACCTCAGTGAGGTCCAGAGCCACATTATAAAACTTTTTGTCACTCCCACTTGGGGTGCGGTATTTCCCTGGTTGGGCCCACTGCCTCTGGACTATGTCCAGGAATAATTTAGGCAAGAGAAATCTTCACTCTCCATGGCTGGCTCTGAAAAACCCAGGTCACTTGGATCTGGCAGGCCCAATGCTGACTCTGGTGTATTTGAATCAGCTCCTTTGTGAGCTGCGGTTTTGGCCTTATATAGGAGAGATTTAAAGAGGGCTGGGAGAAAGACCCCTGCGAAGGCCGGGGGTTTGGGGTCAGCCCCTCATCCTTTGAAAGTACCAGTTCTTTCTGGTCCTTATCCCGGGAGCGATTCTCTGCTCTGCATGGATGGAGTGGGTGAGCAAGGCCCTTGAAAGGGTGTCAAGTCTCTTTGAACCTGGGTTACCGGGTGTTGGCCTTGATGCAGGGAGGTGCCAGATGCCATAGAAGCAGTCTAACGGCCTTACTGCTAGCCTGCAGCAATCCCCTGTACTATAGCCTCTGAAATCAGAAGTGTCATCTGGTCAGAAATTTCAGGCTCTTGGCTTTCCCCTGGGTGGATTACTGCTGCTATGGGTGTAAAAGTGGCCTCCAGAGCATGATTTATCCTCCTTAAGGGTGGTTCCCAATGTCTTTCTGCTAGCAGCAGACTTGACCATGGAGCAAAAAAAGCCTCATTGCTGTCAGATATAAATAGCAGCTGAGAGGGTAGCTCTCTGGCGTCATCTGACAACCAAGCCTGGGAGCTCACAGTGTTCTGTTGCCTTGCATCATTAAAATGATCTAATGGCTTGTAAAGAGCGGGAAATGACAGGTCCTCCCCCAGGGGAATTTGCCTGTCTCCGTCACTTGGCTTCTCTCTCAGCTTTGGATATATCTTTCTCCAGGGTCTTTTGATGCCTCCAGGCATCCTTTTCCTTGGCCTTAGAGGACTTTTTGGATTGAAGGGCTTTTGCCCTTATCCAGGTAGCTACTCCTTTACTGACTGATTTTGACATTAAGGAGCTTTTCTCAGAAATCTGGGACTGGACTGGGAAGTTACAGTCTTCCCCATTCACTTCTGTCATGTTGCAGTTCCCTGATGCTGCAGAATCCTCCATTTTGAATTCTCGGCCCTTTTGACAAGGCAGACTCATTCTGAAAGGAACCCCACTGCTGTGGCTTTTCCTGCTTTGTTGCTATGGGTGCACCTGGAGTTAACCAGGCAGTGGCTCCAGTCCTCTTTCCTGCTTGCGGGTAGATGCCAGGGACCTTGGCTCTATCTGGACGAGCTGGATTGTGGTAGTTTTGCCAGAAAAACAGAAAATCAGCCAAATGAAAATGGCTATACCAGGGACGAGATATGGACGAATGGAGGTGCTGAAGCTTGCTCTG
This sequence comes from Pseudonaja textilis, assembly GCF_049901715.1. Lineage (NCBI taxonomy): Eukaryota > Metazoa > Chordata > Lepidosauria > Squamata > Elapidae > Pseudonaja > Pseudonaja textilis. Next base: position 53,390,942 of record NC_142008.1, on the reverse strand, counting down.
GGTTTCACGCTATCTCCTCTTGCTGTTGGAGTGACCCTTAGGGGTGGACACATCTTGTAGAGAAGCATGCCAGTGTCGGGAGACTCAAGTCACGGTGTGGAAAAGGCAATTCTCATTGCAACAGAGAGACCCTGTGGAGACTGACATCAAGAGACTGTCAGTAATGGCGGTCCTAAAGTCTCAATCGTTGCATACAAGAGGATGCGAGTGAGTGACAGACTGTGGTGAATGAAGAGTGCGAGTGAAAGAATTTGCGATCCTGATAGAGCATTGAATATTAGAGAACCTTAGTCGGAGCGAAGCCCGAAAACAGCAGCCAAAGCAGATACGAGCGGCGGTGAAAGCGAAAGGGCTCGAGAGACAGAAGAGGGTAAGGACGCGAGCGATCGGATAGAGAAGATAAGACAATCGGAGGGACCTGGGTGACTGACAATAATTGGAAAAAAAAAAGAAAGAAAGAACAACAAATTTAATTTAAGGAACTTCGAAAGATTTGAATTGTGGATTTGGGGGAAAATTAAAAGGACGAACTTGAGATCGGGGGAGATTTGAAGTAAGGAATTAAATAGTCTTATTACAACTTTAAATATTCCACAGATGAAACTGAATGATTTACTGGTCTCTTTTTGGATTATTGGACTGGAGCTGTAGTAAGTGGAGAAGACGGGGGGGGGGGAGAAAGAAAGAGACTATATGAATTTAAAGATTGACTTGCAAGACTTTTAAACGAAAGGAAAAATGGCCACAGCGGAAAGTGCGGTGAGACGGTGAAACCAGAGACATTACTCAGCAAGTCTGTGCTTCCGGTGCTCTCGGTAAAGGAATTTCGAAGAACTGAACAATTACATTAAGACACTTTAAGCCTTTAAACTTTGTGGATCGCAATAATTATTTCTTGACACCAATTCAACTGACTTTTGAATGTGATAAATGTAATTTATATATGATTTAACTGATACATTAGTAAATATTGAAGTTTATATTTGGTTATAGCACAAAAAAGGGAGGTGATAATTAATTAATTATTTAGGTATAGATATTTGATTATAGGTGTTGATTATATTGAATTAAATAATTAATTGTGACTAATTGTGATTACTACAGATTAACTAATTAATTGTTGTATAGCAAAGTTGATATATTTTCATTTAGATTTGTAAGTATTTAAAATATTATTTTATAACACTATTTTGAGATTAGGGATTTTATAGCACTTATAGATATACAGATTAATAATGCTTAAATTTAAATACAAGAATTTGATATATTATTAAGATCTACAAATCCAGGTATCTGATTTAGAAAACAGCTCTAAAATTGTTCTGGAGAATATATATTCAAGAGAGGTTAACCCTGTAACATATCATATTAATTAGAGTATTGGCCATATATAGCTTATACTTCTTAATAGTGAATGTTAATTTGGGACAATATATTTAGTATAATACAAAAACAAAAACAAGAAATGACCTCTATGACTAACACAACGTTTAAAACTGGAAAGAAGACTTCTTCAGTACAAACAACTGCGATGCCATCACCCTCAGTGATGGCACAAAAGACAATTGAAGAAACTCTACCTGGAGAGAAACAACCTGTCATCACGAATGCCAATATCCAATCGACCCTTCTTACCTTACAAGAATCTATGCTGAAGCTTCAGGAAATAATGGTGAAAAATCATAATGAAACAAGAGCTGATACAAATGAATTAAAAGAAGAGATCGGGAACTTAAAGGCAGAAATGAAATTAGACATCTTAAAGCTGGATCAAAAAATTGAAACAATACAGCAAGCACTAGAAAGGAATGAATCAGCAATAAAGGAGGTTGAGAAAAGGACAGAACAAACAGAAAAGCTGGAAATGGTTGGTGAGCAACTAAGAAATGTGAGTAAAGAAATAGACGACTCCTTGGTATATCTGAAAATGGACAAGGCTGCAGCATATTTGAGATTCCAAAATATAATAGAAACTAAAGAAGAGGATTTAGAACAAGTGATGGCAGAAATATTAGCAGACCTACTGGAAAAAGATAAGGACGATATCCTGAAAGAGTTAGACGAAGTATATAGAGTGAGCACAAATTACGCAAGACGACATAAATATCCAAAAGAGGTCCACGTGAGATTTGCCAGAAGAAAAGTTTGGGATGTTATATATAAAATTTCTAGAGAAGAAACAATTACATATAAAGGAAAAGAAATCTTGGTGCTTAAACAAATCCCAAGAAGAGTGAGGGAGCAGAGGCGAGATTATAAATTCTTGGCGAACCAATTAAACCAAAAAGGCATCATATTCAGATGGCTAATCCCAGAGGGAATGCTAATTACATGGGAAGAAAGAAAAATTAAAGTAGACTCCGTGGAAAAAGCCCAAGAATTCTATGAACAATTGGTAGGCCCTGAAGAATCGAATAGTAGAGACGAATTAGAAACAAATTCGCAGGACGACCAAGACTATCAAAAGAATAGAGATGGGAATCAGAGGAACTCGAAAAATATACAACATCAAGAGAGAGAAGAACCGAAGACGCACAATCAGCCATAAAAAGAGACAGGGGTAACTACAAGACAAAGAGCAAGAGTCAATTAGGTGATGGATGAAGAAAAGAAAATATTATCAATTAACATAAATGGCCTAAACTCTAGGATAAAAAGGAAAAGAATACTAACCAAACTAATTAAACAAAATGCAGATATATTATGTTTACAGGAAACTCATATAAGGAAGGAGGAAGAAAAATATCTAGAATGCCCCAAGCTAGGGAATTCGTATACGTCGCCAGCAGATTTTAGGAAAAAGAAAGGAATAGCAGTATATGTGAAGGACGACATGAAAGCAGAGCTAATTTGGACAGACCCCAATGGAAGAATTCTGGTGCTACAAATTTGGATTAAATCAATTCCAATTCTATTAATGGTAATTTATGCCCTTAACAATAACCCAAAGGAATTTTTTAAACAATTACATGGGAAAATAGTGGAATTAGAGAAAAGTAATATTTGTATCTTGGGGGATTTCAATGCTATTATGGACCACCAGAAAGATCACAGTAGTGGCGGGGGGAGAAAAAAAAAGAGAACTACCGAAAACATGTGAAGAAATGATGATTGAACTAAATTTGATAGACATGTGGAGAAAATTAAACCCTGAGAAAAAGCAATTTACATTTTACTCTAATCCTCACCAATCATGGACACGAATTGATATCGTGTGGATGAATGGTGAGCTAGTAAATGAATTAAAAGAGATTGAAATTTTACTGAACAAATGGGCAGATCACAATCTGATTCAGATAGTGTGGAAAGGTAGGAAGAAACCAAGGAAAAGGTGGACCCTAAATACACAGCTAATTAAAGAGAAAGAATTTATGAACAGACTTAGGGAGGAATTAGATTATTTCTTAAAAGAAAATAACAATGAGGCAACTACGAAACAGAATATTTGGGATACAATGAAGGCAATAATAAGAGGCACATCAATATCATACACCGCTAAAAGAAATAAAGAAAGATATGCCCAACAAATTAAATAAGAACAAAGAATCAAAGAAGTTCAGCTACAAAACACCCCAAAAGATTGTAAATTGAAAAAAACAGATGATAATAACTAAACATAAATTAAACTTAACCGAACAAGAAGGAATGGTTTTAAAGTTGAATACAGCTAGACAGATATTTTGAACAGGCCAATAAACCAGGAAGGTGGTTGGCCTACAAACTTAAAAAAGAAAAACAAAAAAGATTGACCTACCAATTAATAGATGAAAACGGGGATGCCCAACAAGGAATAGAACAGAAAAAAGAAATTGCATGTAATTTTTTTGAAGATCTTTATAAAAAGAAGGAGGTAAACGAGGACACGCTAAGAAATTATTTGGGTATTACTAAAGATAAAATAATCAAGGAGGAGATGAAGAAAACGTTAACTAGAGACATTACGTGGCCCGAGTTAAAAACAACAATAGAAAACCAAAAGAACAATAAAACCCCAGGACCTGATGGGATACAAGGGGAACTCTATAAGAAAATAGGAAAACAAATAGGAAGTATATAATGAAGTCCTACTTGCAGCAAGAATGCCGGATTCATGGAAGGAGACAGATATCGTTGATCCTGAAAGAAGATTCAGATTTACAATTTATACAAAATTATAGACCAATTTCCTTGTTAAATACTGATTATAAAATATTTACCACAATTATAGCAAATAGATTAAAAAAATATTGAATGAATATATACATTAAGATCAAAATGGATTTCTTCCCAATAGACAAAGTAGGAATAATTTAAGAATAGTACTAAATGTTTTGGAATACTACGAAGCCCACCCGTAAAAACAAACAGCCCTTGTATTCTTGGATGCACAGAAGGCCTTTGACAATCTCAATTGGCAATTCCTAATCCAACAAATTTACAATATGAATTTAGGCACTAAATTTGAAAACATTGTGACTACAATTTATGATTCACAAAAGGCAAATATTATAATTAATGGAGAGTACACGGACTCAATAAAAATAGAGAAAGGAGTTAAGCAGGGATGTCCACTATCTCCCCAGCTCTTCATATTTTCTTTGGAAACATTGCTTACATGAATTAGACAGAATCCAGGTATAAAAGGACTAAAAATTAAGAAAGAAGAATATAAACTCCAGTCATTTGTGGATGATATGGTTTTTTTCATAGAGGAACCAATTGAAACAGGTCAAGAACTATTGAAAGAGTTAGATCAATTTGGGAAAGTTGCAGGACTTAAAATCAATAGGGAAAAATGAAATTAATAACTAAAAATTTAACAGAAAAACAAAAATTAAAATTGGAAAGGATAATGGGATTACAAATAGTAAAAAAAGTTAAATACTTAGGAATTTGGTTGATGGCTCAATGCAAAACCCTAATGGAAAATAATTATAATAAATTATTACAGCAAGTCAAAAAAGATTTAGAGACATAGGTTAAATTACAAATCTTATTAGGGAGGATTGCCACTATAAAAATGAATATTTTGCCCAAATTTATTTACTTATTCCAAACAATACCAATAAAAATACATAAAAATTACTTTGTGGAACTGAACAAGATAATCACCAAATTTATATGGCAAGGGAAAAAACCGAGGATAAACCTAAAGGCAATGCAAGATATGAAGAGCAGGGGAGGTATGGCACTCCCAAATTGGGAATTATACTATAGTGCAGTCTCCTTACTTTGGTTGAAAGAGTAGGTAAACCTGTCAAATAAAAGAATCTTATTTCTAGAAGGCCATGACTTACAGAGGGGGTGGCATGCATTTTTATGGGACACTAATTGGAATAAAATTAAAAGAAAAAAACCATTATTTAAAAATCCCAATTTGGATCTCAACGATGGAGGCGATGATTCATCCAAATAATCTAGATCTTAATAAAATGATAAAATACAAAGACCTTCTTGATGCGCAAGGAACTTTAAAATCATGGCAAGATCTCCTAGAACAAGGGCTATAAGTAGACTGGTGGGCTTACCTGCAAATTCAAAACAGATATAGCCAGGACAAGAAAAATTTAGGAATTTATGCTAAACTACAGAAATTAGATTAAATCCTATTAGGCCCAGATTAAAAAAAATATAACTAAATTTTATAATTATTTATTAGAGATAGAATTAGAAGAGGAAGTAGTCAAAGGCAATGTGATAGCTTGGAGTAGAAACATAGGACGTAGCATTACATTATTAGAATGGGAAAAGTCTGGACAAGGAATAATAAAATTACAAATCAGCAACATATAAAGAAAATGCCTATAAAATGTTTTATAGATGGCATCTCTCACCCTCGAGAATAACGAAAATGTCTCCAAACATGAATCCGAATTGCTGGAAATGTAAAAAGAAATACGGAACATTCTTTCACATGTGGTGGGCCTGCACTGAAGCCCAAAGATACTGGCACAGAATAAAAAAATGGTTAGAGGAAATAATGGTGGAGCAAATTGAATTAAAACCAGAATTCTTCTTACTGGGGATATTTAATAGACAAATTTCTAAAATGTCATATATATAATACTGCACATTCTTACTGCAGCCAGAATAACCTTTGCACAGTGTTGGAAACAAGCAGATATTCCAACAGAGAAAATGGTCATTCAGAAAATAACAGCCTGTGCAGAGATGGAGAAGTTAACCTTAGCACTTAAGGAAAAAGAAACATCAGAATATTATAGAAACCGGGAATGCTGGTATGACTGGATAGAACAAAAATAGAAAATATATTAGTAAACAACGTAAAATGTAAAAGAGGTAGTAATTATATACTCGCAATAAGATGTATTTGTAAATATGTCACCAATATTGATAACAAACAAGGAACCATAGACTGTCAATAATAGAATTGCTAGGTTTTTTTAATCATTTTTTTTCTTTTTCTTTCTATGTGTCGTGTATGTGTTTGTTTGACATTTTAGTTGTATAATCAATAAAGTTTGTTTAAAAAAAAAAGAAAGTGACTATACCGGACAGACCAGGAAGCCGGGTCGAGTGTCTATGCCAGACAGACTGGGGAGCCAGTTGGGTTGAGGCAGATATGCTGGATGGACCAGGGAGCTAGCTGAGTCAAGGCGGCTATGCGGGACAGACCAGGGAGTCATCTAAATAATTTACTCCTTCTTATGAATGGTGACACAAGTCCAAATGTCCTTACTGTAAAGAGAAGCAAGAATCCAAAGAATGAACTGTGTCTGTTTGCTCTAAGGTTTGAGTCTCTGAGGATCTATCTTCCAAACGTCTCTCTTGAGCCAAGATTGAGTCAAAATTGGGACACAGGCAAGAGAGACGTGGCTACAGAAGTTTGACAGGACTCAGTCTCAGAGCAGAAAGGGGGAGTTAACCCATTCTTTGGATTCTCCTCAGCACATTGGAGAAGGACATCATTCTCACAAATTATTTATTTTGTTAGATTTTATCCTTTATTACTTTATAAGGAACTCAGGGTGAAACACTTATCTAATATTCCTTTTTGGTGTCCCCACAAACAATCTAAAAAGTGTTTTGAGCTGGGAGAGAGCGACTGGTCATTTAGGCCATTTTTTTAAGCCTAAAATGGGACTAGAACTCAGAGTCTCCTGGTTTCTAGGCCAGTACTTTAACCACTACTTTATGTAAAAAGGAGGAAGGAATGTCAAAATAACTTATAAGAATTGCCTGCAAAAACAGGGTTGGAGGAAATAAACTTGTAAAGCTGAAAACATCACAGATAACATTTCAGAATAATTTCTCATAGAATGAGGAAAAAGAGAAGAAAGGTTAATTAAGCAAGATGGAGAAAAGAAATTGGATTCTTTCAATAAATATAAATGGATTAAATTCCCCTTCTAAACAAAGAAACATTTTTCACAATTACAAAAATAATTTGTCTGCAAGAAACACACATAAAGAAACACTATAGACTTTTAGAATACCTAAAAATTGGGAAACTATATTTTACATCAGCACAGAAAAATAAAACAAGAACAGGGTAGCCTTATATATTAAAGAATCATTAGATTCTAAACAGATATATTCAGATGAAGAAGGAAGAATTTTGATGGTGGAAATAATAATTAATCAAAAGAGATTTTGATAATAACAATATATGCACCAAATAATAAGCAATAAATTTTTTTACTAGGCATTACATAAGAAAATGTTGGAAACAGAATATCAAAACATTTCTGTTTTAGGAGATTTTAATGCAATTGTGGATGAAAAACTACACTATAAAAGCTCTAATTAGGGGGAAAAGGAAGAAAGAGACTACCTAAGACATTTTTTAAAATGATAGAAAAATTTGTTTAAGAACAAATCGGATAAATGTTGGAAATGTTATCAGATACCTGGTTCATATTACCATATGTGGTGGACATGTTCAGACACAAAAAGATATTGGATTAAAATCTACACATGGTTGGAAAAAAATGATAAAACAACACATAGACTTTAAACCATATATATTGTTATTCGGAATTATACCAGAAATATACAATAAAGAATTGAAATATTTGATTGTAAATATTTTAACAGCAGATAGAATTGTATTCGCTAAGAATTGGAAAAATGAAAAAAATACCTATGTAGGAAGAAGTTATTAAGAAAATTATGGACTGTGCTGAAATGAGTAAATTGATATTTGAAATTAGAGAACAAAAAGATAAACCATTTTATATGATATGGGGCTTATTTTGTCAATGGTTAGATAAAGAGACATGGTAATGAAATAGACTAGGAAGTTTTGTTAACAGAAGATTAATATATATAGAATATAATACAAAATATATAACCATTGGATGAATGTATAATATAAATTTATAATAAAATCTAGAATATCTCGTATGAAATGATGGAATAATAGTTTATTCAAATGAATGATTAATAACTGATAGATATATAAGTATTTGTTAGATTGACAATTTGAGAACCTTTACAACTTGTGAGTAAGGACTGTAAAAGGATAGCACAAAAGATTTGTAACCAACTGACACACTGTATGTATATAATTGAAAGATAGTTTTATGTTTTTGTCTGTATATGTTTGTCTTAAAAAATAAAAAAAATTACAAAAAAATCATTCGTTTCTGCTTTTTGTGGGGTAACCATGGATCAGCTCAGAGCAGACAACACCCAGTTAAGCCAGCAAGTGGCTCTTTTGACTGCACAGGTTGCACAGGTTGCACAGATGCAAGCTGTCCGGCCATGTTGTAAATGCTCGGTAGCGGTGCCAGATAAATTTGATGGGTCGCTGGCCCAATTTCCAGAATTTTTTGGGCAGTGCCAGCTTTATATGAGCCTGTTGGACAATTGATATGAGGTGTTAGACAACTATGCTGACTTTTGCCGTAAGTTCCAGGCCATGTTTGAGGACCCTGTTCGGAGCCAAACAGCAAACACAGTAGAGAATCGGTACCCACTTTCCCTCATCCCTGAACTGATTGAGCGGCTTTGTCAAGCTAAGATCTTCACGAAGTTGGACTTGCGTGGGGCCTACAACCTGGTTTGCATTCATGCAGGAGACAAGTGGAAGACGGCTTTCTGGATGAGGTATGGTCATTTTGACCATGCCTTTTGGATTAACCAATGCTCCAGCTGTGTTCATGCATTTCATGCACAATGTCTTCCATGGTCTATTGGATCAGTTTGTGGTTATTTATCTAGATGACATTTTAATTTACTTGGCCTCCCTGCAGGAACTCTGGCAACATGTGTGGCTGGTATTGCAATACTTACGTGATAACCACTTAACCATCAATGTCATGATCGGGACACTTTGGGGTGTTCAAAACACTGCACCTCATTTCAAGGACATTTTGGTGGCCAAGATTTAAGCATGATGTGTCGAGATATGTAGCGCCCTGTGGGATCTGTTGACAGGACAAGTATACTCCTGGTATGCCCTCTGGTTTCTTGCAGCCATTACCCTTGCCAGAAAGACACTGGGGGGAAGTTTCTTTGGACTTCCATGCTCGGTTTCCTCAATGTTCTCATCTGCCTGGTCCCAGGGGAGGGGGCCTTATAGAGGGGGATAGTGTCATGACCTTGGTGGAGATTGATTCTGAGCAGTCAGAGGAGGACCCAGGCCCATCCCCGATCCATCCTAGGGCAAACAGGAAGGAGAGAATCAGGGTAAAACATGGTCTACTTGGGAGGAGAGGGTCAGGGTTAAAATGTGGCCTACTCAGGAGGAGAGGGCCATGATCCTCTTCATGAGTTGCAGGTGTGAGATCTGCATAAGAGTTTGGACCTGCGTGCTAACAGATACTGGAGACAATTTAGTGTTTTATTCCTAAAGGTTTATATTGGTTGGCATTCTTCCAAAGGACTGTACCTGGTTATGTTCCTGAAGTTGGCAGTTATCTATCCTGGTCTGTTGTGAAACTTTATTCAGTGTGGTTTGTTTTTGTTTTTTGCTTCGTTATCGACTATTTGAATTTGAACTGTGTTTCTTTTCTTTAAAATGTTATTTTGAAAATAGTTTACTCCTCCACTGTGAGCAATTAAACAATGAAGTTGAAGACATGAAAGGACTTTAAGTTACATTTGGGGTTTTGTTATATTTCTGATATACTCTGAGTCATCACAGTAGTTATTCATGAAATGGTTACATATAAGAAAAATAAAAGAAATAACAGGACAGGGACAGTAGGCACGTTGGTGTGCTTATGCCCCCTACAGACCTCTTAGGAAAGGGATGAGGTCAATAGTAGACAGTCTAAGGTTAAAGTTTTGGGAGTTTGGGGAAGAAACCATAGAGTCAGGTAGAGTATTCCAGACATTGACCTCTCTGTTGCTGAAGTAATATTTCCTGCAATCAAGTTTGGTGCGGTTTATCTTGAATTTGTATCTATTGTGTGCTCTTGTATTGTTATGGTTGAAGCTGAAGTATTCATTGACAGGTAGGACATTGCAATATATAATTTTATGTACTATACTTAGATCAGACTGAAGGTGACGTAGTTCTAGGATTTCTAGGTCTAGAATTTCAAGTCTGGTGACATCAGGTATTCTGCAACAAGTAGAGGAGTGGAGAACTCTTCTTGTGAAACATTTCTGGACTTTCTCAACTGTGTTAATATCAGATACGTAATGTGGGTTCCAGACTGATGAGCTGTATTCAAGTATTGGTCTAGCAAATGTTTTGTATGCTCTAGTTATTAGTGTAATATTACCAGAGAAAAAGCTACGTAAAATTAGGTTAACAACTCTTAACGCCTTTTTGGCTATGTAGTTACAGTGGGCTCTAGCACTTAGATCATTAGAGATGAGTACTGCAAGATCCTTGACAGAGTTTGGATCATCAACAAAGGTCTTGACTATTCAGCTTGTATTTTATTTTCTGATTTTTTTGACAATATGTAAGACAGAGCATTTATTTGTTGAGATTTGAAGTTGCCATTTGTTTGACCATTCTTGTACATAGTCGAGGTCTTTTTGAAGGGTAGCAGTATTGTCTGTGGTGTTGAATAGCTTTACATCGTCAACAATAATAGCTTTAATAGCTTTAATAATAGCTTTACATCGTCAGTTGCTCTTGATATGATCACAGAGGTCATTTATGTAGAGTATGAAAAGAGTTGGTCCTAGAACACTGCATTGGGGGACACCACTGTTGACAGGTACAGAATTTGATAGGATGCTCCCAATTTTGACCAATTGCTGTCTGTTTGACAGGAATGCTTCTATCCAGTTATGCAGGTGTTCAGAGATACCATAAGATTTTAGTTTTAGAAGTAGTTTGTCTGTACCACTAAATCAAAGGCTTTACAGAAGTTTATGAAGTTTGCGTCTATTGCTTTGCCCTGATCGAGTTGAGTAGTCCATATGTTTTTGCAGTGTAACAGTTGCAGATTGCAGCATAGTTTTTTTTCTGAAACCAAATTGTTTATTAGAAAGTAGGTTGTTTGTCTCTAAGTGGAGGATAATGGATTGGTTAATAATTGATTCCATGACTTTACAGGTGACGCAGCATAAAGAGATTGGTCTGTAATTTTCAACTAGGCTGGGGTCTCCCTTTTTGAAGATGGGGATGACTGTGGCTTGTGACCATAGTTTCGGCAAGGAGCTGGTCCTGAAGGATTTTTCAAAGATTTTGCTTAGAGGTTCGGCTATGGTAGTGGATAGCTTTTTTAAGAAGTAGGCACAAATTCCATCTGGTCCAATAGATGGTTTTAGATTGCGTAGTGCTTTTTCAACATTGTCTTCTGTAAAATCGATATGTATTAGATCATTGTAGTTGTCTGTGGTTCAACTAGGAAATACTAGGAAAAACGAGTTACGCTCGACGTAGCAGGTTACCCAGGGAAGTCCACATGCGATTTGCCAGGAAACAAGTATGTGACATAATATACAAGGTAACATGAGACGAACCGTTGGTTTATAAAAATAAAGAAGTGCAAACCCTGAAGCAGGTTCCCAAGAAGGTGCGTAAACAGAGAAAAGACTATAAGTTTTTGGCAACACAACTCATCCAGAAGAACATAATGTTTTGATGGTTAATTCCAGAAGGCTTGTTGGTAACATGGCAGGAAAAAAGGATCAGGATAGATAACTTAGACAAGGCACAAGATTTCTATGAGCAGATTGGAGGAACAGAAGAAGAAATCAGCGGTAGAGAGGAGCTAGAGACAGAAAGCCAAGAAGAACAACAACAGCAAGATACAGGAGGCCTAGAACAAGAAGGAGAGAACAAGGAGGAGATGGAAGGAAGAAGATTAAGAACACGCCCGCAAAGAGAGACTAGAATTAACAGAAGACAGATAGAAAGACGGAAATGGAAACGAAGCTATTATCATCAAACGTAAATGGTCTAAACTCACCCATTAAAAGGAAACAGATAGTATCTAGATTAGCCAAACAGAAATTAGAAATAGTATGCCTGCAAGAAGTCCATATTAAAAAACAATTTTGGAAATGAGTAGAATATCCTAAATTAGGAAGGTTATTTGTAGCCCTGGCAGATCAAAAACAGAAAGGGATAGCAGTATATGTTAAAAAAGAAATTAAGGCAGTAGAAAAATATGTAGACCCACAAGGGAGAATTTTGATACTTGAACTAGAGTTAGGGTACAAGCCAATGTTATTAGTTACAGTTTATGTGCCGAATGACAACCAAAGTCAATTGTATAAGGATTTACATGAGAGAATCATTGAGGTGCGACAAGATAATGTATGCATTGTGGGAGATCTTAATGCGGTAGTAGATATAAGGAAGGATTATTTTAGTAATACAAAGAACAAAAAGAAAAGGAAAATTTTTCTCAGATCCTTTTTCAATATGACACAGGAACTAAATTTGATAGATCAATGGAGGAGAATAAATTTTGGGGGGAAAAATTCACGTTCCACTCTAACCCACACAAATCGTGGTCTAGATTAGACATGCATGGATGAACTAGGAAACCAACTAGATATGATAGAGATTATGACAAATGTATGGGCTCATCATAACTCATTAAAAATAATTTGGAAAGGAAGGAAAAGTAAGAGTAGAGGGTGGATACTTAATCTTCAAATTTTAAAGGAGAAAGATTTTGTAGAGAAAATTAAGAAAGAAATTGAACTTTTTTTAAAGGAAAATCCAGTGGAGCAAACATCATTACAGAATATATGGGATACAGCAAAGGCAGTCTTGAGGGGGCTGGTAACAGCATATACAGCGAAAAGGAATAAGGAAAGATGGCAAAATCAGAATAAATTACAGGAGGAGATTAAAGACCTAGAAAGTAGATTACAAAAAAAACCACAAGATGAAAAAATGAGGAGAGATGATTCTTACTAGGCATAATTCGAACGTTATAAATCAGGAAGAAAGAGTTAAAGAGGTGAAAAGGGCAAAACAGATTTTTTTTGAACATGCAAATAAACCAGGGGGGTGGTTAGCCAATAAATTAACTTTAGAAAGACCCCACACTGTAAGACACTTAAAAAAAACAAATATGATAAACTGATACACCAGGTAAAGAAAGATCTAGAATCGTGGGGGAAACTTCAAATCTCACTACTAGGCCGAATTGCTACTATTAAAATGAACATTCTCCCCAAATTCCTGTACCTATTCCAAACGATCCCAATTAAATTACATAAAAAGTTTTTTGAAGAACTCAATAGAATAACCCTGAAATTTATTTGGCAAGGGAAAAAACCCAGAATAAATGTAAAAGCAATGCAGGATATGAAGAGCAGGGGAGGGTTAGCATTTCCAAACTGGGAGTTATACCATATGGCCACCTCGTTAGTTTGGTTGAAGGATTGGGTGAATTTAACCAATAAAAGAATACTATTTCTAGAAAGCCACAATTTACAAAGGGGGTGGCATGCTTTTCTATGGGACGTAGGGAAAACCAGTCAAAAATATTTCCATAGACATTTAATTAGAGATGCACTATTAACAATTTGGAGGAAAATAAGGAAAAAACCTTATACAAAAGTACCAGTATGGATTTCAACAATGGAGGCGATGATTCACCCAAACAATTTGGAGCTTACCAAAATGATTAAATACAAAGACTTATTAGACCCACAAGGAAATTTGCAACCGAGGCCGGACCTTCAGGAGCAAGGACATAAAATTGATCAATGGGTTTACTTTCAGGTTCAAACAAGACAAAAAAGAATTCGGAATTAATAACAAACTGCAACAATTAGATAAAATTTTATTAGGATCCAATAAAAAAAACATAACAAAATTTTATAACTACTTATTAGAAACAGAACTAGAAGAAGAAATTGTAAAAGGAAATATGATTGCTTGGAAAAACATAGGGCGCAGCATCACATTAGCGGAATGGGAGAAAGTTTGGGGCAGAAACAATAAGATTACCAAATCGGCAGCATACAAGGAAAATCTTTATAAAATGTTTTATAGATGGCATCTCCGCACTTCGAGGTTAGCGAAGATGCACCCCAACATGAATCCGCATTGCTGGAAGTGTAGGAAAAAAGAAGGAACCTTTTTCCATATGTGGTGGTCTTGTGCAGAAACCCAAAAGTATTGGAAGAAAATCAAAACTTGGTTGGAAGAAATCACCAAAGAGCAGATCGAATACAAACCAGAGTCCTTCCTACTAGGGATTTTTGATGAGCAAATTTCCAAAAAAGCCAAATACATAACAATACACATTTTAACAGTGGCCAGATTAGCCTTCGCTCAACACTGGAAACAACATCAAATTCCATCAGAAGAAATGATTATTGAAAAAATCTCAAAATGCGCAGAAATTGATAAATTCTTTGGCGCTAAAAAACAAAGACACTTCACTATACTACGATAGCTGGAATTGTTGGTATAATTGGATTGACCAAAGATAAATTATATATCATAAGGCATAAAAGAAAAGTATCAACCCATAATAACGAGGTAGCGATATAAGTTAAAAACAGGTGTGGTTATATGACACAAGTTAAGGTTATGAAAACAAAAGAAGATCTTGCAAACTGTTAAAATAAGAATACTTTTTACCTTGTAACTTCTTTCTTTCTTTCTTTCTTTTTCTTTCTTTTCTCAAAATTCTTTCCCTCTCTTCCTCTCCTCTCTTCTTTCTTTTTTTTTCTTTTGCTTATTTGTGTATATATTGTGACTGGTTTTAATTGTAAAAATTAATAAACTATATTTTTTAAAAAAATTAACATTAGAAAGAGAAAGAAGGTTGATACAAGAATTGGAGGATGATGATGGAAAATTAGAATACTGAATGACTGAGAAAAAGAAAATAGTACAAAAATATTTCGAACAACTATATAGGGAGGATGGAATAAACTCTGAATATAGAACAGAATATAGAATATAGAACAATATTTGAAAAGGAAAGGTCTCCCAGTAATTAGAGAGGAACAGAAAGAGATATTAAATAAAGAAATAGCAGTGATGGAATTGAAAAGGGCAGTTGAAAGGCAGAAAGATAATGAGACACCAGGGCCGGATGGTCTTCCAGAGGAACTGTATAAATGTATTTATGAATGTCTTGAACCAGTGATGTTACATGTATACAACGAAGTATTAAACTTTGCCAAATTACCTGATTCATGGAGAGAAGCAAATATCTCACTAATTCCTAAAGAAGATTTAGATCACAAGCAGATTAAAAATTATACACCTTTTTTGACTCCTGAATGTAGACTATAAAATATTCGCAACAATAATGTCAGAAATTTTTAATGTTAAAAATTATATTAAATGAATTTATTCATATTGACTAGAATGGTTTTCTACCTTTTAGACAGATAAGTAATAATATAAGGATAATATTAAATGTATTAGAATACTATGAGGCCCACCCAGAAAAGCAGGCAGCATTGATTTTCTTGGATGCTGAAGGCTTTCGACAATCTCAGCTGGCAGTTCTTGATCCAACAGATCAAAAATGTGGGATTTGGATCTAAATTCAAGAAAATGCTTGGCACAATTTATTCGAACCAAAAAGCTAGGATAATTATAAATGGGGAGATTACTGAAAACTTTAAGATTATGAAAGGTGTTTAGGCAGGATGTCCAATGTCGCCTCTGCTTTTTATCTTGACCATCGAAGTGCTTTTAATTCAGATTAGACAAAGAAAGGAGATAATTGGACTGAAGAGCAAAAAAGAAGAATATAAAGTACAGGCATTTGCGGACAACCTGAGTGCTTTTTGTGGAAGATCCAATGGAGTCAGGGACCTATCTAATTCAAGAATTAGGAGAATATGGGGCGGTAGCAGGACTAAAAATTAATAAAGATAAAACAAAAGTAATAACCAAAAACTTGAAAGAAAGTAAAAAAAAAGAACTGGAAAGGAAATTGGGGTTACAAAGTGTCAAAAAACTTAAATATCTAGGACTTTGGTTAACAGGAAGATGCTCTTCCATAAAAGAGGATAATTATATGAACTTACTTTCACAGATAAAGAAAGATCTGGCCAATTGGGGAAAATTACAAATATCACTATTAGGCCGAATAGCAGCCATAAAAATGAACATACTACCAAAACTATTTTCAAACAATACCTATAAAATTGGATAATATTTTTTTTCAGGAATTAGATAGGACAGTAATAAAATTTATATGGATAGAGAAAAAAGCATGAATAAAATTGAAAACACTTCAAGATAGTGGAACCAGAGGTGGCCTTGGACTCCCAAACTGGGAAACATATTATTAAGCAACAATTTTACTATGGGTTAAGGAGTGGATAAACTTAAAAAATGAAAGAATTTTGGTGATAGAAGGTCATGACCTCCAAATTGGGTGGCATGCCTTTCTATGGGATAAAAAGAATAAGATCCACTCCTATTTCCATAGACATTTGATAAGGGACTCACTTTTACAAACATGGGAGAAAATAAAAAAAGCATTATTTGAAAAGACCAAACTGGATCTCACCTATGGAAGCTATATTCTATCCAAATACAAGGGACATTAAAAATGATTTGATGTAAATAATTGGTAGATGAACAGGGGGAATTAAAAACACTGGATAAAGAACAAGGGATAATATTAGACTGGTGGGTATATTTGCAAATTCAAACTAAATTTAAGAAAGATGTAAAAGGAGCTAGGGATAGATAATGATTTACAAAAATTGGACCAAATATTGACAGGCAAGGATATAAAATTTATAACATGAACATATAAT
This sequence comes from Pseudonaja textilis, assembly GCF_049901715.1. Classification (NCBI taxonomy): domain Eukaryota; kingdom Metazoa; phylum Chordata; class Lepidosauria; order Squamata; family Elapidae; genus Pseudonaja; species Pseudonaja textilis. The sequence continues at coordinate 53,373,827 of NC_142008.1, read as the reverse complement.
TATTTACTGGAGGTAGAACTAGAGGAAATTGTTAAAGGACCAATGATTGCCTGGGTGAGAAGTGTGGGTCATAATATAAATTTGGATGAGTGGGAAAAGACTTGGACTGAGAACTGGAAGCTGACTTTGTCGACAGCATTCAAAGAAAATCAGTATAAAATGTTTTGTAGATGGCATTTAGCACTGGCACGACTGGCAAAAATGTATCCAACCTTGAAACCAGAATGCTGCAAGTGTAAACAAAAGAAAGGAACATTTTTCCATATGTGGTGGTAATGTATAGAGGTCAAAAAATACTGGAAGAAAATATAAAGATGGCTTTTTGAGATTACAAAATATAAATTGAAATTGGAACCCGAAACATTTTATTATGTATGATTAAAGGGCATTTGAATAAAGATAAAAGATACCTTATTGTACACATCTTAACTGCAGCAAGAATCACATTAGCACAAAATTGGAAGAGTGATAAAATACCACCAGATGAAGTTTTGATTAAAAAATAATGGACTGTATTGAACTAGATAAATTCACTATGGAACTGAAAGGCAAAGAGGATCGAGAATATTATGTGACATGGGAGAGATAGTATGAATGGGTGAAAGATAAAGATAAAAATAATGTTTAGTCACAAAATAAGAAACATGTATATACAATGACACAATAACTGTTAATAGAAATGAGATTTTTGTATTTTTTGTTTTTAAAGAATAAATTTAAAAAAAAAATTAAAAAGAAAGAGGCCCTGATGTTACATTCCTTAACGCTAAGGAAAGATATCACATGGAGAGCCAAAGAGGTACGGAGGGCTACAGATGAGAACATAATGGAAAAAGACAATTCTCCCTGGAGACATTCTGGGATTAGCTGCAACACCTGAGGGCAAATCCAATGAGTTTGAACTTCGGAGGGAATGAGTCTCAAGAAGGAGGGAACTTGTGTGACGAGATGAAACTGTATATAAAGTGTTATGTCCTGAGGACTCTAGGAGTTCTCACTCAGGTCCATTCACTTTGTGGGGGCATTATTCCCTTTACCCATTGGTTGGTTCTCCCCAGCAGCCAGCTATAAAAGCAGGCTGCGGGGTCCAACCAGCCGCTGATCGCTGCGAGCCAGTTCCCGGCTTGGCAAGCATGGTCAGCCCTTTATTGTTATAATAAAGTATTGTTGCACTCATGCTCTGGTTCAGCCTCTCTTTTCCCAAACTTAACACTGGCGATGAGGGTGGGATGGCTACCAGAAGCACCATGCAACCGCTGAGTCACTAGCCGCCGATCCGCAGCCAGAGAGAGCGATCGGCCGGCGATAAGAGCAACGCTGATCCGCAGCCAGAGAGAGCGGTCAGCAAACAAAAAGAGCAAACAAAAAGAGCAAACGCTGGTCTGCTGACAGAGAAAGCGGCCAGCAAGCAATAGAAGCAAACACTGATCCGCAGCCAGAGAGAGCGGTCAGAACGAAAAGTTAGAAGCGTCTGTAGCCGCTTGTTAGCCCAGCTACAAGGAAAGTGAAGCGCTGCGAGCCACAGCCGCTCATTGTTTAGGCGCGAAATTCAAACGGCTGTCATTTGAATTTCAAACCTAAAAGGCACAGCACGGTGCTGTAGTCAAGTCACTGACGCCCACACAGGCGCGAATTTAAATGCCGCCAACGGCTGACGGCCAAACGTGGCTAACCCAGAGAGAGAGAGAGGACTGCGAAAAGCCTCTCCAGAGCTGAAATCACTTGCCTGCCACAGGCACTAGAACATTTTTCTGCTGCCCCAGAGAGATTTTTTCCACAGGTTGTTCTACCGGCCCCATCACCATGAACTCCAATCCAGTCTTCCCAGCGTTCAAACCGGATGAGGAGAAGTGGGAATCATACAAGAACCGTTTTAACCATTATATCGATGCAATTGGGCTTGCTGATGCTGGAGAACATCGGAAAAAATCGTATTTCCTGATCTACTGTGGAGCCATCATCTTCGATACTGCCACAGCCCTCGTGGCTCCACGTGAGTTGAAAACGTTCCTTGGTCAGAGCTACTTGAAATCCTCACTAACCACTATTCTCCCAGGCCCTCACAGATTGCCAGGAGATTCACCTTCCGTGTGAGGAAGCAAGCGGACAAGGAAACCATTAATCAGTATATGGCGCTCTCAGAACAGCAGCATTGCATTGTGGGTTTGGAACCTACCTGGAGGACATGCTCCTCGATCAACTAGTCTGCGGGGTCAAGGACCTACACCTTCAAAGGCGCCTCCTCGCGAAAAAGACCTCAATCTCGCACAAGCAGTCGAGGAAGCCTTAGCAGCAGAACTGGCAGCACACTCAGCCACCGAAATCCATGGCCCGACTGCCAAGCTGACATCAATTCCAGTCCACTCCGAGGAGGTGGTAGCAGAGGAATCCCTGTGTGATGAGAACGACGTCCACCGCCTCTCCAACGACAGACGGCCGCAGGTAGGAGCCAAACAAGAAAACATCGGTCCACCCAAGCACATCACCCTGTGCCTAGCCTGTGGTGGATCTCATCTGAGGGCCACCTGCAAGTTTAAAGGAGCCACCTGCAATAACTGCCATAAAAGGGGCACATCGCGAGAGTCTGCCAAGCCCCTCAAAGCTCAACACAAAGGCACCCCCGTCTCACACTCGGGGCCGCACAGGCAAGTATTGAACTGTCGCACACATCACCGTGCCAAGCACACTTGCCACACTGTTAGTAAAATCTCTCTCTCGTTTACTTAGAAGGTAAACCGTGCCGCATGGAGGTTGACACAGGGTCAGCGCTCTCAATTATCTCGTGGAACACCCTCAAGAGGCTCCAGCCCAGCCTATCAACTAGCCGGCTCCAGAAGTGCCAGTTTAGCCTGAAGGACTACCAGGGAGGACCATTCCTGTAATCGGCAGAGGCAAGTTCCTTGTCAGTTTTAGAACTTTTAAAGGTCACCTACCTCTAGTGGTAGTTAACGGCAATCTCCTACCTTATTGGGGCTCGATTGGTTTCCCCATCTCGGCCTAGGGCTAACAGGAGTCCATGCTGTCTCAACCTCAGACACTGACTCCTTATTAGCTGATTACTCAGATGTATTCAGCGATGAGCTGGGGTGTTATAACGGTACCCCAATATCGTTCTCAGTCGACCCCCAGGCAGTCCCAATCAGGCTAAAACCGCGTGAGGTACCATTCGCTATTCGGCCAAAACTAGATGCTGAATTGGATAAACTATTAAAACAAGGGGTCATTGAGCCAACAGATTTTGCCAAATGGGAGACGCCCATTGTCACATCCCTCAAAAAGACGGTAGCCTGAGAATTTGCTCGGACTACAAGACCACAATCAATAAGTTTCTACAAGTTAGCGCTTACCCAGTGCCCGTCATTCAGCATTTATTACACACTTTTGAACCTGGCAGCATTTTTGCCAAATTGGACATGTCTCAAGCGTATCAACAGTTCCCTGTTGACAACCAAACAGAGGAACTCCAGACCATTGTCACTCACAGGGGTGCTTTCAGATGCAAGCGTCTCCAATTTGGCGTAAGTGTTGCCCCAGGTATCTTTCAATCCCTCATGGGCGGATTTTACAGGGCCTCCTGGAGTAGTACCCTACTTCGACGACATCTTAGTCTCGGCCAGGGACAGACCCCAACTCTTCCAGAGAGTTCGAGCAGTGTTAGAGAGGTTCAGACAGCATGGCCTCAAATTGAAAAAGAAAAATGTGCCATTGCCACTAGACAGGTGGACTTTCTGGGTTATAAAATTGACGCCTCAGGCATTCACCCCCTGGAGTCCAAGGTTAAGGCAATTCACGAGGCACCCACTCCAACCTCCAAAACTGAACTACAGGCCTTCTTGGGGCTATTAAACTTTTACGCGTCTTTCTTGCCCCATAAAGCATCAGTAGCTGAACCCCTACACAGATTACTGGATAAAAAGTCACCTTGGCACTGGGGGCACAAAGAAGACCATGCTTTTCACGCCGTGAAATCACTACTCACGTCAGAGGCGGTACTTATTCAATTCGACCCCAACCTTCCTTTAGTGCTGGCAGCAGACGCATCTCCCTTTGGAATCGGGGCAGTATTAAGTCACAGGCTTCCCAATGGCGCCGAGGCTCCCATTGCCTTTTTCTCCAGGACGCTCTCCGCAACAGAGCGTAATTACAGCCAGATCGATAAGGAAGCTCTAGCAGCTGTTGCAGCAGTGAAAAAATTTCACGAATTTCTCTTTGGCCATTTTTTCGAGCTGGTCACAGACCACAAGCCCCTCCTGGGTCTACTAGCTGGGGACAAACAGACCCCTCAAGTCCTTTCCCCTAGGATGACGAGATGGACCCTCTTCCTAGCAGCCTACTCCTACAGACTCATCCACCGGCCAGGTAAAACATTGTCCCATGCTGACGCTCTCAGCCGCTGTCCATTGCCGGCTCCGGCTGAAGACCCTGCTCCTGTCCACGCTATTTTCGAGGTAACACAACTGGACCTCCCCATCACTGCCCCTTGACATTGCTGCTAAAACCAAGGCAGACAAAACGCTCGCCCAGGTGCTCGACTGGGTGAGGAGGGGGTGGCCAGGTGGCAATGTTGAAAACAAATTCTCACCTTTCAAGACCCGCATGCAGGAGCTGTCCAGTTTGCAGGGCTGTCTACTGTGGGGCACTCGGTGGTCATCCCGACCTTACTGCGTACCTGAGTCCTGGAGCGTTGCACGAGGGACACCCTGGCATCGTGAGAATGAAGGCATTAGCACGCAGCTACGTATGGTGGCCGGGCCTCGGCGAGGACATCGCTAGATGGGTAAGCTCCTGCAACCCCTGCCAGGAATCCCGTCCAGCTCCTCCTATTGCCACCCCTGCTAAATGGGAGAGCGCCAGTGCTCCGTGGTCCAGAATTCACATCGACCTGGCCGGCCCCTTGCATGGGAAAATGTTCCTAGTGGTCGTGGACGCCTATTCTAAATGGATTGACGTTGCACAGCTATCCTCGACCACCACGCAAGCAATCACCAACGTATTAACACGCCTGTTTGTTACACACGGGCTACCCGACTCCATTGTCTCCACAATGGCCCACAGTCGCATCAACCGAGTTCAGCCGTTTCGCTGCCAACCTGGGTATCCGCCACATTTTCACAGCCCCATTTCATCCTGCCAGTAACGGATTGGCTGAGAGGGCCGTCAGGACCACTAAAGAAGCCCTGGCTAGGTTCAGTAAGGAAGACTGGCACCACAAACTCTCGCGTTTCCTGATGAGCCAGCATTCAACTCCATGTTCAGTCACCAACAAGTCCCCAGCTGAGCTCCTGATGGGCAGGCGTCTGAGGACTGTATTGGACAGACTTCACCCTCAATACTGCCCTGACTCTCCTCGCTTCCACATCGGGGTTAGACATTTTATCTTACAGGAGCCAGTATTCGCGAGGAACTTCGCTGGAGACCCCCTGTGTGGATCCCGGGCGAGATCGTGGCCATCACCGGACCAAGGTCGTATCGGGTCAGACTGGAGGACGGCCGGGTCTGGAGAAGGCACCTGGACCAGCTGCGGAGGCGCCTCAGCACCCACACTAGCAGGGACCCAGAATCACAAAGTGACGGGAGGTCTCAGCATCAACCCCACATCCACATCCTTCCCGGCGACCAGTACACACCAACAGTCAGTCCAGAAAGCCCGGGCACGGACAGTGGCGCCCAGACGGTGGACCAGCCCGATCCAATCTACGGGAGCACGTCCCCAGTGACCAACCCTATGAGTCCCGGGCCTGCCTGAACCGAGGGGCACGTTGGTGACACTTACCCGGCTCTGCCTTCCCAGACAGACTCTGAGCGGACAGTCAGCGTTCCAGAGCTGCGCCGTTCCGGGCGCCAACATAAACCCCCTGCCTACCTCAAAGACTATGCGTGTTCGCATCTGGGGGGAAGCGGTGTTATGTCCTGAGGACTCTAGGAGTTCTCACTCAGGTCCATTCACTTTGCGGGGGCGTTATTCCCTTTACCCATTGGTTGGTTCTCCCCAGCAGCCAGCTATAAAAGCAGGCTGCGGGGTCCAACCAGCCGCTGATCGCTGCGAGCCAGTTCCCGGCTTGGCAAGCACGGTCAGCCCTTTATTGTTATAATAAAGTATTGTTGCACTCATGCTCTGGTTCAGCCTCTCTTTTCCCAAACTTAACATAAAGTATGTTTTGAGGTTCTAAAGTTGTGGCTTTTAATTTGAATCTGTTTCCTGAGGTTTTAAAGACCAATGGTGCTTTGCAAACTGACTAATATTTCTTTTTAATAAATCCTCTTTGTTTTCAATGATCCAAGATTTTTTGTTGGCTTTGAATTATTTCCAACATTGATGTACCTTTGCGAGGGAAATGGGCAGGTCCTAAACATGATATAGATAGATAGATAGATAGATAGATAGATAGATAGATAGATAGGAACATTACATTGAGCTTTACATTATTATTTTATCAATACATTTAAGAAACACCTCTTATGATCTCATTGTAATGTACTTTATCTTATTTGCATGGTTGTCTTTCAAAATTTTAATTAGTTTAGTTTATAATTAAATTAAAAATGTATGTTTAAAAAGCCAGTGATACTAACTTTAATGAAAAGGACTTTAATGAAAAGGACTAGAGGTAATATGATAGCAGTGTACTTATATCTCAGGGACTGCCATAAAGAGGGAGTCAAGCTATTTTCCAAAGCACCTGAAGGCAGGACAACAAGTAATAAATAGAAACTAATCGAGAGACACAACCTAAAACTAAAGAGAAATTCTCTGACAGTTAGAACAATTAAAACAGCAGAACAAATTGCCTCCAGAAGTTGTGAATGTTTCAACACGGAAATTTTTAAGAAGAGATTGGACATTTGTTTGAAATGGTATAGGGTTTCCTGAGCAGTGGGACAGAAGGTTTCTAGAGCAAGGAGCAGGGAAGACCTCCAATGTCCCTTCCAACTCTGTTATTCTGTCAAATATGAACTTTAACTGCCATTTGTAAAAACAAGTGATTTTTATAAAACAGTATGTGATAGGTTAAATTACAGGTTATTTTGGTGATTAGCACTGAAAAATCTGTAAGACATACTAATTTAAGGAAGTGAAATCTTTTGTTGTCCAGTTTTTTTTTAACAATTATGGTTTTAATAGAGTTTTGTATTATGCTTTTTTAATTGAAGTTTATCCTCTGAATATCTTCCCCAAAAACATCCTTTGAATAACTCAAAGCAATAGAATGCTGGGTTTTTGCGGGTCTAAGTCAAAGATCTGCTTTTTCACCTCCACACAAGTTCTCTTAAAGCCAGAACAGTAGCTCAGAATGTCTGGAAATCAGCCAGATTTTTATTCAGAAAAATGCTACACAAAAATACTGCATACACACAAAAAAACCACATACTGTGCATTCTGAATGGGCAAGTATTTTGATTTGAAACTGACAAAGAACATATTGTTGCATCATGATGCTGCTTTCTTAATATCTCCTAATCTCAAAGTGTATTTTCCTGATACTCTAAAGTGAACATTTGAAAAAGGAAAATATGAAGCATCTTTAAGGTGCATAGACAGGCTTAGTAAATACACTCATGACGTTTCTGAAGCAATTTTACCCATTTCGGATCTAAATATTCCCAATCCCAATATTCATCTGCCTATTTCTCATATTATCACAAACATTTCTTACATACATACATACATACATACATACATACATACGTGTGTGTGTAAAAATGACTTTAAAAAAACAAAGGGTAATCATACAGTCTTGTTTTTCTCTTTGCTTAATGTTGAAACGATTAACTGATTACTCAACTTACTTTTTCATTCTTTAAATCCATTACCTACTCCTTTTGTTGCATTTAGCAACAAACCTTATAGTCTATATTTGTGTAAAATAATTGTAACTGTAAGCTTTATCATGTATTTTCTATAAATTGATACATATAAACTTTCTCACATTGTAAAATGTACTTTTATGATCTGCTAAAGGGCAAAGCATGTGTTATATTATTTCTGTCTGGCGTAAAGCTGCATTGCACTTCATAAATTTACTCCGTTATTTCTCTTATCCTTTTAAATCAGAATTATGTATTATTTCTTCCCAGGGATACTTAATAAACAAATTTCCTTTAAAGTTTGCATTTACTCTTGTTTTCTTTTCCTCTTTATTGTTAACAATAAGTTTTCTTTCAACCAGCAAGCAAAATGCAGCTCTCATATACATCTTAAGTATATTACATAGCTACTACATAAGCAACCACACCCATATTTTCACATTACTGTAGTTATAGCATTTGTACTTATTATCTGGTTGTTTTTCAATTCTCATAATCTGAGTTGTTTAATTGTTTTTCCTTTACACTAAGGTTCATGTCAACTCGGCTGTTCAACATATAATTTATACTTCCATTGAAATTTAAAATACTTCTCCAACATGGTATGGATATGAACAGTGGTGGGATTCAAATATTACTACAGGTTCTGTGGGTGTGGCTTGGTGGTCATGTGACTGGCTGGGCATGACCAACTTGATATCACTCATGTCAAGGGCACTTCACTCAGCCCCTCCCTTCCCAGCCACCCCTTGTCACCCCCCAGCCTCAATGTATCAATAGTTTTGTAAAAATGTTGTTCACCTTTTTTCAACTTTATTATCTGCATCTACATACTATAGATGCACTTTCATGGACCACCGAAAGGAAGAAATGGTTCACATGCTTTGCCCAAGAGTGTGATAGGCAGGTCACAAAACAGGGTTTGAGGGGCTGCCCCAAAGAAGGGGGGGCATGTATTTTCCAAAGCAGCAGAACATTTCCCTAAAGGAGAAATTGACAAATATGCCCTTAAAGACAGAAAGCAGACTCAGTCTTTCTTAATAGCCCCCAAGCAGAAACTGAAAAGGCCAGATTTTAGAAATGTAGATTTGGTAATCCATTCAGGACAGGATATTTTAAAACTTCTTGCAGCAAAGCTAACAAAGGCAACAAAGGTGATAAGATTAGAAGCAGCCTCTCACCCAAGATCTAACACAGGACAAAAGCCATTAGCCACAATATGATTTGCCCAACACCCTTTTAGAATACAAGGCCCTTCATTGCAGTCCAGTCACAAAAACCTGGGACCTCAGATAAATGATAAGCCAGAGGTTGACCAGATTACTCAGACCTAGGATTTGCAATTCCTCTTTTGCCTATAGAGCCAGCTGTGGCCCTTACATAACACCTACATGACCCCATAGGTACCTGATGACTGCCAATAGAATATTAAAGGACATGTTCTTGCATGGGAACAGGCAGCTCAAATACAAAGCCCCAATAAGCTATAAAAACCCCAGCCACTCTTAACTCCATTTTGTCAGCTGCCCAGACTCACTTGTGGTTCTGCTTCATCAATAAACCATCTTTCCAATCAGCATTCATGTTTCCAGTGTCTTTCTCCCAGCTTGGAACTGAACTGGATATTTCTTCCAATATAAGGACACTCCACTATTAGCGGAGAGCTATTTTACACATTTAAAAAATAGGGCCACTCCTCTTGGTTATTAGATTATCAAGTTATATTGTTAAACTTCATTTAAATTTAATGTTTAAACTTTTCAAAAAGTTGGAAGCTTTCATTTAGAAACATGAAAACAATCTTAGACAAGGGCTAGGTTCATAGCAGCAAAAGGAGTAGAATCCTTGACTGAATTATTTGAACAGGAATGAATAGTTAAAATATATTCTTACAAATACAGATCTCATTTATATTTTTTTCAAATAAAATTATAAATACTTTGATTATACTTTTAAAGCTCTTTCTTTCCCTAATCTGAAATGTAAATATTTATAGTTTAATTAAAATAAAGAAATTCCAAAGGAAACAAAAATAATTATAAATACCGGAGGACACAGTGTACAACCACAATTATTGAAAGCCACACTAATGTTGCTTTACTGCTATCTACTGTTCTGATCTGTATTATCCATAATCTAATGCTCCCTTGCTCAAAATATTTATTCAAATATCAGATCCTTTAATTTATAACAGAAATAAATGGAGAGATCTGTTACATTAACTAGACATAGCCCCATAGTTTGATAATACATTAGAATTAACCATATATGTGTGTCTGTGTTCCTCCTACATCATCATCATCATCATCATCATCATCATCATCATCTCCTCTTTATTTAGGCCATAGACCAGCATAAGATAATATAAAATTGTTAAAATTTTCAACCAGTAATGGTATAAATTTAGATTATAACATGCAAAAATTAACAATTATTACATTATAATCACACTTATATGATATTAATACTTTATAGAATATTGAAGAGGCAACATCACACTTGATGAATACACCATATTTTTTGGACTATAAGATGCTCTAAAGTATAAGATGCACCTAGCTTTTGGGGAGGAAAACAAGAAAAATAAATCTGCTTCTTCCTCCCAGCAATTTGCCTCCTTGCAGCAAACAGCAAACAGCCTGTTTCAGTTTCAGCACAGCCTGATTAGCACAAGCAGCTGATTGTCAGGTCTCCTGATGATCAGCTGTTTCAGGCTGCAGAGATTGCCATAGCCTATTGCCGCCTCCGCATCCCCTTTTCAGCCTCCACATGCCCCTCCCTGGGATCCCCCTCACTGTCTTAATGCTTCACCCAGGAGGCTTCCCTGAGGCCCAGAAGGCAAAAAGAGGCATGCTGGGGGGGGGGGGGCTGTGTGTCCCCCATGATCCATTTTTTGCCCCGTGAGCCCCAGGGAAGCCTCCTGGAAACAAAAACGACCTCCCAGGACGCTTCCCTGAGGCACAGGAAGCAAAAAAAAGGGGGGGGGAGCGTGGGGGGTGCTGCAAAAAAGAAAAAAAGCCACACCCATCCAGTCACATGGCCATGCCCATCTAGCCATATCCACAGAACCAGTAGTAAAAATATTTGCATCCCACCCCTGGCTGTCAGATATTATCTCTGAACCATTGTACATATCTTTCAAAAATCCTGGAACATCAGGGAACTACTTGAGGATTGGAAAATAACTGATGTGGTTCCCATCTTCAGAAAGGAGGGAAAAGCAGTCCCAGGAAACTACAGACCAATCAGCTTAACATCAATACCTGGGAAGATACTGAAAAAGATATTCAAAAGATGGATCTGCAAACATCTAGAAACAATTAAAATTATAAAGAAAAGCCAGCATGGTTTGTTAAAAACAGATCATGCCAAACCAATCTTATTTCATTCTTTGAGAAAGTGACTAAATTAGTATACCAGTGAAATGCTGTGGACACAGTATAGTTAGATTTCAGCAACACATTTGACAAAGTAGACCATAACCATAATAGCACTGTATCATACAACATGATTATAGTCCGAATTTTTTAAAAAAGACTAAAATTGAGTTAAATAACCTGGTAATCTTTTGAATAATATCTCTGTAGATCAGGGTGTCAAACTCAAGGCCTGCTGGCCAAATCCTGCCCATGGGGTACTTTGATCTGGTCCACAGGGCTACCCTGGAAACAATGAAGGACTGACCTGCAGTGCCTTTGCCAGCAAAAATGGCTCCATTTTTGCTGGCAGAGTGCTCAAGTCACTACAGATATGAATGATGTTGACCTGTCCATGCCTATTCTGGCCACACACCCTGCCCCCCCAGTCAAATACAACCCTGCTGTGGCCCTCAATGAAATTGAGTTTGACACCCCTGCTATAGGTGAACATGAATAGTGAATGTGTTTGAAGGACTCAATTTCCCTTGATATAAATGTTTCAGAAATGGGGCTTTTTTATATTCCCCAAATAGGAAAGACAGTGCTCTAGAGAAGTTAATTTTGTCACCAAAAATAATTTCCAAACAAATCTGAACCCCATCTCCAAAGATGGAAAGTGACTGGCTTAAGGTCACTCAAGTGGTTTAATAGCTAAGTCTGTTGCTTTTCACTCCAGTGCCTTAATCACTAGGCTACATTAGCTCTCTATTATTAATCATTCATTCCTCCTCCAGCTATCTGCTCATTAGCCTTTGGATACTGGGTCCATTGTCAACAAAACAATGGTGATACAATCTGAATTCATATTATGAGGTTTAGGCCAATTTGCAAAGGACCGTACCATTAATGCTCCTATTTGAAGCAGTGGCCAAGTACTGTACTTATGTAAATGTAAAAGGGAGACTATTCCAAAGCAACTTTCTGTCTCTAGGAACTCAGAAGGGAACATATGAAAAATAAGTCAGGGCTAAAATCACTGATGCTATCACTGATAATTTGGTTCTTTCTGTTATACTTCAAACTGTATAACCTCTAGTGAATATAATAAACCCTGATTTTTTGAGTTATGAATTAATTTCTGAAAATATAAAACCTTATTGATTCATTTTTGCACTCATCCAAAATCTTTACAATTTAATTTGGTTTTTCTTTTGAGTTTTCCTGTATTATTAGAGATGGATTGGCTTCAGATCCACCCAGGGTCATATGATCAAGGCATTACATTTTATTACCAAGCATTCCACATCATTGCTTACAGGACCTACAATCTCTTTCCTCAGCTTCATAGTGTCTTCCCATTTTATCTGCTAAGTAAGGTGTCCTTGACTTACAGCCATTCATTTTACAACTGTTCAAAGTTACAATACTACTGAAAAAAATGACTTAAAACTAGTTGCCATACTTATGAGCATTACAACATCACAGTTGCAGTGACCACAGTCACTGATCAAAATTCGGGCACTTGGTAGTCAGCATGCATTTGCAGTGGTTGCAGCATCCTTGGGTCACGTGATCACCATTTGCAACCTTCCCAGCTGGCTTCTGACAAGCAATGGGGAAGTCAAATTCACTTAACTACCAATGATTCACTTAACAACTGTGACAAAAAACAGTGTAAAGTTGAATATGATTCATGTAACAACCATTTTGCTTAGCAGTAAAAATTCTAGTTCCAATTGTGGTCATAAGTTGAAGACTACCTGTATTCTAATTTTGTAGACTAGGTGGAGAACCAAAGGGAGAAATGCTTGTTCACCCATAAATTTCATAATAATGGTATGAATTTGGAACCTGGTGCACAGATCTCTGCTGACACCAGTACCCCCTTTAAAAGTTACAGAAGGTACATACATATTTTAATAAGGTAGATATCAGAAGAATTTGTAACCTGTACTGCATTAAAAAGAGAATGAGTGTTTTTAGCATTTATTATAGAAATTTAAATATACAGCAATAATTTTTGGCTCATTCTTAAGCCTCCCAGTGTTAATGAGATCTATGAAGCACATATTTCATGGCACTCTGTCAGTATATAAATATAATACATTTGAGGCTAAGAAATTTGAAGAATTATCTCCCACACTTTGTAACAGAACCCACATATTTTGTTAATTACATACATACAATGACCTGAAAAGACTTTAACTCTCCCAATTCTCTCCCACATGCTCTCCCCTCGGTTTCTCATTTTTCTATATTATATATAAATTTATTTTCAACCTTAGTGGTGCTTAAGAAAACGCAACCAGCATGATGAGATGAACAAATGCAGCACACACAGTGGGGAACCATTTTTTTATTGTATTAATTGATTCCGTTTCAGCAGACTTCTCTTTTTGGAATACCTTCAGAGAAACAAACAGGTTTCAAATTCATGCAGCAATCCACTGACAGTCTCTTAGTTATTCATACATTACAGAGCTTCTTCTACCTTTAGATTTTATTTCAGTTGTAATAAGAATGCATAAATAATTGAGAGACATGCAATAAATTATTCAGTTAAGTGCACAGTTTCTAAGGAATCCTAGCATGAGTCAGGATTAATGGTATAATGCAAGTTAGAGGAAAAAGTTGTACTGGCACCCTACAATTACCACATGCAGGAGCAGTGTTGGATGCTTAGTGCACCCCAGCATGGGCCTTCCACCTAGAGAACATATTAACCATTCTTGAATATTAATGGAGTTGAAGCCTCTACTGCCTGCTGTGTACTTCTGTTGCTTGGTTGTGCATGCTTATCAAATAGTAAAGCTTAACTCAAAACTTATTTTAATGTAACTGATCGGGATTTTTGTTAATCCAGAAATGACTGCAGTGTCTTCACTGTGACTAATGTTCAATAGTGATAGGTGCTCAGCAATTAAAACCAATAAAATGCAGATATAAGCTAATTGGGTAAATGGCCTTTTGAGGAAAAATGAGAGGACTGGGAAGCAGAGTCTTTATGTTGAAAAGGTTGGCCTTTATAAATTTAAGTTATAAATAAATAACTCCGAAGAGCTACAGCCAGCTGTGATCAAAGACATATGTATGGAAAACCAGCATTTGCTCAGAACTGTAGACAAAATTATTCCATCCAAATATTGCACCTAAATATAAGTGGATTGTCCTGTCTTGTCCTTCATAAACTGATAAGGAATCATAGAGCAGAAGCTAGAAGACTAATAAAATTATATTCATATTTTAAATATATATATTTATATCAATTATCTCTCTTAGTAATTAGAATTTTCAGTTTCTGTTCTTAATATTCTGTTCTTCTATCACTCCATCTAGTTTAATATCAGTTTTATACTGATATTGTAAAGGTTAAGTGACATATGATTTATATTTTTAAAATGAAAATAGAAGCACCATTTTATTATTATGTTATATGCATAGTGTGCTGAAATGTTTGATTAATATTGTTAGAAAAACTGGCAGGTACTAGCTTGCTATCAATCTATTGGACACACCCAGAAGCCTGGATTATAATATGCAAAGTTCTGATTCATGTCGAATAACTACTGGATACATCAAACCCATCATCAGACTGTTTCCTTATGGTGCAGAATAGAGGAGGATCATTTGGTGATTTACTTTCCATCCCTCTTTTGTTATTGTTGTATATATATTGTGTCAGTGTTCCAGAAAATCTCCATTCCAACCAATAACTCCGAGACAGACATCTCTGAAAGGTTCCTTTTATTTGAATAGTAACTGGTATATGTATGGAATCTCGAATCTGAAAGTTTTGGGCTTCCTTGCAAAAGTAAAAACTACAAATCCATCCCCCATATCCATCACCATATCACATGGCCCAATCACCATCCGTCCCAAAGTAAAATTTCCTTTTCATTATGAGCAACACTACGTGACCCTGAAACAACAAAAGAACTTTATTTTGTCTAACTAGATATACTCAAATTAATTCCCTCTTGCTCCTTTCCCAGGCTCAATTGTGGCAGTGTGGAAGCATCGAATCTCAATATGGCTTCCAAAGCTGACATATTGAAGATTAACGCTGGGATAACCAAAGGCTATTCCTTTTGAATTTGCCCATGCTAATTACCCATATTATTTTCACTTTGGAAATTTCTGATATTGATATTGGAATTAAATCCTTTACGACAATAATAATAATAACAACAACAACAACAACAATAGAGTAGAGTAGAGTAGGATAGAATAGAATAGATTAGAATACTTTATTGGCCAAGTGTGATTGGACACACAAGGAATTTGTCTTGGTGTAAATACTCTCAGTATACATAAAGAAAAGATACATTTTTAAGAATCAAGAATCATAACGTACAATGATAGTCATAGGGTACAATCAACAACCTAATCATACTAGGAAGCAATCAATATAAATCATAAGGATACAAGCGACAAAGTTACAGTCCTACAATCACAAGTGGGAGGGGATGGGTGATAAGCAGTGATGAGAAGATGAACAATAATAGTAGTGCACACTTTGTAAACAGTTGAACAGTGTTGAGGGAATTGTTTGTTTAGCAGAGTGATGGCTTTTGGGGAAAAATTGTTCTTGTGTCTAGTTGTTCTGGTGTACAGTGCTCTATAGCGTCGTTCTGAGGGAAGGAGTTGAAACAGTTTATGTTCGGGATGTGAGGGGTCTGTAAATATTTTCACAGCTCCCTTTTTGACTCGTGCAGTATACAGGTCCTCGATTGAAGGCAGGTGGGTAGTAATTGTTTTTTCTGCAGTCCTAATTATCCTCTGAAGTCTGTGTCTGTCCTGTTGGGTTGCAGATCCAAACCAGACAGTTATAGAGGTGAAGATGATAGATTCAATAATTCCTCTATAGAACTGTATCAGCAGCTCCTTGGGCAGTTTGAGCTTTCTGAGTTGGTGCAGAAAGAACATTTTTGTTGTGTTTTTTTTGATGATGTTTTTGATGTTAGGTGTCCATTTTAGGTCATGTGATATCGTAGAAACTAGAAATTTGAAGGTCTCTACCGTGGATACGGTGTTGTCTAGTATTGTAAGAGGTGGTAGTATGGGAGGGTTTCTTCTAAAATCTACCACTATTTCTACGGTTTTGAGTGTGTTCAGTTCCAGAGTGTTCTGGTTACACCACGAGGCAACCTCCTGTCTGTATGCAGATTCATCGTTGTCTCGAATGAGACCAATCACTATTGTTTCATCAGCAAACTTCACTATTTTAACAGATGGATCGTTTGAAATTCAGTCATTGGTATATATAGAGAAAAAATGTGGAGATAGCACACAGCCTTGTGGGGGGGGCTCTGTACTGATTGTACAGGTATCGGATGTGATTCTGATTAGCTTCACCTGCTGCTTCCTGTCTGTTAGGAAGCTTATGATCCACTTACAAGCGTGTTCAGGTACCGCTAGTTGGTTTAATTTACTTAGAAGAGTGTCTGGAATGATGGTATTGAATGCTGAAGTCTACAAAGAGACTTGCGTAGGTATTTGGAGATTCAAGATGTTGTAGGATGTAATGCAGAGCCATGTTAATAGCATCATCTGTCAATCTATTTGCTCGGTATGCAAACTGCATGGGATCTAACAACGGATCCATGATGGTTTTCAGGTGGAACAGCACAAGTCTTTCAAAGATTTTCATAACTACAGATGTTAGAGCAACTGGTCTGTAGTCATTCAGTTCCTTGATGGAGGGCTTCTTTGGCACTGGGATGATGGTAGAACGTTTGAAGCAGGAAGGAACATAGCACATCTCTAGTGATCAATTGAAAATTGAGGGACTGCCACAGGGAGGAAGGGGTCAAGCTATTTTCTAAAGCGCCTGTAGGCCAGACAAGGAATATGGATGGAAACTGAACAAGGAGAGATTTAATCTGGAAATAAGGAGAAACTTTCTGACAGTGAGAACAATTAACCAATGGAACAGCTTGCCCTCAGAAGTTGTGGGAGCGCCATCACTTGAGACTTTCAAGAAGAGGTTGGACTGCCATTTGTCAGAAATGGTGCAGGGTCTCCCGCTTGGGCGGGGGTTGGACTAGATGACCTACAAGGTCCCTTCCAACTCTGATTATCTGTTATCTGTTAAGATGCAGGTGAAGATGCGGGCCAATTGGTCAGCACAGACTTTTAAGCAAGAAGGAGTTATCTTGTCTGGCCCTGGTGCTTTTCTTTGGCTTTTGCCTGTGTAACAGATCTTGCACTTCTTTTTCTGTGATCACCAGGAGTTGTGAGCCCAATGGATTGGGGCCAGTTGTGGGGTTTGGAGATAGGTGGCTGTAGTTTCTTTTCAAACCTGCAGTAAAACACATTCAGGTCATCTGCTAGCTGTTGAATTCCTTCTGCCTGGGAAGGAGGTTTGCTGAAGCCAGTGATGTTTTTAAGTGTTTTCCACATGTTTGCTGGTTCATTTGTTGAGAACTGATTCTTTAACTTAACAGAGTAACTTCTTTTTTGCTGCTCTGATCTCTCTTGTTAATATGTTTCTGGCCTGGTTATATAGCATTCTGTCACCTTTTCTGTAGGCTTCCTCTTTGGAATGACGTAGCTGCTTAAGTTTAGCTGTAAACCAAGGTTTATTGTTACTATATATTTGCAGGTTCCTTGCTGGTATGCATAAGTCTTCGCAGAAGCTAACATATGATGTTACAGTATTTGTGAGCTCATATAAGTCTGCAGAGGCATCTTCAAAAACATTCCAATCAGTGCAATCAAGGCAGGCCTGGAGTTTCAGTTTTGCCTCATCCAGCGAAGTCTTCACTGATTTAATTGTTGGTTTAATGGTTTTAAGTCTTTGTCTGTAGGCAGGTACAAGGTGAATCATGAAGTGGTCAGAGTGTCCCACAGCTGCTCGTGGTAAAGACCTATAAGCATCTTTTACTGTTGTGTAGCAGTGGTCAAAGTATTTTTGCCTATGGTGGGACAATTTACATGCTGGAAATATTTTGGGATCTCTTTCCTTAAATTTGCTTGATTGAAATCTCCTAAAATGATGGGAAGGGAACCTGGGTGTTTGGCTTCAGCCTCCATAATTTGATCAGCAAGAGTTCGTAATGCCTTGTTTATACAGACTTGTGGAGGAACATACACAGCTATTAGGAGAAATGAGGAGAACTCACATGGAGAGTAAAATGGCTTGCAGTTGATGTGTAAAGATTCTAAGTTTTCATCATAAAACTTATATATTATAGTTATATCCTGAGACCAGCTGTTGTTGATATATAAACATAATCTTCCACCCTTTGTTTTACCCGATGTCTCTTTAATTTTGTCTGATCTAAATGTCTGAAATCCTGGGATGTATATGGTGTAGTCCCCATGAATTTGTGGATTAAGCCAGGTTTCAGTAAAACAAAGAACAGCTGAATTATAAAAATCAGAATTCCATCTATTTAAGAGATGAATTTCATCCATCTTGTTAACCAAGGAGCGTAAATTAGTCAGAAAGATTGAAGGGAGAGGAGGATTTTTCCCCTATTCCTTAGTCTGTTTAAAATTCCCACTCATTTACCTCATCTCCTCTTCCAGCGTGTTCGCTTCTTTGCTCTCTTTGTTGTAATCCATAGCACCGGGGGATTAGTTTGAATCTCCTCCACATTTGCAAAGACAGGTGGGAGTGAGGAATCAGAAAGCTGTTCCTTAAGGAAACATTGCCTAATTCTTAGTTGATGGTCTCGTGAGTATGAAATCCGTAGTGAATTGCAGATAATAAGGAATAAAGAAACCATTAGAGAGCATTTCACCAAGGCAGCCACCATTGGTGCCATCTTGGATGATGATGATGATGATGATGATGATTATTATTATTATTATTATTATTATTATTATTATTCCCACCACGGGGTGCTGCCTTGACGGTCTTAACTGCTCCAATGAAGCCGACAGCTGTGCTGGCGGTACTAACCAGCAGGTCCAATCATGTCAGAGAGGTCTCGGCCAAGGAGCAGAACTGAGTGCACCCAACAACCCATGCAATGAATTATGGTGAAACACAACCGAACGAAGCCTATACTGGCTCTGTTGTCGCCCGGGTTACCAAGGACCACGTCGGGTGTTGGGGAACCTGGGCATCCATCAACAAGTGGGCTACAGGCCACGGGTCCTGTAGCTGAGCAACCACGGCATGGGCCTGCAGGGCTACTGGAAGCTGAACAACTTCAGAAGCGGCAGAAATACACCATGTCAGAAAACCGCACTGTAATGAAATGCTACTACAAAGCAGAACCAGAAAAATGAGGCTACCCAAAAAGGATGTACAAATTATGAAAACAAGAATACCTAGACTCAAGGGTAACTGAATTACTATTAGGCGATCAGCGACGATTCATTACTCTGAACAAAGTGTTCAGTGAAGTCAAACTTGAAGGAATACAGAAAAATTCTGAAATGGGAACACAGACTGCTGAATAACAGATTGCTGAAGTGGCAGCCGAAAATACTCCAATAACATCTGGAACAACTGAACAGCCTGAATTCGAAGAAAATGCAGATATTTTGCAAGAACAGGATCAGCAAGGGCCTGAAGTCCTCATTGAAACACCATGAATACTCAATGCCAGGCAGCAAGAACTGAAAGCTAAAATCTTGGCACATGCTGCAACAAATGCAGAAAGAAGGCGGCTTCCAACATTGAAGACTTTGCCGAGAAAACATTTGGCACCATTGATGATAGATGCGAATTATGCACTTGCAGCAGTCCAGATAACATCAATAAATCAGCTTGCCTACAGTACAGCAGTCATAGTAACAGAAGAACTGGGGATTCAACAGCCGCAGCCCCCTAGAAAATTGACTGGAAAACCACAATGGAAAATCAGATTGGAGTTGAAAATCAAGAGCCTGCGAGCAGATGCAAGCAACTTGAAGAATTTGCAGGAGAAAAAGCTGAAGAACAGAAAGATCAAGAAACATCTGATAAAAAATACGGCCTCAGCACAAGAAAAATTGATGAAGCATTGGAAATTGTGAAGCAGCAGATAACAGCAACAGCAAGAAAAATTGAAAGATACGAAGCCAGAGTCATCCAGTACAAACAAAATCAATTGTTCCAATCAGACCAAAGACAGTTCTATCAGAGTCTGAATCAGATGGGGGATACGAAAATTGAAAAACCTGAGAAAACAGCAACTACTCAGTTTTGGAAAGACCTGTGGGAGACTGAGAAATGTGCTGGGTGGATCAGAGACTTTGAGATGAAATTCTCCAAGAACAAAATGGACCAACTGGAAATAACTACTGAAATGATAAGAACGAGTGAAAAAAGTCAAGAACTGGACATCGCCTGGCAATGATCAACTGCATGGCTTTTGGCTCAAATAACTTACCAGCCTGCACGGAAAAATAGCCAAACAATTCAATGAGATGCTGCAGACAGGAAACATCAGTGAATAGTTAACAGCTGGAAAAACATATTTGATACAGAAAGATTCAGCAAAAGGGGCAACACCTGCAAATTACAGGCCAATTAACATGTCTGCCAACTATATACAAGCTGCTGATCAGCATCATAGCTGACAGGATCCAGGGCTACCTAGAAGCAAATAACATCTTGCCAGTAGAGCAGAAAGGAAACAAACGATGAAGCAGAGGCACAAAAGATCAGCTCCTGATCGACAAAATGATTCTAGAGAACTGCAAAAGCCAAAAAACAAATCTGCATACAACTTGGATTGACTAAAATAAAGCATTTGATTCACTACTGTACAGCTGGATCATCAAGTGCCTAGATGTCATCGAAATATCAAATGCATTGGTACTTTCATTGCAAATGCGATGAAGCACTGGAAAACAAAACTGTTTATTGGAAATGAAAGCTATGGACTGGTCAACATCAAAAGAGGGATTTTCCAGCATGATTCTTTGTCACCTCTGCTGTTCATCATCACCATGACCCTCCCCCGTCAACAATTTTACAGAAAACTAATCTGGGTTATCAAACTGCTAAAAATTCACAGAAAATCTCTCACCTGCTGTACCTGGATGATCTGAATTTATACGAAAAATCAGAAATTGAAATCCAGTCACTGAGCAATACAGTTTGAATTTTCAGCACTGACATCAGTATGGAGTTCGGCCTGGACAAATGCGCCTCAGTGGCACTGAAGAAAGGGAAGATTGTAGAAAGTGATGGAATTGAAATGCCCAATGGACAAACCATCAAGTGCCACCAACCTGAAGCCTACAAATATCTGGGCATACTGCAGCTGGACAATATCAAGCATGGGCAAGTGAAAAATGTGGTCAGCAAAGAATACACACAAAGGGTCAGAAAACTTCTAAAAAGCAAACTGAACGGCAGTAAACCATCAAGGTTATATACCTGGGCCATATCCATCATCAGATATACTGCTAGAATCGTAAACTGGACACAGGCATAGCTGGACAGCCTGGATAGGAAAACAAGAAAACTGATGACCATACACTTGGCGCTGCACCCGCGTAGTGACGTTGACAGGCTATATTTGCCCAGAAAGCAGGCAGCAGAGGACTTTTGCAAGTGAAGCAGACAGTCGAAGAAGAGAATCATGCTCTGGCAGATTATGTGAAAGCCAGTGTTGAACCAGCTTTGATGGAGGTCAGCAAGAGGAAGCTGCTCAAAGTGCAGCAAACCAAGAATCAATATAGGAAAACAGCAATGCAAACTCGGGCTGACAGCTGGTGTAAGAAAGCACTGCATGGACAGTTCCTTGAAAAGATCCAAGGAAAAGTAGATAAGGAAAAGACCTGGTTATGGCTGACCAATGGAACATTGAAGAAAGAAACAGAAGGCCAGATTCTTGCAACCCAAGAACAAGCCATCAGAACGAATGTAATCAAAGCCAGAATAGAAAAATCTGCTGATGACCCCAAATGCAGTCTCTGCAAAGAAGTGGACGAAACCATCGATCACATACTGAGCTGTTGCAAGACAATCGCTCAGACTGACTACAAACAACATCACAACACAGTCACTCAGATGGTCCACTGGAACTTGTGTCACAACTAAAATCTGCCTGTAGCAAAGAACTGGTGGGATCATAAACCTGAAAAAGTGGTCGAAAATGAGCATGCAAAACTACTGCGGGACTTCCAAATACAGACTGACAACGTTTTGGAACACAATACCCTGGATATCATGATTGTGGAGAAGAAAAAAGTGTGGATCGTCAACGTTGCCATACCTGGTGACAGCAGAATCGACAAGAAACAACTTGAAAAAGTCACCAGATATCAGGACTTGAGAATCGAACTGCAGAGACTCTAGCATAAACCAGTGCAGGTGGTTCCAGTGGTATTTGACACACTGAGTGCTGTGCCTAAAGACTTAGGCAAGCACTTTGGATTATGGATTTCCTGTCTGGCCGCTCACAGAGGGTCAGATTAGGTAATCATACCTCTTTATTCTTAACATTGGTACACCACAGGGTTGCATGTTGAGTTCCTTACTCTATACTCTTTATGTGCATGACTGCATTCCCACTCATGTTAGTAATACTATTGCTAAATTTGCAGATGATACAACAGTGGTGGGACTTATCTCCGGGGGTGGGGTGAGTATGCCTACTGAGATGAGGTGGACCAGTTGCTTTTGTGGTGTGGAGACAACAACTTGGTCTTCAACACCAATAAAACCAAGGAGCTTATAGTGGATTACAGGAACAGATCAGACATCCTGCCCTTGTTTCTCAATGGAGATTGATTAGAGCAAGTGGCCAGTTTTAACTTTCTGGGTGTTACCCTAAAAGAGGACCTGACCTGGGGTGCTCACATTGCAGCCCTGGTCAAAAGGGCCCAGCAGAGATTATACTACCTGAGGCTTCTCCGAAAACAACAACTGAATGAGAAACTGCTGGTAACCTTCTACCGCTGCACCATAGAGAGCATTTTAACATATTGCACCTCTGTATGGTTTGCCAATTGCACAGTGGCAGATAGGAAAACACTCCAGAGGGTTAATATCATTGCCCAGAAGATCATTTGTTGCCCTCTCCCCTCTTTGGAAGAGCTTTATAGCTCCCGCTGCCTTAAGAAAGTTCAAAACATTCCTAAAGATCAATCTCATCCTGGAACCGTTTTTTTTTTGAACTATTACCATCTGGCAGATGGTGCAGAATAATAAAAACAAGGACAAATAGGCTGAAAAACAGCTTCTATCCCAGGGCAGTAGCTCTTTTGAATTCTGCTGTATAGTGTAGTGTTGGTGTAGTGTCGGGGATTTTCAGTTCAATGTGTGAAGGGTGATGTGCGTTTGTGTTTATTTTCATGGCCATGATGTGCACTGAAGATGATGTTTGATTTCGTTGTACAAGATGCAATGACAATAAAGTAAACTAACTAACTTGAAAACAATTGGTGCTGACAAGATCACCATTGGTCAGTTGCAGAAGACCACCTTACTGGGATCTGCTCGCATAATCTACCGATACATCACGTAGTCTTAAATACTTGGGAAGTGTTCGACTAAGTGATTTTTGATGCGAAACCCAGCAGTTATCTCGTTTGCTGTGCATACTGTCATAATAATTCATCATCATCATCATCATCATCATCATCATCATCATCATCTGTCTCTGTCTCTCTCTGTCTCCATCCCTCCCTCCCTCCCTCTCTCCCTTCCTCCACACCCCTTACTTTTGCCTGCCTTTTGTTCCATTTTATTAATTAGCTGTTTCCATATATTTAATAAATAAACATAAAAATCTATTTTTTTGATTGTGATATAAGAATTGACTAGGAGTATGCTGGGTGCAAAATAAATTGGAAATAATCTACAATATTTTTCCAACAATAACTTATTACAATGAAATTATTAACACAGAAGGGAAATTAATATAATCCTGAGAAGGAAAAAAAGAATTCTATGCTTAGCTTGGTTTCTACTTATCTAACTCTAGAAAGCGATTTCTTTCATTTACAATTTAATTACCAGTTGTAGATGGCATCCATCTGAAGCCTCATAGAAAGCTAAAATGGAAAACCATTTGGGGGGGGGGCTTTGAGTCAGTTATTTCCTATTGTATTCAATAAGAATACAATACTTTTATGTATACAACTCTCTTCCATACAACAAAATAAGCAGATGCATTCTTCTACACATAGGTGTTTTTGATTCTTTTGACAAATGTTTATTCCTTTTAACATTTTGCATATTATCCACTATCCTTCCAGCACACTTTAGAATTTTTTCATAAATCCAGTAATTCATAATTATTCTTTCATAGGGCACATTTTATTATTTTATTCTAGTTCTTTATTTACATAAAGCCTACAATGATGCATGATATTTTCCTTGTCAAATATAACTATCCTCACTTTTGACACCCAAATTTTCAGTTCCGTATTTCTCACTGCATTACATATTCAAAAATCAATTTTTCAGCCAGTAATGCAGCATTATCTGTATATAAAGGTACAACATATGTTCATGATCCTAACCAATACACTGCTAATGTAACCACAAATATTCTTTATATATTAGTCCATAAATACATTAAACAATAAGAAGCACTTCATACATTCTTGTCTTAGACAAGCATGGAGAAATATTTGCCCTCCATACTCAGATATGAATTATTAGTTAAGAATCCCATTTATTATCATGCATAAAAAGAGCTTCAAAAGGATATTTCCCAGCTGGATGAACAGACCTCAAAATAGAAAACAGAGAACAATTACACATTGGCACAAAAATTCCACACTTCTCATATGAATGACAGATCCTAACATTTAGTGACTGGAATAGAATAATTGGGTGAAAATGCTACACCAGGGGCGTCAAATTCAATTTCATTGAGGGCCGCATCAGGGTTGTGTTTGATCTCAGAGGGCCAGAGTGTGTGTGTATGGTGTGGCCAGTGGACGTGGCCATAGTGGGCATGACACAGGCAGCACCTCCACACACATGGTTTGATACACTTATAAAAATAGAGGGATACATTTCTGTGATTTTGTTTTTTTAATGCATACTTGATCTACTTGATCTACTCGGGCTAGTTCTAACCACACTGAGGGCAGCCATGTGTTTGACACCCCTGTATTACACCAATGCATGATTGCTGTGAAAAAGGCGAAATCCACACAATCATTTTATAGGAAATTGAAAAGAAAATAGCTAAAATGGTGTTGTGTGAGATATGTATTGCTATATATGTGCCTCAGACAGTGAAATGGGCAGCATATAAATTTCATAAATAAATAAAAGTCTCTGATAAAACTGAATTTGGAATACTGTACAATATACAATTCTGGTGAATAAACTTAAAAGAAAATATTGGGTGCAAAGAAGTCAACGAAAATTATTATAGAGATAAAGCAGATGTTCTCTGAGTAGAGTATAGCACCTGGAGATTTTTAGCTCAGCATACAATTTAGAAATACTTATACAGAGAGCTTCCTCCCTGATAGATTCTGAGTTATGTGAGTTTGATCTGGCTCTGGTGGATGGTACTATTTTTTTTATTTCTAATGATTTTTATGTCATTCAAAACAGTTTCTAAAATGCCACATTCTAAAACTCTTATAAGCTCCAGAGATGCTGAAAATTAATATTAGATACACATTTTAAAAACATGTTTAGTTTACATATACTATATACCAGGGGTGTCAAACTCAAGGCCTGCAGGCTAGATCTGGCCTGTAGGGTGCTTAATTCTGGCCTGTGGGGCAACTGTGGAAACGATGAAGGACGAGCCGGTGGTGCCTCTGCCAGCAAAAATGAAGCTCCGTTTTAGCTGCCTTCAGGAGGCCATCCAGGCCAAAAATGCAGCCTGGGGCCACACACAGCCACTCCAGGCTCCGTTTTTACTGGCAGAGAGCTAGCAAAACAAACTAAAAACAAAACAAAATAAAAGGAGAAATGTTTCCCCTTTTGCATTTCAGCATCCAAGAAGGAACAGGAAAGGAGAAACAGAAAGAAGAAAGACAAAGAAAAATTGGGAAGATGGGAAGAGAGCAAAGAAGGAAAAAGGAAAGAGGGGAAGGAAGAATAGAAGAGAGAAGGAAAAAGAAGAAAAGAAGTAAGGGAGGGAGGGAGGGAGGGAGGGAGGGAGGAAGGAAGGAAGGAAGGAAGGAAGGAAGGAAGGAAGGAAGGAAGGAAGGAAGGAAGAAAGGAAAGTCTTGCCTTAGTACTTGGCAACCAGCAGATGGCAAGGCTCTCCTAGAGAACAAAGGTTTGGTGGTCTCCCTGGTCCCACCTTCCTCCACTAGAGAAAATGGATCCCTCCCAGCCTCGCCTAGGTCACCACAGGTGCCCCCAATAAGAGTGATGCCAAGCTGTCATCCAGCACAAGATGACAAGGTCAAACACAACACAGTGGTGGTATTCAGCCAGTTCACACTGGTTCGGGCGAACCAGTAGTGACAACCTGGCGTGGGTCGCCGAACCAGTAATGACTTCTGGCTGGCTAAGCCCCCGACCCAGTCAACCAGTCACTGCTCACTCGCTTGCCCCGCCCACCTGAATCCGATGCTCATTCACCCTGCCCGCCCGATGCTCACCCCACCCAGTCACTAAACTCCTACGCAGCACACTGGGTCCTTGTGGTTTCCCTTTAACTTGCCTTCCCATGTGGTGCCTATACCCCAACTGAGCAGCCCTGATCTGCGTGAGCAGCCTGAGAGTCGTGCTAGCCCCCACACCATTCCCAGATCTTCCCACCCCCATACCTGGATCTTCCCAGGGCCCCCAATCATTCCCAGATATTCCCCCCATTTCTGGATCTTGCCAGGGCCCCCCCCACTCAGTCACTTGACCACCAAGCCATACCCACCAATTAAGCCACGCCCACAGAACCAGTAGTAAAAAGTTTGGAATCCCACCACTGACACAACCCTGATATGGCCCTCAATGAAATCGAGTTTGACACCTCTGCTATATATTGTATATGCAAGATATAAACTATATGAACTCTGTTCATCTTAGACAAAAAAAGATCTCATATTTTGTTAATAAAATTCAGCAGATATTTCTAGCCATTTTTCAAATAATTTCTTAATTAATTTGAAAAAATTCCCAGTGGAATTGTGTTAAAGATAAAGGTAAAAATAATAAACAAAAAAATGTGAATGTCTAAACTGTTGGCTGAAGTTTTTTCTTTATTGTCTTCCTCCAATGGAGGTGCTAGGTGAGATAACTGAAGCTATTATCAACTTCTGAAACCAAATAGGGAGAGAATACCAGCCAGTAAGAGCTAGCTCCATGCTTTTCTACTATACAAAATAATACAAAAGATTACCTGTACAAAGAGTAGTACAGGTAGTCCTTGACTTACAACCATAATTGAACCCCAAAATTTATATTGTTAAGTGAAAAAATTGCCCCATTTTATGACTTTTCTTGCCAAATTTGTTAACTGAATAACTGTAGTTGTTGAATTAGTAACCGTGTTGTTAAGTGAATCTGGCTTCCCCATTGGCTTTGCTTGTCAGGTGGTTGCAAAAAGTGATCACATGACCTGGAACTCTGTAACATCATAAATATGAACCAGATGCCAAGCCTCTGACTTTTGATCACATAACCACAGAGATTGTAACTGGAACTGAAAATGGTCATGTCACTTTATTCAGTGCTGTTGTAACTTTGAACAGTCACTAAATGAACTGTTATAAATCGAGAACCGGCTGCATAGTATGGAGAGCATAGGAAACAAAGAAGCAAGAGAACTAATAGAACTGACAAAAAAACAAAGACTGCAGGACCCAAATGGAAAGCAATCCTTCTCTCCTAATTCCCAGATTAGTCTATATGTCCCTTAACTTTAGTTGCTTTTCTATCTATCTATCTATCTATCTATCTATCTATCTATCTATCTATCTATCTATCTATCTATCATCTATAATGAACATTGATCAAGTTGGCAAATTATACATTCAATGAAAGCTTTCTGACAAATTAAGTGTATTTTAGGAAGTCAATTTTGGGAAGACACACCACACAAATTTTTTCCACCATGCAAATTTTATATGCAAATATTTACACCAGACTGACAATTTCTAAAAAACAACAACAACCAACTTTTCATCTTAATCTTTATTATCATGGTAATGCAACAATAATATCTTGGAAATTTTGAGGAATTAAATGGCGGGAATATAAATTCTAAATACTTAAACAATGTCAGTATCTAAATAATATGGGGTGAAATAGAAGTAGAGGAGCTGCATAAGATCACAAATAGGTATTATATAATTATAGTTAGTAAAATAGCAGAAAATTACAGGTAGTCCTCCACTTACAAAAGTTCATTTAGTGACTGTTCAAAGCTACAATGGCACTGAAAAAAAGTGTCTCATGACCATCCAAAAGGTGCTTTTTTTCAAGAGGCAACTAGACTTTCTGGTTTTTCTTTCAAGATGTTTTGGTTCTCATCCAAGTTCTTGGATTAGAAATGAAACATTTTCAAAGAAAAACAAGAAAGTCCAGTTGCCTCTTGAAAAAGCACCTTTGGGACAAATCAGGACCTGGATGATTGAGAATCTCCATAGACATGTCTTATAACAATTTTTCAGTTATGACTGTTGCAACATCTCTATGGTCACATGATTTACATTCAGATGCTTGACAACTGGCTCACATTTATGACAGTTGCAGTGTCCCGGAGTCACGTGATCCCCTGTTGTAACCTTCTGACAAGCAAAATCAATGGGGAAACCAGAGTCACCTAACAACCGTGTTTAAGAACTGCAGTGATTCACTTAACAAATGTGGCAAGAAAAGTTGTAAAATGGAGTAAACTCATTTAACAATATAAATTTTGGGCTCAGTTGTGGTTGTAATTTGAGGACTACCTGTACTAAGATAGACCAAAGGCACCTATTGTGTTCTGAGATCTAATAGGAGCTGAAATAGCATACATGCAGCACCATATAAATTTTATATTAATATTAACAATATAGAAAAACAATTTCAGATGTATTTTTAATGATTGTCATAAGGGACATTCCTGAAAACAATAGTTGGAATGTTTTAGCAAAATGGATCTTGAGCTGAAATAGCTCAGGGTTTTCAGCAATTGTGATAATTCCTAGCTTTTTATCAGCTTTTTACCATTTTGTCATTTTTGCTAAATGACACAATTTTCTTAAATTCAAAATAAATATTAGTGTCAGTTTTTCTGAAGCATTTAATATTGAAGCAGAAATATCATTGTAGCTTTTGCTTCTCCCAATGTAATTTAGCTTAACTGCAAACAAAGAGTAATTTGAATATTAAAAAGATTGAACATCACTTGTGTTAAAAACTGCTGTGCCACCTTAGTAATGTCAGCTTTATTATTGTAGAGAGCATTGGCTCCATCAAATGGTAGAATGCTAAACTGCAGGTTTCTCTTAGCAGAAAAAGTGTTTGCCTAAGTTAATATTGATTTTTCGCAATTGCCTGGACTACAATCTGTAGTTTTCTTGACAATGTTAGAATGAATGAGCTGGAAGGGACCTTGGAGGTCTTCCAATCCAGCTCCTTGCTCAAGCAGGAGAATCTACACTATTTCAGATAAGTGACTGTCTAGATTAAATGTTTTCAGATTTGGTTTGCCATTGCCTTCTTTTTAGGACTGAGTGAGAAAGATTGGCCAATGGTTACCCAGCTTCCTTTGTACCAAAGGAAATACTAGAACTCCAGAATTCCTCAATATTTAGCCTGATGCCTTGACCTCTACACCAACTAGCTCTTTTAGATGCATGAAGAAAACTATCCGTAAAATTTAAAATTAAAATATATACTGTAATTAAATGAATATATCAGGCTATGTTGTTAAGGAAGTCCTTTCTTCAGATTTCTATGTCTCTTGTTCAGTTTCATTATGCATTTATATTGTTTGAGGCAGAACACTTTATATAAACCATGTATAATTTTATAAATATCTCTATTCTTGCATACTGTTTTTTAATATAATTATTCTAGATGTTGTACTTGTTCCATAGGGAAATTGAACCAATTTAGCAATCAACTTTGTTGTATTTTCTCCAACTTTATAATATCATTGATGAACTGTATCAATTAGAAGAATAAATGGCATTCTAAGAGAAGCATGCACAATAGATTTAGATAAAAGCACAAGATCTGGCAATTCATTTTTATCTTTTTTCTAAATACAGGCAGCCCTCAACTTATAACTACAATTGAGCCCAAAACTTCTGTTGCTAAATTAAACATTTATTATTATTCTTGTGCCATATCTGTCATCAGACATTGGCGATCTTGTTAGTGATTCTATTTTTAACAACTGCCACATGAAAAACTTTCTGTTGAGTTTTGTCCAAACCAGTCCCTTAGATTTTGAAGCCATGATGTTCTTCTTCTGCCTGGTCCTTTTTTTCTTTCATTCTTTTCCTGGAGAATTAAGCGAAGTATGCTGTATTTTACTGGGTGTCACATCACATGTCCAAAATATTCTAACTTTCGCTTTTTTATGGTTTTGATGATTTCCCTTGGCTTTCCCAAGTAGCTTATCACCTCCTCATTTCTGATTTTATCAACCCAACTTATACATAACAGCTGCCTGTAAATCCACATTTCAAATGCTTCTAGTCTGCTTTGACTTTCTGTCAGAGACCACTCCATAGAGCAGGATAGAAAAGATGTAACATCTGACAAGCCTGATTTCTTCAATGTCATGACTGCAGAAGACCTTTCTCATTTTGAAAAATGCTGTTCGAGCTTTCTCTATCCTTGGTTTTACTGCAGTGATCATGTTCATGGCACAAAGGCAATACAGTCACATAAGTAAGAAAAGTCCCTTTAATACTCCAACTTTGCCACCAATGTCCAGGTTACCTTCGGCTGGAGAGAAAAATCTCCAGTGTTTAAGTGGAAGAAATTCAGTCCAAAAACAAAGTAAATACAAACTGTAAATAAAAATCCACACAAATCACGCTGCAGCAATTAACTTGACAGGGCAGGATAAGGAATTGCAGACTTGAAAGGCCAACAAAACACACACAGTTGGGAAGACACCAGGAGCCCAGATAAGCCTCGACAATAACATATGACAATAACTCATGATTTGCTTCCAATAAGTTGCTGTGCGCAGCTTTCCTTTTTAAACACTATGTTCCCAGCTGCAGCTAATGAAGGGAATCAGGGCCCTTTCCTCCACCATAAGCCATGCAACTCACGTTGCTCCCTTCTCCATTCCTCCCTGTGTGCCCTAGGATGAAGAGGGGGTGGGCCTGGGTCTTCCTCCAAATTCCCTCTCCCTTGCTCTACCTCTCCCCTGCTCTGCCCAGCCGGATTGTACCCTTCCCCAGTTTCTTCCCCAGCTAACGGATCCACACTGCCATTCCGTCAGCTGCTTGGCCTCCCCCTCTGCCCCTGTGCACAGAGCTGCTAGAAAGTGAGAGCAGCTAAAGCAGAAGGGGCAACTTGAGAGTAGGGATTGCCCTTCCCATAAGGGATAAAAGTCAGTCCTCAATGACAAAGAGCTTTGCAGGAAGCAAAGCAGTTGAATAATCTCCAAGTTTTTTCTAGGTTTTTGGGTTGGTTTATGTTAGCCTTAATTGAACGTCTGTTTCTTGGCAGCATTCGACAGCACTGAAAAGCGTGCTCTTATCTGGAGGAACTGTGTATAATGAGTTTTGGCTGGGAATTCAAGTAATTCCCAGCATCACATTAAAAAAGTTTTACTTTTAAATTCAGCTTGTGTTTTATTAAGTTTGATGAAGCCTGGGTCAGAAGACTGGCAAGCAGAACTGCGTCATCAGCATATCTTAAATTGTTGATACAAATGCCGTTTATTTAAGGCTAGCAACTATGTTTTTTAATGCTTCATTAAAAATTAATTCAGAGTAGATATTAAACAATAGTGGAGACAGAATGCAGCCCTGTCTCACTCCTCTTTGCATTTCTGCATCATCTAAGTATTTTCAGTCTCGTCTCACAATATAGATTCTTTATGATCTGGATGTCTTTGTCACCTAGTCCCACTTGTTTCAGGATTTGTAATAGTTTGTTGTGTCTTCTTTTATCAAATGCTTTTTCAAAATCAATGAAGCGCATGTAAACCCTGAGATTGACAGCTCTACAATGCTGTGCAAGAACTTGAATGCTGAATAGGCCCTCTTGTGTACCAAGATTGTTTCTGAAACCAAATTGTTTATTATTTAGATGGTCCTCATTTTTTTTGTAAATTCTTGTATCAATTATTCTCAGGAATATTTTCAGGGCATGACTTGTTAAGCTTATTGTTCTGTATTCAGTACATTTCTTTGCATTTATTTTTGGGGGGATTGTCACAAAGTTGACTTTAGCCAATCACTTGTATCTTTCCTGTTTCATATATTTGATTGAAGAGCTGCAGTAAAAAAAAAAAATTTTCCCAGTAAAAATTTCTACTGGAATATCATCAGGACCTGTGGCTTTTCTTGTTTTCACTATTTTTATTGCATGTTCAACCTCCTCCATAATGATGTTTGGTCCAGTTGTTATGATTCCTATATCAATATCACCTCTAGTGTCCTCAAAAAATTATTCAATATATTTTTTCCATCATATTAGTTTTTCACCTTCATTTAATATAATTTTCCCTTCCTTGTCAACTAAGTTGTTGGTGGTTTTCTTTTTGTAAAGTCCCGCTGCTTTCACTTTTTTGTGTAAGTTGAAATGATCATATGTTCTGTCTCTTCTATTTCTTTGCATCTCTTTGCAAACCACTTTTCTTTTGCCAGTTCAATTTTTCTAATTATTGTCTGCAATCCATTGTATTTTTCTTTGTTTTTATTTTTATAAGAGCTTCTTTCATCCATAAGATGAAGAATTTCATCTGTTGTTTTTTTGTGGTACCGCCTCTCTGTTTGGAGTTTGTTTCCTCTACTATTGCATTTTTAAATGTATTCCAATTTACTTCTACATCTTTATTATTTAAGTTGTTGGTTTATCTTAAATGAATTTCTAGTTCTTTTATCTTATTTCCATGTTTAATAATGGAGTTACTGTCAATTCTCAGTTTAGGAAGATTCGGGTTTTTCATCTTTTTTAGTTTTAGATGGACTTCAGCAAGTAATAGATTATGATCGGATGGAAATCTGCACCTGGGAATATCATTACTGATTTTACTGAGTTTCTATTTTTTTTATTGTAAAATAGTCAGTTTGGTTCATTACTTTATTATGTCGTGTATCTGCTGGTGATTTCCAAGTATAGAGACATCTTTTTGGTAATTTGAAAGAAGTATTCATCACAATACCTATGTTCCTTGCAGAAGTCTACAAATCTGTCACCTCTAAAATTTCTGGTTCCTAAGCCAAAGTTTCCAACTACAGGAGTATCACTTCCTTCTTCCACTTTTGCATTGAAGTCCCCTATGAGTATTGTGATATCATTATTTTTTAAGATTTTCAGTACACTGCTTATATCTTCATATAACTTCTCTAAAGCCTCATCACTGTCAGCCGTAGGAGCATAAACATGTATAACATTCATATTTACTGGAGTACTATAAAGTTTGTTAAGTGAGTTTTATCCCATTTTATGACTTTTCTTGCTACAGTTGCTAAGTGAATCACTGCAGTGGTAAATTAGTAACACGGTTGTTAAGTGAAACTGGTTTCCCCATTGACTTTGCTTCTCAGAAGTATACAAAAGATGAGCACATGACCTCTGGACTCAGGTACCATCATAAATATCAGCCAGCTGCCAAGCACCTTAATTTTGATCATGTGACCATGGGGATGCTGCAATGATCATAAGTGTGAAAAATGTTCATAAGTCACTTTTTCAGTGACATTGTAATTTTGACCTGTAACTAAATGAACTGTTGTAAATCAAGAACTACCTGTATTTCTAAGGGAGAGTTTAGTTTTTAGTCAAGGGTCTCCAGACACTGGTTGGGGATCGGTCCCGGTCCACAGCCTGTTAGGAACTGCTCAGGGCAAGCAACCAAAGCTTCATCTGCATATGAGAAATGTAGGTAGTATGTGAAACCATGCACACGCACACTGGTGCTACAGTTGGGGGCTGTTGTTTATAGTAAATATGGCACACACAATTAACTTTTTCATCACACTAGTCACTTTGAACTTAAGATTTCTTTCTGAGAAATCCACAACCTCAGAAAACTTTATAAATACATAAATGAAATTTGTTAAGTTTATTTCAAAATAAGCAGAAATAATTTGGGGCTGCAATAGTTGCTAAGGAGACACAGCAGTTCCTCTGAGTTTATTAGCAGATAGAAAACTGAATGGTAAGCTACTATGTACAAATTCAGTAAAGATCAAGCTGAATCTTTTAAAAATGAATGAACTATGCATAGAAGAAACATATTACAGAAGAATACATGCAAAATATGTATAATGCTGGAATTATATATGTCTTAATATAATTCATGACATAACTATTTTGAAGCTGGTTATTTTTTATTTTGGCTGGTTATTTAAGACAGTACCAGTTTTATCTGTATGGCTGCAAAGACTTAATACCAGTGATAATTGACTAAATATTGTTTATAAATAAATATTATTCCATTCTATCTTTTTCTCTCATTTAAGCAAAAATGTATATTAGCAGTTTTAAGTCATTTTAGGCAACACTTACAACTGTTCTTCTTTTGCTTTCTTGTCAGAAACCAGATAAACTGTTCCAAAACTTCCACGTCCAAGTTTTTGATAAATATTGTATCTTCCTGCAATCAGTGTTTTTGAGTGGATAGAAATAGGTATAAATGATGTACCATGCTTAACTGTTTCCTGGAATTTCAGCATTATTCCATAGAATCAAAGTAGCTCAGGTAGATTCAGTAATAATTAATACTGAATCTACAAAATTAATAATTTCTTGATCATGAAGGATTATTCACCTGCAAAAGGAAAAAGAATATTCAATATAGTGAAATATATAACAAACTTAAGAATAGGTTTAACATACTTCTTTTCCATTATATTACTGTAACACTAGTGTAGTAGTAGACCTTATGGAAGCAATTTTCTCTTATATTCAACCTTCACTGCTACCACAAATAAAATATATCAATAGCTGTATTTGAACATACTAACCTCATGATGGTCAACCTATGGCACGTGTGCCACAGGTGGCATGCAGAGCCATTTGTGCAAGCACATATGTCCCAGCCAAACTTACCTGCACTGCGCATGCGCGCAGTTCCCAGCTGATTTTTGGCCCGTTTGAGGCTGTTTTTGCCCTCCTGGAGGCTCGAGGGAAGCTTCTGCAACATTGGGAGGCCAAAAAACAGGCCTTCTGGAAATAACGGAAGTGCCCACTTTCAGCCTCCGGAGGGCCTCTGGAACCCAGGGGAGGCCATTTTCGCCCAAAGGCTTGAGGGAAACCTCTGCAGCCTCAGGAGGACGAAAAATGGGCCTTCTGGAAATACCGGAAGTGTTAAAATGGGCCTATATTCAGCGTCTCAAGGCTCCAAAGGTTTCCCTCAAGCCTCTGGGAGGGCAAAAATAGCCTCCCCTGGGCTCCAGAGGCCCTCTGGAGGCTGAAAATGGGCACTTCTGGTATTTTCGGAAGGGCTCATTTTTTGGCCTCCCAAGGCTGCAGAGGCTTCTCTCGAGCCTTGGGGAGGGTAAAACGGCCTCAAATGAGCCGAAAATCAGCTAGGACGCATTGCATTGTGGGTGCTGGCATATGCGTGCACTTTCAGCACACAACAAAAAGATTCACCATCACTGTACTAGCCTATATTACCAGAACCACACTTTATCAAGTTAGCCTATTTGCTAGGATGGGTGAAACACAATGAACCATAAACAACTCCATCACATTTATATTATTAATTTCCTTCACTTTCATTCAGACCTTAGAAACCTGGCTTATGCCACATCTATTGATGAATATTCATTTTGTACTATTTGCTCTTATCTTTTTAAAATTTATCTGTCTACATGACCTATTTTTCATTTTCAGCAATTATTTATAATCCCATTAAAAATCTTCACTTAATTGATTGAAAATAAAATATCATATTGTATATGTGTGTGTGTGCATATATATATATATGTGTGTGTCTACATAGATAGATATATATAGTTATATAGAGAGATATAGACAGATAGATATATATATATACACACACACACACACACACACTGTATATGTATATACACACAAACACACATACACACACTGTTGAAAGATAATGCCTTTCTCTTTCGCAGGTTTGAATTTCCCAGCTGGGAAGACGCAGGATGGAAGGATTTGAAGCGAGCTGTGTGAAAGCTGGAACTAATTTATTGTTCTCAGGAAGGCAAGTGAGTGGCAAGATCAACGTTCACGGGGGTGAGGTGGGTGGGTGGGTGGGGGTGTTTTCTAAACTACAAGTATACCTTTTTATACCCTTTTCTCCCTCTAAAGTTGATCTTTAGGGTTTTGTGTTTGTGATTGTGTTACTGGCTTTAATCCTTCTGGTGACTGTGTCTTTCCACCCTGAGGGTAATCTCTGTGGGGAGGAAAGTGAGTGAATGCTGCCGTGTGTTGAATGTGCTTGATTTGTTTTTTTATAATCCACCCTTCCTTTTTAGCCCTTGGATAATGTTTGTTCTTTGTAATTAATTTTTTGTGTTAGCTAAATGTGAATAGAAAGCCCAGGATGTTGCAAAAACTAAGTTAATCTTTTGTGTTTGTTTCTTTTGCAATGTCCCACGCCTCAGGTTTGTTTCTCTCCATCGTGATTTAATTCCTTCATGTCTTGTTTCTTAATAGATCTTTTGTACACTGTAATGGTTCTGATATTTTATAAATGCTTTCCTTTCTAATGTGCCTAAAGCTCTAATCACTTGAATTTGGTTTCTTTCTTTTGGATATTTTGTTTTATAGCAATTTTCAATGTTTTTTTTTATTCTAATATGCTTAGAGCTTTACTTTCTTTAGCTTGGGGTATTTGTAGGATAAAGTTTGCATTTGAGTGTAGTTTATTATCTATTTGATTTCTGGTCTAGCTTTTAATGGTAACTTTGTCCCAGCAGAGGTTTCTGGTCTGGTCTTTCAATGGCAAAACTGTCTCAGTGTAGTTCCCTTCCTATACTCCAATACACCATAAAACTATATAATTAGATATATATAACTAATAATTATGCGGAACAAATTAAGTTTCTCTTTGAATGCAATCCTGTATTGATGCCATCACTGATTTATTTTGAATTTTATTTCATTTTGTATAGGATCAAATATTATATTAGACAATGGCATAATTGTTTTAATGATAAATTTCATTCTTAAATCAGATCCTCTACTATATACATGGCTTTGCATTATGGCTTACATTACTGATCTATATATTATGAAAACTCTCTTTTTTGAATCTTTAAAAAAGAAATATTTTTTTGTGTAAGACAAAACTTGAAATAGGCTAACGTAACCAATGCATCTAAAAATCGAAATCCGTGACTCCTATGGAATTGAAATCTAGCAAATTTCATAAAGCATTTTATTACTATAATAAAGAAATATCATATTTCTTGTGGCCAACTCTTATTGTTTGACTGGGCTATACAGTCCAATATAGGCTATTTTCAAGGTAGAAACAGCTCTGAATATCTCCCTGAATATTTAAGAATTTTTCAAGTACATTAGAATGAAGGAATCTGGTAAATAAATATCTCTAAAACACCAGGTTAGGGGACGCCAGGGGGTGGGATACATGCACATACTTAAGGGTGAAGGGATAAACTGCAGTTAGCACTTCGTTTTGCTTCTTTGATTGTTGATCGCTTCATGCCAGGTTTTACACTTTCAAGGATAAATGCTTCAAACTGAACTGTATTGTCTGGTTTTTTGATGTTGAACTACAGAAAGTGATACTATTTGTCAGATCTTATTTCTTTAAAAAAGGCTTTAATCTCAAAACCAGCAACATATCTAATATTAAACAGTAGCTTTTAATTGAATTGGTCACAAATTTCA
This sequence comes from Pseudonaja textilis, assembly GCF_049901715.1. Taxonomy (NCBI): domain Eukaryota; kingdom Metazoa; phylum Chordata; class Lepidosauria; order Squamata; family Elapidae; genus Pseudonaja; species Pseudonaja textilis. The sequence continues at coordinate 53,335,823 of NC_142008.1, read as the reverse complement.
ATGAGCATTATGGATTCAAAATTTATAACAATAATACTTGGTACTGCATATCCAGCTGCTGAGATACTGACATAATTTGTGTCAAAGACTTAAACTCAGCAATGTGATTTCCTAATAGAGTGCAACAACATTCTAATTATTAAAAGTGATTTTCACAATAGAACGAGCTGTAACCTTGTAATTTTAAAAAATGCTTAAATCAAGTAGATTATGAACATTTTAGTAGTTCTTTTACAAAAAAAGTTAATGTTTGCATATTAATTAGGCTGGTACTTCCTGCTTCAATACTTCCTATCACAGTTTGTCTTACAGAACCAGTATAAAATTTCACAGTAATTTTAAACTAATTAAATTGTATGTAAGTATCACAGATCAGAAAACTAATGAAACATTATCATGCATTTCACTATTTTCTACTAATGCCTTCAGATTACATAATGTACTCATAATATTGCCTAACATCAATACCAGGGAAGATACTGGAAAAGATAATTTAAAAAGATCTGCTAACATCTAGAAACAAGTAAAATAATAACTAGAAGTCAGAATGGGTTTGTTAAAAGCAGATCATGCCAAACCAATCTTATTTCATTCTTCAACATAGTGACTAAATTAGTAGGTCAGAAAAATACTGTGGACATAAGATATTTAGATTTCAGCAAGGCATTTGACAAAGTAGATTGCAACCTACTTCTTGGTAAGCTAGAAAAAAGTGGGATAAATAGCATCCCCATCGGATGTATTTGTAGATGACTGAAAAACTGTACTCAACGGGTAGTCCTTAATGATACATCTACATGGAGGGAAGTAAGCAGTGGGGTACCACAAGATTCCATCTTAGGGCCAGTACTCTTCAATATCTTCATAAATGACTTAGATGAGGGATTAGAAGGGGAACTTACCAAATTTGTGGATGATAATAAGCTGGCAGGAATAGCCAAGGACCCTATAGGAATGGGCCCTATCTAAAAATATGAAATTCAATGTAGAGAAGAATAAAGTCTTACACTTAGGCAAGAAAAACCAAATGTACACATATAAACTAAGTGAAACCAGGTTTAGTAGCTGTGAGAGGGATTTTGGAATATTAGTAAGCAACCAATTAAATATGAGCTAACAGTGTGTGGCAGCAGCCAAAAAACCAATGCAATCCTAAATTGTATTGATAGAGGGATACAATCAAGATCAAGTCAGGTGCTAATACCACTCTATAAAGCTTTAGTAAGACCACACCTAGAATACTGCATCCAGTTTTGATCATCACACAATAAAAAGATGTTGAGACTCTAGAAAGAGTGCAGAGAAGAGCAACCAAGATGATTAGAAAGCTGACGGAAAGGAGATTCAACCTAGAAATAAGGAGAAATTATCTGACAGAGCAATCAACCAATGAAACAACTTTCCTTCAGAAGTTGTGGAAGCTTCATTATTGGAAGCTTTCAAAAAGAGACTGGACGGCCATCTGTCAGAAATGGTATAGGATCTCCTGCTTGGACTGGGGGTGGACTAGATGACCCACAAGGTCCCTTCCAACTCTGTTAATTTGTTAATAGGTTTTCTTTTGTTCTCTACTTTTCTTGTAAGTTCTTCTGAGATTCTCTGAAACAAATCATGAACATATGTCTATAGGATAGAATTTCCGTCCTCTTTCTCTCCCTTCCATTCCATTTGGTGGCCAATATATTTGGTCAGGCTTTTGAAATAGGCATTTAGGTGAGCTCTATTGATGTTCTGATTTTATTTTGGGATGTTGGTATAAATTTCTGATAATTTTTAATCTCTATATACCACCCAAGTCACTGCAATGAAATAAGCAATTCTTTAAGATAAATAAATTCACTATGATTCAGTTCACTGATATATAAGCAAAGTGTATCTCTGCAATGAGATATGAAATGCATCATTATTTTTCCATAAAAGCTCAATTTCTTTAGCTGCATGCCAATTCATCAATAGAGTCAATGTTCCCACTTTAAAAATGGGTTATTAGTATAAACTTTACCAAACATAAATTCTGCAATACTTAAAGGTCCAGTTTCTCTGTCTATGTCAGGCTACAGAACTTTTCCCATCCAATTTACAAGAATGAACTTCTGAAAACCAAACGTATCAAAAGGAATCCTTTATTAAAAGGCGAAAGATTTATATCCTTTATTGAGATGAGACAATTCAGGTAGGGATTTAAAGGCAGGGGTCTCAAACTCAATTTACCTGGGGGCCGCTGGAGGCAGAGTCTGGGTGAGATTGAGCCGCATAAGGGATTCCCCAAAAAATGTTGTTAAAAAAATATCCTCAAATGTCATCAACAGTTAATGATTTCTCCAATACATGAACTGTCCTGAACTGTCCTGAACACATGAATGGAACATTGAATGAAGATCATGAACAGTTCCTCAGAACATGGCTTCTCCAGCTTGCTCCTTGCTGCCAGAGACTTGACGACGCTTCCTCTCACATATCTGAGCCACATTTGGCTTGAGAGGAGGCACTTGAGACCCTCAGTATGGCTTGAAGATGATCATCAGTAAGTCTGGACCTGTACTTGGACTTGTTAAAGTTCAGGGTGGAGAAGAAGTTTTTGCACAAATATGTGCTCCCAAAAAGGCACATGGTCCTCTTGAACATTTGGGAAAGCCCGGGGAAGCTGGGGGGCAATTCTCTCAAAAATTGTCCATGCTTGTATGCTTTTGCATTCACCTCCCTAAATTTGGCCTTGAGGTCAGAGCTGCATTGCAGGTCAATAAGCTCCACTTGAAGCACAGGAGGGGCATCTTGCACATCAAAGGTGATGGGGTCTGCAAAAATTTGAAAAGTGGCTCTGTGAGTCTTGAAGTCTGCAAATCTGTGATCAAATTCCTTCTGTAGCTTCAAAATAGCATCAACATACTTCTCACCACTGAATGGTGTGCCTGCATCCACAAGTGCCTTGCATGCTGGGAAATGGCAAAGGTTTGTCTGAGAGAGCTGGGCTTTCCATAACACAAGTTTTGTGGAGAATGCTCTCACGTTGTCATAGGCAGCACTGACAAGCTGCCCCTGGCCTTGTAACTTCTTGTTCAGTACATTCAGCTCATGTGTGATGTCGACAAGAAAAGCTAAGTCCATGAGCCGTTTCTGATCATTCAACTCGGGAACAGCCATCCCATCCTTCTCCATGAAGGCTTTCATTTCTTCTCTCAGTTCAAAAAATCTTTTCAAGATATTTCCCCTGCTGAGCCAACGTACCTCGGTGAAATAGAGCACATCTTCATATTCTGACTCCATTTCCTCTAAAAAAGCACAGAACCTCCTGTGCTTTAAGCCCCTGGATCTGATGTGGTTGATGCATTTCACAACAGCAGACATCACGTTGTCACACTTCAGGCATTTGCTGCAAAGGGCTTGCTGATGGATAATGCAGTGCAGAGCAATAGCCTCTTCTACACCCTCCTCCTCAAGTTTTCTCTGAACAAGTGCCACTAGTCCATTTTTCCTCCCCGTCATTGATGGAGCTCTGTCAGTTGTTATTCCAACAAACCTATTCTATGGCAAACCGGCATTCTCAATGGCATCACACAACTGGTGAAATATCTCATGAGCGGTGGTCTGGCCATGCATTGGAATTACTCTGAGCAACTCCTCTGTCACTTCAAAATTGCGATCAACACCACGGACGTAAATTGTGAGCTGAGCAGTGTCAGTTATGTCTGTGCTCTCATCAAGAGCAAGTGAATATGCATCAAAACATCTGGCTTTCTCACACAGTTGATGATTAATGTCACTTGACAGGTCAGAAATGCGCTCTGCCACTGTGTTGGCAGAAAGGCTGATGTTGCTGAATTGACTTTTCTTTTCCGGACAAACTATACTTGAAGCCTGTAATTTTTTTACAAACTCGCCCTCTGTGAATGGTTTTCCAGCCTTAGCAATCATCTCACTAACCATATAGCTAGCTTCGACTGCTGCAGCATTCTCTTTGGTTGCTTTCTTGAAGAAATCTTGTTGCCTCACTAGACATGTTTTAAGGCTGGCAACCCGGTTGGCTCTCTCTCATCCCCCTGATATTTTGCACATTCCTCAGCATGTTTAGTTGAATAATGACGTTTCAGGTTGTATTCCTTGTGCACTGCAACTTTTTCAGCGCAAATAAGGCATGTCGGGATGCCCCTGTGCTCAACAAAGAAATACTGCATCTCCCACTTTTGCTGAAATTGTCTGTGCTCGTCATCTATTTTTCTCTTCACTGCAGGCTTTGACAAAGACATGATGAGGGTGTGACAAAATTTCGTTTATTCCACTTGGCGTCGCTCTTGTTCCACATTTCATGGAAGTGTTTAGCCAGCTAGCGATGCATGGGGAACGTCTCAATGCTTGACGTCATTTCCGCTTCTACTTGTCACAACAGTGTGGCGGATGACGAACAGCCCGATAGCAGTCGCCTTTCTCTGCATTTGATCGTGGCATTTGTTGATGGTAGAAAGTACCGGAATGGCGACCGCAAAAAAAGGTGACTGCTACCAGACTGTTTGTCATCCGCCACACTGTTGTTACAAGCGTAGTGTGCATGAAGTCGGTGTAGCTTAGCCTAGCACCGAATGTCAGCCATGACGAGGAACGGCGGGCGGGACTTCCTTCAGAGGTCCATTCCCCCTGCAGGCCGCACTAATATTATCTTTCATATCACGGTGGGGGCCACAGGATACCATCCTGCGGGCCGCAGTTGGCCCGCAGATTGCAAGAATGAGACCTCTGGTCTAAGGTCTCTCAAGCATGCAGAGATAGATAAGTGAGTTTAAAACCCCTCCCTTTATCTTGATGTGTATTTAGTAAAACAAAGAGCCAACATGTTAATTCCCCTCACCCCCTTTTTAGAAGAATCTTTTTCAGAGTTTCCCAGAGCATACCTAATTCCCCCATCCCCTTTTTAGAACAATCTTTTTCAGGGTTTCCCAGGACACATCTCACGATGGAATTTTTATGGTCTCTTCATCCCTTGGCTGTCTCTCCCACCAGGTTCCGGCCATCTGGTTTTTGTCCCTCCATTGTATCATGTGTAAGCTATATAAATTCGATATAAGATTAAATATTTTCAGGTTACATCAAAAAGGATTTATCAGTCCCCTCCCCCTTTTTCTTCTTCCACCGAAGAAATGACAGATACATGATCTGATAGTCAATGTCTTCTAGAGTGATTGGGAAGTTTGCCTTCTGTTTTTGGTCCTGCCCTTTAAATACACTGCTCAAAAAAATAAAGGGAACACAAAAATAAGACATCCTAGATCTGAATGATTGAAATATTCTTATTAAATACTTTGTTACATAGTTGAATGTGCTGACAACAAAATCACACAAAAATTATCAATGGAAATCAAATTTAGCAACCCATGGAGGTATGGATTTGGAGTTACACTCAAAATTAAAGTGGAAAAAAACAGTACAGGCTGATCCAACTTTGATGTAATGTCCTTAAAACAAGTCAAAAGAGGCTCAGTAGTGTGTGTGGCCTCCACGTGTCTGTATGACCTCCCTACAACGCCTGGGCATGCTCCTGATGAGGTGGCAGATGGTCTCCTGAGGGATCTCCTCCTACACCTGGACTGAAGGATCTCCCAACTCCTGGACAGTCTGTGGTGCAATGTAGCGTTGGTGGATGGAGCGAGACATGATGTCCCAGATGTGCTCAATTGGATTCATGTCTGAGGAATGGGCAGGCCAGTCCATAGCATCAATGCCTTCGTCTTGCAGGAAGTGCTGACATACTCCAGCCACATGAGGTCTAGCATTGTCTTGCATTAGGAGGAACCCAGGGCCAACAGCACCAGCATATGGTCTCACAAGGGTCTGAGGGTCTCATCTCGGTACCTAATGGCAGTCAGGCTACCTCTGATGAGCTCATGGAGGGCTGTGTAGCCCCCTAAAGAAGTGCCACCCCACATCATTACTGACCCACTGCCAAACCGGTCATACTGGAGGATGTTGCAGGCAGCAGAATATTCTCCATGGCATCTCCAGACCCTGTCATGTCTGTCACATGTGCTCAGTGTGAACTTGCTTTCATCTATGAAGAGCACAGGGTGACAGTGGCAAATTTGCCAATCTTGATGTTCTCTGGCAAATGCCAAACATCCTGCACGGTGTTGGGCTGTAAGCACAACCCCCACCTGTGGATGTTGGGTCCTCATACCAGTCTCGTGGAGTCTGTTTCTGACCATTTGAGCAGCCACATGCACATTTGTGGCCCGCTGGAGGTCATTTTGCAGGGCTCTGGCAATGCTCCTCCTGTCCCTCCTTGCACAAAGGCGGAGGTAGCAGTCCTGATGCTGGGTTGTTGCCCTCCTACGGCCTCCTCCACATCTCCTGATGTACTGGCCTGTGTCCTGGTAGGAGGCGCTGGACACTATGCTGACAGACACAGCAAACCTTCTTGCCACAGCTCGCATTGATGTGCCATCCTGGATGAGCTGCACTACCTGAGCCACTTGTGTGGGTTTGTAGACTCTGTCTCATGCTACCACTAGAGTGAAAGCACCGCCAGCATTCAAAAGTGACCAACCCATCAGCCAGAAAGCATAGGAACTGAGAAGTGGTCTGTGGTCACCACCTGCAGAACCACTCCTTTATTGGGGATGTCTTGCTAACTGCCTATGCTTTCCACCTGTTGTCTATTCCATTTGCACAACAGCATGTGAAATTGATTGCCAATCTGTGTTGCTACCTAAGTGGACAGTTTGATTTCACAGAAGTGTGATCGACTTGGAGTTGCATTGTGTTGTTTAAGTGTTCCCTTTATTTTTTTGAGCAGTGTAATATTCTTGCTAAGGTTTAGTCAAGATCCTGCCTTACTTTCAGAAGGCGTAAAGATCTACATATTTTTCTCAAGTCTTGAGGTCTGGAATGAGTCACTTGTTTAATGAGTTGTTTTTAACCGTTTATATGTTATTTTTATATTGTTTTATAGCGTATTTTTATCAATTATATATACTAATCTGAGTTTCATGCTCAGTAGAATGTGTAAAAAGTTAGCATCCACCCCTCTCCTAGAAGAATGAAATATTCTAGGTAATATTGAAAAGGCAGAATATTATATTTCCCTGAATGATAAAAAGAGAAACTTCTTTTTAACGACAAAGCAGTTTTCTGCAGCTCCCTGCCAATATAATACATTACAAAATTATCTGGGGATATTTCATTACCCTGCAAAATTCAACCAATCCTGAGACTCAAGACAACCTACAAAGTTACTCTTGCATGGCCCCATGGGAGTCTGACGACCAATCAGAATACATTTCTTTCACAGAAACAGGAAGCAAGTTCAAAGCCCAAGAAAGTGTGTGTGTGTGTGTGTGTGTTTGTTTGTGGGTACTTATATGTATGGTCAGCTTTGTTCGGGTATTTTCCCACATCATTATAGTTGTACTGTTAAAGTTGTAGCAACGTTTTGGCAGAATCTCATCTGCCATCATCAGGCTTCTGGTTGTGTCCGTATCTATCTATCTATCTATCTATCTATCTATCTATCTATCTATCTATCTATCTATCTATCTATCTATACACATAGATATGTTGTGACTGGAAGGGTTGAGCCTGCTGTGAGTTTTGAATCTGATGCATCTGAAGACGGAAGGTTTGAGCCTGCTGTGAGTTTGGAGTCTGATGTATCAGAGGACACAGGGGTGAGTGATGAGGAGGATGAGAGTGTGTCGGAGACACCATCATCTCCAGAACCTTCCACTTCATTCATACCTCAGGTGTCAGCAGCTGATCCACAAAACGTGCCAGAGGCTTCGAGGATGTTGGCTTGATGTTAGAACTAGAAGAAGATTGAAACATCAATCACAATTTGAAAAGAAACGTCAAGCCAGAGATTAATTAGACAGACTGACACGCCCCTTCAGGGAATATAAAGAAGCGTGCTAGCTCTTAATCCTTGTTCGAAGCAAAGTGTCTTTTGGTTTGGAGAATGCATCTGACTCTCTCGGCTGCAGTGTCTTGATTTATAGTTAGCTCGGACTTGCCAGACAGATTCCAGGAAGACTGCCAAGGACTGTGTAAACAGAAGCAGTTAACTCTGCCGTGTCTGGGTTTGTCTGTTTGAGCATTTGAACTTTGGAACTTTGGATTCTCACCTGTGGATACAGGTGAGACAGAACATATATATATATATATATTGCTGGAAAAAAAGATCACTACATAACAAATGACCCAGGAGATTACAGCACAAGATCCAGGATATCTCCACAACAAAACTCACAAAGGTCATCACACAGCCCATTATACCAACATCAACTCCATCAACCAATCAAGAGGCAGCAGCGCAGCCAACCAGCCCAGCACACCAGCCCCCCACCCCCAGTATATATAGAGAAACGGCAGCTCTGATCACACACTGCTTGCACTGGCATGAAGCCGAAAGCACCAGCCTGAGGATGGCAAGTGGGACCTCGCCGAAACATCGCCAAGATACTCTTAATCTTACATGGGAAAAAGACTCGAACACACCTAGACCTATCTATATATCCACTCCATGTGGTCAGCCCAGGATTTCAAACCATGTGGTCCTGTCCAACATTAAATCATCTTTCCAAATATCTTCCATGTTTCCACTTGGAACTGAACCCAGATGGACATTTCTTCCAACAATTTGGCATCCCAGATGGGGCTTCAAGCTAACCTGACCAATGGACCTGGTCCGGATAAGCCACCCTTGCTAGCAGCAGACCCATTGAGTGTGTGGGTGAGTTTTCCTGGCCATTTGGAACAAAGATTTTAAGGGGGTTTTGAGTGTTGAACTCAAAGGCTGCTTGGAAAGAATGTGAGTACCTCTAAAATTTAATTTTATAGCCCAGAAAAGCATTGGAAATGTGTGCATGCCTGTGTGTATGTGTGAGGGGATTCTTCTCCCAATTACAGCTGGATCTTGCTTCCTCTGTGCTTTTTCTAACCACAGAAAGCAGAGCCCAGAAAGTATAGGGGGGTCAGGTCAGAGCACAGGACCTTCTGTTAGGGAAAGGAGAGAGTGTGTGAAAATGGAGGGGGGAAGTGAATGAGAGAGTTGAATTGGGGCAATTAAGCTGCAAAGTCACTGAGCAAAGCCCTAAAAAGGAGGGGGGATCCTTACCTCTGGGAAGCATGCAGAGATCCTCCTGGACTTTAGTGAGTCCAAAAACTGAGGCAGGAAAAGGAAAATGGCCAGAGAAGGAGGTGCCCATACTCACTGTGGGGAGCAGTGGAATCCTCTCTGACTCCTTTTGATCTGCAAACTGAGAGCAGAATTCCCTCAGAGAGGATGTCCTTACTATGTAGAAGGAAGCAGAGTCCTCCTAAACCCTTTTTGGTCTAAAAACTGAGACAGGGCGAAAGTTTCACTAGAAAGCCCAAGATTTGGCAGGATCTGGCAGAGCTGAATTGAATCCCTACATCAGAGGAGAAACATGGGATATTCTAGCTCGAGGATCATCGTAAGCTCCCTGGGAGAAGACTTGCTAGATGCCTGGGGCAGTTGCTTGTCCAGGTGGGCATGAAAAGAGGAAAAAGAAAAAAAGGTTGTGTAAAGAAGTGGATTTTGCTCAGGGATGAAGCTAGAAAACCAATTTGGCTAAATAAAGGTATTTAAAAGAAAAGGGAAATCTATACATACGAATATTGGGGTTTTTGTTTGTTTGTTTCTCTCTCTTCCTCTCTGTCTTCCATGAAATCATGTGGTATGTTTGTTAAGATATTTGCCTTCCCTAATTTAACTGAGATGGTGGGAATGACCAGTGTGTGTAAACCTGAGAGTTCTGTTTTCCTGTTCTGTTTTTCTTGTCTTTGCATATATATGTGTATATAAGTCTTAGTATATTCTTGAGGTAATTGCAACTGTTAAATGTCTCTGATCCCTAGAGATATGAATTTTAAATTATTAGAAAAGAGTTGGAAGCACTGAAAGGAAAGAAAAAGCCTTCATTCTGTTTTGTCTGGCCCACAGAACAGAGTGAAGAAACCTGATTTTTCTGCTGCCTCTATGAATGCCTGCATCAGAAAAATTAAAAGCACCCACCAAATCTCCCTGATGTGATCAATTTTTAATATTTTGCCAATAACATGTTTGTTCCACCCACATATTTTGGCAAAAAGGGTGGATTGTAGAAAGTTAGCACCCATCCCTCTCCAGAAGAATGAAATGTTCTAGGAAATATTAAAAAGGCAGAATATTATATTTCCCCCGAAAAGGAGAAACATGTTTTTAAAGACAAAGCAGCTCCCTTCAGCTCCAGGTTGATGGGATTAAGACATGGCCCTCTGGACATGATAGGATTAGCCCTCTGCTCATCTAACAGCAGGGCTCATTACATTGCAAAATCACCTGGGGACATTACATCACCCAGCAAGAGTCAACCAAGCCATTTCACTCAAGACAACCTACAAAGTTACCCCTGCATGGCCCCATGGGAATCTGATGACCAATCAGAACACATTTCTTTTACAGGAACAGGAAGCAAATTCAAAGCCCAAAAGAGGATATAAATCTATCTCACGCTCCACTCCATGTAGTCAGCTACCTAGGAATTCAAACCATGTGATCCTGTCCACCATTAAACCATCTTTCCAAATAGCCTCCATATTTCCAGTATCTTTCTCCCCACTTGGAACTGAACCCAGATGAACATTTCTTTCAACAAATGACTATATAAATCAATTAAATACATCAATTAGATAAATATTCCAGTCTTCCTGTTTGTTTTTAGAACCTAATAATGAAAATGACATGCTTCCAATAATTCTAAGACTACATTGATATACTAATAGCAATAATAATCAATGTAGATATCATTAATAAGGTATTTAAAATTTCAGTCTGCTAAACTAATAAAAGTATTCCAAGTTATTCTTGATTATTTATCTGAGGTCTCATGAGAGAATAGGACTGGATCTGCTAGGATAATTGCCTGATGTAGGATTTTTAAATCCTACTATAGCTATGTTGTCTGTTACTGAGCTCAAATTATACAATGCAATCATTACTTCTTCAATAGGATTATTTTATTATTTTATCAAGCAGGTGATAGACAAACATCAGGCACACAAAGTAAGCTGCTAGGATAAAGGATGTTATCTGCAGTTATCTTAAGACACAGAAATTTACTCAAATCTGCTCACTAAATAGAAATGAATTTATTAAGGCAGAATGTTTCTGGAATATCTGCCTAGCATTATTTGTCAGATATCACTGGTAATCTGTATTTCCTTAATTTGGGATATTCATTGGTAACCCTCCTATCTTTTGCCATTGCTTCTTTCATATTATTACTGCACAAATCTATCAAATAGAATAATAATTTCACAGTTTCTTTTATTGATACCCCAAGAAGCCACCCACCAAGAATGGTCTTCATTCAAAATATTTTTATTTTAAAAAAGCAAGATCTCTATAATGGCTTGCACATTTTTTTACTTCACAATTTTTTAGCCTATAGCTGTGGAGTTTCCTAATGGTCTCCCATTCAAGCAGTAACCAAAGTCTGATCCTGCTTATCTAGATGCTGTAACTTGATACTGTACCTGACAAGAGACCCAAACAGTATCAATTTCCTTCTGTAATCTTTCTATGATTTTCATTGCTTTTTTATGCTGCTTCTGTTAAAATTACAGTATCAGCTATAGTGACAGGCAAAGACAAGAGGATCCTAATGAAAGACAATTGTCTGTGCCACCGATAAAACTCCATGGAAGAGGAAACTGTTCAACAAAAAATAACCGGATGATTTAGGGCCCTCGAGAATCACTATATCGTAAAAACACTTCGGGATACGCAGGTCAGAAAAATATGGGATTCAAAGTAAATTTACCCAGCAATACCATACCGTGCTGAGGGGGACATGAGGGTTATATCTTTTGCGTAGCCTCCCTCTCCCATTCCCCACAGCCAACACCTGCCTTGCTCTCTTCTCCCAAGAACGTTCGCCTTCTCCCGCTTCCTCAGTGTTTGGCTTCTGTTGCTAGGCGAGAGCAGCTATGCTTCCGTATCCTGGCTGAAGAATTCTGGGAATTAAAGTTCACGCATCTTTCTCAACACGGTATTGTACAGATTGGCGATGACGTAGGTAGCGTGGGCCGCCTTAGTAGTAGCTAGCGTGGCCGCTTCCTCCGTTCTAAAAGCCGAGAGTTCGAGAACGTTTTGCGCGGAGGTACGTTGCCAGGAGGTTAGAGGGGGGCTCCGACCATCACGGTTCTCATCAGAGGTTTCGCCTATCGGCGTATTTAGAATTAAAGTGTTCGGTAATCCGGCACCCAATATGTGTACTGGGTCAAAAATTTAAATTGGAAACGTGGGTCGGGGGGACGCTTCCGATGTTGCTGGGAATAGAGTTGCAAGGTTTTCTTTGCTTGCAAACTTACTAGGCAGCTGGAAATCCAATAGAATTCCAAGTTCATGCCAAAGAAAACAATCTGCAAAACTTCACTCCGTTACGGAGTTGTACTATAAAAGTACAAGAGGGTCCGGACAAAAAGCTGTGGCTTTTCTAAAGGAGAGACACCCAACAAAAAGACTTAATTTCTAATGTTAAGAAAGAGCTTCTCCAGAGTCACGGGTAATCTTGATTTTCACTTTTGTTTTCAACCCCTATTCAGTCGTCTGTTTTAAAACAGGCCTACGAGATAGAAAACTAAGGGTTAACAGCGTTCATTCAGGGTTTGGTTGGTTATTTCTATTGCATGTAACCCAGACATACACAGATACTTCAGTTCCTTGAAGAATCAAAAACTCCCAACACTGATCTATCAGCAAGATGCATTTATTTTTAATAATTGTAATCTGCAATAAGTTGTGGATGTGCTAGCAATTGCTTTAGGGTAGTGTTTTCAGTCATTTGGAAATTGGATGATGATTTAAACAAAGTTTTAGTTAGTTTCTGAAACTAACTTTTTGGAAAAAAACATGGGTGATGTGGTGTTGAAATCAACTAAATTTGACTATATTACAACAGTGGGAAGTTTGTGATTAGTACTGAGGAGCAAATAACATGGGTTTTGTTATTTGTTAACTAACATACTTATCTTGTATTTTAATTTACTTTCTCTCTTTTAAAATGTTCCCATTTAGTAGCTTATAACATTGCTAAACTGATAAGCTGGAGACTACCTCCAGATAGAAAAGTTTGTTAGTACAACTTGGCTTATCTCTTTCCTGAACTCTAAACAACTCTTTTCCTTACAATTATGCCCCTTCTGACTTCAGACCTCATTTTAATGAACATGTGATATGGGATACAAATATGTAGCATGTTTGACTATATGTAACTGATTCCTATGCAAAAGGGAAGTTATTTTTATTCTGTCCAATCAACATTTACATTTTCTTTGTTAACAATTGTTGGAAGAAATGTCCATCTGGGTTCAGTTCCAAATGGGATGAAAGACACTGGAAACATGGAGATTGCTTGGAAAGATGGTTTAATGGTGGACAGCAGGACCACATGATTTGAGGTCCTGGGCAAAAAGTACATGGGTGAGAGAGGGAAAAAGATTTATAACCTCTGTTGGGCTTTGAACTTGCTTCCTGTTCCTTTGGCAAGAAATGTGTCCTGATTGGTTGTCAGACTCCCATGGGCCCATGCAGGGGTAACTTGTAGATTATCTTGAGTCCTAAATTTGCTTGAATTTTGCTGGGTGATGTAATCTTCCCAGGTGCCGTGTGATGAGATGGGTAGAGGCCTAATCCTATCATGTCTTGAGGGCCATATCTTAAACCCATCACCCTGGAGCTGAAGGTCTTTTGTATTGTGGATAAGATGCCTTTTGTCTTTCTGGGGCTATTAACAAAGGTGGGCTGCTTTCAAAGAGCATGTTTCTTCTTTTCTCATCCAGAAAGTTTATTCTGCCTTCTTAATATTTCCTAGAATATTTCATTCTTCTAGGAGAGGGGTGGGTGCTAACTTTCTACACTATAAAAAGGAAAACATGGGATTGGGGTGTTCTCTCTCCCTTTTACATAGAGAGACCCCACTTTATCAGGGTAGTCTAATAAACTGTTTTAAAATGATCTTCCAACTCAATTGCTTATTGGGAAAATAAACTGAGGCAGAATCAAGAGCCAGATTTGGCTTTCAGTATACATGTAGCACCTGAATTCTATTAATTTATATCCTGCCTTTGTTATTTTTACACATAACTCAAGATGACAAATATCCAACACATTTTCCTCCTCCAATTTTGCTCACAACTCTGTGAGGTGAATTGGGCTGAGAAAATGATTAATCCAAGATCACTCAGCTGACTTTTATGGCTAAAATGGGATTTGAAGTCATGACCTTTTGTTTTCTGGTGCCTTAACTGCTAGGCCAAATTGGCTCACAATGTAAGGCACCATTCTTCCCCACTTCCAATTAAAATGGTCTCAATCACTTTTCCAGCAGAGCTCCTTGTGGATGTTGTTTCCTAGAGATTGCTATAGATTGGTTACCCCACCCCACCCCCAAGTACAGGGATGGATATATCCTTAAGTAAAATTAAATAGTAAAAACATCTGCAGTGTTGCAGATAATCTAACAGTCATTACATTGAGGGCTGTCTCTATTCCCTTACTTCTTCATTATAACATCAAACACATATATGACTACTTGGCAGCCTAAGCAGACAGGTTTCTGTTCCAAGGAATTTATGAAATAAAATGTAATGAATAAATAGAGGAGGGATGTAGAGAGTTTATATTTATTTAACCTTGCTACATATGTAATTACAGTAGTGTTAGAAGAATTATCCTTCTGGGTTCAGTTCCAAGTGGGGAAAAAGACACTGGAATCATGGAGGCTGTTTGGAAAGATGGTTTAATGGTGGACAGGACCACATGGCTTGGAGCTCCAAACTGAAAAGGACGATCACATGCTTCAAGATGTTGAATGAAGGAAAAGAAGGAAAAGGGCTGAGATGCTGAGCATGCCTTAGTTATATACCCTCTGTTGGGCCCCACCTTAGTGTTTCCTGTTCCTGTGTAAGAAATGTATCCCATTGGCTTTCAGACTCCCATTATTATTTGCAAAAAAATGAAGATTTCCTATTTAGCTTGCAGAGCTTGGATTCATTGAATGAGTTGTATATAAATTTTGCAGAATATACAGCCTCATGCTACATAACTACTCCCCATTTCATGCTGAATAACCTAAATTATTAATGTATCTTAAATTAAATTATCTTTAGTTAGATTTTTACTCCAAAAACATTTTATTAAAATAAATTTGATTTAAAAAAATCTGATTTAAATTTTAATAATTTTTTTTTTTTTTGAAAAAAACATTGATTTTTATCCACCCTGGCTAATTTTGATGTAATTAGAAGCGTGATAGGCCCTTATTTCAGAAAGAGGCCAATTTTATAATTTATTTTTTGAAGCTCAGTAGGTTCCCCCCCTCCCCAAATTAATACATTTCAGTTGGCTTTATCCTTGCAGCAACACATCCATCAATCATGGATGTGAATACAATTGCTTTCTCATGGCATTCAAATACTTTTTAATTGCAGTATCAAATAATGTTGCCCAATTAATTCCACACCTTGTGCTTTTTCTTTGAAAGATTCATTTTTTTTCTTTTTCTTTTAACAGGGGCACTCCAACTAATAAGAATGGGCATTCATGGCCTAACAAGCTTTGTAGGGGAACATAGCGAATTCTTTGTTGATCTGCATCTGAGAAACATAGATGTAATAATTGATGGAAATAATTTGTATCATCACCTTTATTTTGATTCAAATCTGGATATCCGGCATGGTGGGGATTATGATTCTTTTGCCGATATAACACGTCAGTTTTTTCAGTCATTGGCTGCATGCCACATACAGCCATATGTTGTGCTGGATGGAGGTAATGATGCATCTAATAAAAAATGTGCAACCTTAAAGGAACGAGCTAAGGAAAAGATCCAGGCAGCCCATTCTCTTTCTCATGGTGGTGGTGGAAGTTTATTGCCTTTGCTTGTCAGAGAGGTCTTCAAGCAGATTCTAACTGAACTACAAGTGCCTTTTGTACAGTCATTTTCAGAGGCAGACAGGGATATTGTATCTTTAGCCAATCAGTTGAGTTGCCCTGTGTTAACTTTAGATAGTGATTTTTGCATTTTTGACCTCCAATCAGGCTATTGTCCTCTAAATTATTTTCAGTGGAGAAATCTTTGCAAATGTAAAGACTCACAAGAATGCTACATCCCAGCACGGTGTTTCTCATTAGAAAGATTTTGTAGACATTTTAATATGAACAAAACCCTGCTGCCTCTTTTTGCAGTAATGAGTGGCAATGACTACATAAATCTGCCAGCTATGGAAGTGTTTTTTAATAAAATACACCTTCCTATAAAGAAATCCCGGCGGAAGAGTAGAAAGCATGACCGCATTCAGGGACTGCTGAACTGGTTATCTCGTTTTGCTGATCTTTCTGAGGCAATGGAAAATGTATTGAAGTATTTTAAAAAGCATGAAAAAGAAGACATACGACAGCTTCTCTCTTCTTTCATGGGAGAATATGAACCATCTAATGTCAATCTCAAAGATTTTTTCCAGAGTGGTATGTATGAATCTGAGGAAATGAAGAAATTAAAATTACCACAGTGGATTGAAACACACTTAATTAAAGGACAACTAGCACCATTTGTCAGTGATGCTCTTATATTAAGAAGTACCATCCTTCCTGTTCAGGTAGAGAATATGCAGCGAGATAGTGCTCATTCCATAACTTTGCCAATTAGACAGGTTATCTATTGGTTACTGTTGAACATTGCACCAAGTTCCCTTAGTCCCCCTTTGAACAAACAGCCAACTTCATTTCCTCCTGTCTTCTATGAATTTGATAGACTCCAAAAATCACTCAAGAAATCATCTGTTCATGTAGCAGAACTGGCACAGAAATTTCCAGACAGCTGGTATGCTTTGTCTACATTAAATGAGGTAAATACTCAAAATGACGTGCTTAAACATTTCCAGTACAGAAAACATATGAAACATACTGGGCAGATTGATAAATCATTTTTTAAAGTTAGATTTTACCTCTAAAACTGAAGATACATATTGAAAAGCATGAATAATCCTGTTGACTCTTAATTATATTGATGCTTAATGCCTTGAGAGATAGGAAGCAGTTCTCTGTGGATTCTGATTCTTTTTTCAAATCAAATCAAATGTTTATTGTCAATGCACAACATGTGTACAATGAAATTGAAATTTCCTATCTATGGCTTGCAAAATAATATACATTTATGCTTTTCATACAAATTACACAATTTTTCAGAATCTCTTCCAAATAAAAGAAGCTAGGAAAAAATATTTTCCATGGTTGTAGAACATTTCTTCGTGTAAAATTTGGAATGTTCTCACAAAAATTTTCATCACTGACTTCTAGAAAGAGACATATACTGTAATTAATGGATATATTAAATAAATGATAAAATCAAGAATGTTTCAGTAACCTGTGAGAAAGACTTTTTATGGTTCTATTGGAACTCTTTATGGTTCAGGAGATAGGGTATACAAATTGTTGTTTTTTTTGGGGGGCTACAGAGAGAAGAAAAATTTCAATAAAAATATTCAACAGTATTCGCACTAGGTTATTTTTTACATTTTTGAGGTACCAAAACTATGGAGTCCGGCATTCCATAAATGCATTGAATCTATTCTGTGGCTTTTATTGTCCTGAGAAATAAGTATATTTACATTTTTAAAGGAAATTACGGAAATATTGAAAATAATATTGAATAAAATATTGAAAATAATTTGTGATTGATATCTACACTGCAAAATTTATATAGAAGACCCCTTTAACTATTGCTGTAGGATTACTAAACAATGCAGCAGAATTCCGTATGGAATATATATGACATAAAAGACAGCAATATTTGGGGTGGGGAAAGAGATTGACGGTTTTATCCAAGGCAGAATGTTCATTAATAATTCAACTCCCCAAAACAGGCCAAGTGGAAGAATTAATCACATGCAAGTATTAATATTTCTGTAAAGAACCTCACTGTGATCATGTAGATCCATCAAATAAAATTATAAATAAGTTTAAAATTAAAAATTACTTGGGAAACAGTATTTTTCTTGAAAGTGTTAACCATTTATTTGTAGGCACCCATCGCAGAGCGTCTTCTATTTTTGTTTGAGGTGTTTGGAGTATCAGCCTGTATCCTTGAACCAGTTCCTTGTTTGCTGCAGCTTCTTATGGCTGTAACCTGTTACTGGACCCAGTTTTCAGAACCCAAACTGACACTACAGCACATCAAGGCTTTACTACTTGGAGTAACATTTGGGGAATTAGGTAAGATGTTGCACATTCCATTAGAGAGGATCAGGTTTAGTTGACACATGGATTTTCCCAGCCAAAGGCAATAGTTCATTTGGTTCAATTTTGTTGGTATCAGATATATTTTAAGTAAAATTATGAAATGCATGCCAAGAGGTTTTGTATTATAAAAGTATCTTTAGTACTTCATAAGAAGTTGGGAAGAACATTCAGTTGGGAATAAACATCCAGTCCAAATTTCCCTTAGTGGTTACTGTTACAGAAATCATAAATTATTCTTCCAATTAATATTTTACTTTACTACTTATGTTTTTGTTTTTAATTATGCTCAGTTTACACCCCAGAGCATAAAGGAGATTTCTTCTGATCCAGATTAAGCAATCCCATTTCAGGATATCCAATATTGTGGGCATCCGTAACAATGTTATAGTGGGGAGGAATTGCAGGCTAGAAGCCAGCCTGACTAAAAGAAATGTTTTTACTTTCCAAATAAAAATATGGAAATCATTGTAGAAATTTAATTTATCTAATATTTAAAGCTGATGTAAGAACACTGAAGAATTTGATAATTGTATCATGCATCTCATTAGAATTATTAATTCTAAAGTATACCCCAACTTTGTAGGATGTGGACAACAGAATATTGACTTGCAAATAGTCGGTAAATTTGTATGCTAGTTTCCCTAGAATATAGCATGGTGCTTGTAAAAACAAAACTTGGGTTGCAATTGTAGCATAATGGCTGAAGTGCCAAAATTAACCAGTGTTATAACATTAAGAAAGAAAGGAGATGATATATCCCATAAATGAAAGTCTGAACTGAAATTGAGTTGATTACCACGTGTATTTATTTAGTTTTTGTATCACGGTTCTTAGTCCATGTGTACGTTAATATATGTATGCATGTTGCTTACTTAATCAAAGTAGTAATAGATAAGAGAAAAAGTCATCAATGCTGTAAGAGGAAAAGAAAAATACAGTTATTTAAATTAAAGCACCTACAGTTTGGGTATAGTAAAAGTATAGTATAGCAAATGGATTCTTTTCATAGCCTCCCTGGCAAAAAAAATGTTTTTGCCAAAAAAATGTTATGTGATTTTAAGATGATAATTATAGGCTGTTCATGAAAAAAAGGATTAGCTAAGTAACTATTTTTCAGTAAAACCCATCAGCTGTAAAAATACTTTTCCAAGCTTCCTTTATTTTTGTAACACTATTCCAATATAAGGAGAGGTACCCAAATTTAAGATAGTAAATAAAAAAGGGCCATGATTTTTATGTTCTAAAAATTTAGAAATTTTGGTATCCATTCTTACTTAGTGTACATTCAATGAAAATAAAATCATTCAGTGTCAGGAAATATTTTTTCTTTCAAATCTAGATCCTGAAAGATCACATGCTGAGGTCAATAAAATTGTACATGAACAGTTCTTGAAATGGAAAGAAAATAAATCCCCAAAAGATTATTTGGAAATAGATGTTGCACACACTTTCTGCCAGTGGCAGTGCTGCCTGCAAGCAGGACTGCATCTCAACCAGCTGCTTTGTAGACCTCTCCCTGAGCCAGATCTTACACGGTAGGTTTCCCCAAAACATCACATTTGTATATACTTGCTCCAAAGGATGCTCCTCTAATTTCAATACAATATTAGAATGTGCATATAAAAATGTTATTCAGAGGTTCAACACTTTTTCGAAAAGTATAGTTGTAATTTATCAAATTAATTGCACATTTGTGGCATTATACTGTTTCTGTACTTTTCGGGCAGTTTGGAGGTGTTGGATTAATAACAGCAGTGGCAATATTTTCTATGATCACAAAGCCAAAAATGCTATTATATAAAGCTAAATATTTTCAGTAGCAAATTTGAGGAAAAGAGTAGAAATAATTGAATTAAAAATACAGTATATAACTACTATGGAGTCCTTGATGCTCTTTGAGCTTGGTTGTTTGTTTGCTTGCAGATGTTTCATTACTTGATTAACATCATCAGTTTCCCTGATGTCAGATAATGAAATGTTTGCAAGAGAAAAAGCAATTAAGCTCAGAGAATGCCAAGAACTCCACAGTTCAACTCTGAGCTATAGATATTTGCTTCTATTTGCTAGAACCACTACTTGCCAACAGTATCACTTTCTAATTTGTATATATTACTAGTAGCATTTGTTTTGTTTTGCAATAATTTTTTTTTGTTACAACAAAAATCGATATGTGAACAGTGTGGTTCCGTAGTGTCTTACATTTTAATAAAAATATGACAATATTAATATAGTTGACAATTTTTCAGATTTGATATTAATACATATAGTTATTAAATTATCAATCTTAATTGAATAAATATTACAGTATGTTATTTTTATGGCAGTCTATATTCTTAACCTCACTCCTTTTACTACCAATTATATATCAATAATCATATTTGCAGGATTTACCTAATTATATAATTCTAATAGCATTCACAAATTTATATTAAATTATAAATTTCTATTATCTATCCTCTTATTAATTTCTGAGTATGCCACTTATATTTCAAAAAGAAAAATTCCCCTATCTAGTCACATTTTAATACAAATACAGTGGCAGTGCTGCCTGCAAGCAGGATTGCATCTCAACCAGCTGCTTTATAGACCTTTCCCTAAGCCAGATCTTGCATAGTAGAGGTTTCATCATTCTTACATTTAACGATTTATACAATTCTAATACCATTATATTTTTATTAAATTTTGCCTTTCGTTGTCTTATATAATATTTCACAATGTTTTTCTTTTTTTCTCCTGCTTTCTTGTTGTTTGAATCTCAGTTTCCACCTCTGCGTCCATGTTTTTTACTTTATTCAAAATGTTCTCAAATCCTCTTGCCAGTGTATCTTTTATTCTTCCCAGCTAATTGTCCAACTGTCCTTTATCCAAATCAAAGCCACTTTTCAAACTAGAAAAAACAATGTCCAATATCCAAGGATCTTTATGTGCAAAATTAATCAATCTAATCTTTTAAATGGTCCAAGGGTGAAATCTTTATTCTTCCCTCTACAAATTGAGTCTTATATTGTAGCTTTCAGGGGTCTTTTAATAATAAAATTCTCACTTTTAATTATCATAATACCACACTTTGTTGTTTCTTCTTTTGACAGTAGGTGGCGCTCTTAAATCAGTTTTCACTTTATTCCAAACTTTAAGTCCGGTTTTCTATATTTTAAGATAATAATTTTTTACTCCAATAGCTAGAACACAGCCACTTAATATATTTATGAGTCCATTTTTCTGAATATTCCTCTCAGGGTTATATTTAAATTAAAAAGGATAGTTCTCACCCAGTTGCACACTGTTATTAACTCTGCCCCTGCACTCATCTTAAGGTGAAGCTGCCTCCGGCTGTGTGGTGGCCATTTTGGCCGCCTCTTCGTGTCATGGCTTAGAGAGTAATAGCCTGGGGGCTCAATAGGGAAGTTGTGTTCTCCCCAGGAACCTCACAAGGCACCTCTCCCTTTGCTTCACCACCCCTCCAGGTTAGTTTTGGCTCCCTCGAGCCCACAAACACAGAAAGCCAGCATAGGGATGGAAACTCCATTCCCTTGCTAGTGTTGCCACAACATCACTTCCGGTCTCCCCCTACTAGTAGCATTTGTTAAGCATATCACTTCAGCCTTTTCTTTTTTCAAAGATGATTCATGTTTTGCTTTTGGGAAATCTATGACAATGAAAGTATTTTTAAACAATCTATTTTCTTTCTAATCTTATATAATGCTATTGTGAGCATCTGTTCCAAGATTCAAAATACACGCATACAAGCATGCTTCCGTATCTTATTAACAGATTTGCATTAAAAATTTCAGAATATCAAGAGTAAATGTGAAGCATTTGCTTCAATTCAAACAATTGGCCCACAGCCCATTCTAGTGCCATGGTTTAGCTTTTCAATTCCAGACAGGTGTTTATTTAATTCTTACCTAGATGTAATGGAATTTTCCCACAGAAATTTTAAAAAATATGGGAGACAAGTCTCATATCTTTAGTTCTTTTTTTGAAACCTGACCTAAAAATAGGCCACTCACCCAATGGTTGATGCTACTGAATAGGGATGTTCAATTCTCACTGATTTGGGATACATTTCTAAAATTCTGTTTTCACTTTGTCATTATGGGGTACTGAGTGTAGATTAATGAGAAAAAAATGAATTTCAACAACTGTAGAATCAGGCTGCATCGTAACAAAATTGACGAAAGTGAATGAGTTACTGAATGCTTTCTAAATGCACTCTAGTATTTTCCCAAACAAGGTTTTAATTATAGAGTTTATATAAAACCCAGTTAGGGCACAGCAAGATCTTGGAAAGCAAAAACTGTCAAACTTGGCCAATTCTAGAATGGAACACCAATAGGAAATTCCAGAACTGGAAGATAGATTTGGAAAGTGTAAAACCAGTCAATGTCATCCTCTTCAGAACCAGTGGTTGGGGCATAGACTTGGACTACTGTGATGTTGAATGATTTGCCTTGGATTCGAACTGAGATCATTCTGTCATTTTGGGGATTGTATCCCAGTATTGCTTTTCCCATTTTTTTATTGACTATGAAGGCTACTCCATTTCTTCTGAGGGATTCTTGCCCACAGTAGTATACCTGATAGTCATCTGAATTAAATTCACCCATTCCTGTCCATTTTAGTTCGCTGATTCCTAAGATGTCAATGTTCAGTCTTATCATCTCATTTGACCACATCCAGCTTTCTTTGATTCATGGATCTTACATTCCAGGTTCTTATGGAGTATAGATCTTTACAGCATCGGACTTTCCTTTCACCACCAGATACATCCACAGCTTTGGCACAGCTTTCAGCTTTGGCCCAGTCTCTTCATTCTTTCTGGCGCTACTAGTATTAGTCCTCTGTTCTTCCCCAGTAGCATATTTGATACCTTCCCACCTAAGGGGCTCATCTTCCAGCGTCATACTTTTTTGCCTTTTGGTACTGTCCATAGGGTTTTCATGGTAAAGATACTGGAATGGGTTGCCATTTCCTTCTCCAGTGGATCATGTTTTGTCAGAGCTCTCTGCTATGACCTGTCTGTCTTGGATGGTCCTGCACAGCATAGCTCATAGCTTCACTGAGCTACACAAGCCCCTTTGCCATGACAAGGCAGGAATCCATGAAGGAGAGTATCACCATTAGTTCAGCTTAATGCAAGGGAGTTTATTTTTAAGACAAATCTGAAAAGACGTTTGTATAAAGGGCTTTGGATTGTGCACTCTTAATGATTTTCCTTGTTTGATTTGTTGTGGTTTTTAACACATAGCTCCCAAGTTCTCCTACACAAAACCACTTTTCTTTTTCATCTTTGACAGGCTTTATAATGGGACCCTTGTCCATAGGTTGTATCATCAGCTTAAATCCAGTTCCACACCAGAGAACCTCCTCAGTACATCCCCAAAGATCTACAAGCTTTATTGCAGCATGGTACAGATAGTCAAAGATTCAACACCACCAGGTTTCTTTCAGAAGTCAAAATCCCAAAGGAAAAAGAATAAGAAAATTGTCAGTAAATTGCCAGATATACGAGAAAGCACTATGATGGACACTCTGCCTTTCTGTAGTACTAACAGGTTTGCAACACTGGCAATAGAGAACTGAAAGCTCAGTATTCCAAGCTGGTTATTGATATTTATCTGTCTTTGGGTTTGAGAAGTTATTTCTCAAAAGAATTAAAGAAGTAATGCTATTATAATGAATTTATTCCTTTGGTAATTGAGGAACATGAAAAATTGCCGAATTGTTTCTAATATTGGATAAATTTTCAGAAGATATTTAAAAAAACTAATCTTACTTTGGAAAAGTTTTCTGAAAGATGTTTCAAAGCCTACCTATTGTGCCATCTTTTTCATTGTTTTTTTGTAAATGTTTAAGGAAATTACTTAAAATAATACTGTAGATATTTTATTTTATTTTTTTGCTTCAAGATCTTATAAATCTTATAAGGTCTTATAAATCTTATTGAACAAAAGAGACACTTTAGCCCAGGAGTGTGGGGAAAATTGAGGAAGAAACTCTGTCATAACCTCATTAGGTATAACTTGATCCGAAGAATCAGTGACAGGCTCTCAAGACTTACTTATCCTACTAAATTATTATTATTACCTTTATTGTCAGAGTACAATATGTGTACAATGAGATTGGCAGAGCTTCTCTTCTTGCATTCAACACAACTCACAGTGAGGACAGAAGTCTTTAACCCGGTTCCAATCTTATTATACTATGTGACCTTGCTGTACAACGTGCCGGCCCCACAAGTCTATCATACTATATTGACATGAAGTTATTTTCCGTTCAGTACTAGGCTTCAGGGAGGTGGATGTGACAGCCCCAGCCCTCACTGTTTGTGGTCGGTCCCTCAGAAAGTCTTTGATCCAGTTGTAGATGAAAGAGGGAAAATCCAAGTCAGTCGCTTTTCGATAAGGATACTCAGCAGGATAGTATTGAAGGCCAAGCTGTACTCAATGAAAAGCATCCTGACATAGTTTCCAGGTTTCTCCAGATGGCTCGCTACAGAATGTTAGGCAGTAGCTACAATGTCATCTGTCAACCAGTTCCCCCTGTAGGCAAACTCATGTTTGCTAATTGATCGGGACAAGTCTTTACCACTATCCCCAGCACCCTACCTGGACCTTTACTGGGATTCACAGCCTTCAGTGCAGCTCTCATGTTCGTATATGGTGAGTGGCTGAGAATCAAAAGGCTGGCAGGCAGAGGCTACAAGGTCTGGTCTTTTCACCTCATAGCAGGGAAAGATGATGTTCAATTCCTCTACCAACGAGGCATCAGCATTGATCGTGTTCCTCATATTGCCCTTATAGCTAGTTAGATGCTGCAGTCCCTGCCACATTTGCTTCATGTTGTTACCTGCTAGATGGTTCTCCACCTTATATTTGTATTGTTGTTTTTACTAGCAGTAAAAACTCTTTTCAGAATACAAGTGACACTTGTTTTCCGAGTTTCACAGATTAAAAAATGAATAAATAAAATATAGAAGTCTACTTTTTAAAGGCTTTTTAAAAAAGATAAGAAATCTGAGTGTCAAAAGACTCTGATATGCAGGAAAAACTTATGTAGTTTAAAATTCTTCTGTTAAATAGTATAAAAATGTATTAGTGGTTAATAATGGTTTCCATCAGCCATTCAATATTAATCAGGAAACAAACTCCATAAGCAGTAGTGGTATCTACTTGCAAGATAAAATAACAAACTTGTGCCATGGACAGAATCTTTTTATACAAAAAGAGTCAAAGTGGGGTAATCTTAAATTGCTTGTTCCCCAACTTCTCTCTTTTGGGGCTAAGCTGCTGTTTATGTAACCCTCTTCAAGTTTATGTTCATAATCCTCTACTGCAGCAGTCACCAACTCCTGGTCTGTGGACCACTGGTGGTCTGTGAGATTTTGGTGGTCTGCAGAAAAATTATTTGCATGTGGAAGTTTTTGCACTGGAAGTTTTTCTAAAGAAGAGATTGGATAACCATTTGTCTGAAGTGGTCTAAGTTTTCCTGCCTAAGCAGGGGGTTGGACTAGAAGAGCTCCAAGGTCCTTTCCAACTGTTTTTCTATTCTATTCTAAATATTGGAAAAGTGCTATTTTATTGAGTTGGACTAAGAAGAAATTTCCTAAGGGTGAGACCAATCAAATTGGGCATGACCACCTGTCACATGATTACCCAGCCACGCTCACCCAGTCATTAGGGCAGAGAACCAATTGTTAAATTATTTGAATCCCAGCATTGAGTAGTATCATTGATGTGAGTATGCTATGGTGTTTGTGTCCTACATTTGGGCGTCCCAAGATATTTGATTGGATGCTATGAGAATAGAAAGTGGAATGGATAGATTTTTGGCCTGATCTTACAAATCTTTAATTTGAAAGACAGGAGAGTCGAGAGATAATTGAAAGGTATAAGTTAATAACTTCAATTAAATAAAACATTTAGATTACTGTGGAAGTGGAAAACAATTTTGTGATCCAGTTACATATAAAATGCAATCACATATTTTAAGAAAAGCAAACATTTACTTGGAAATTGCAATATAAGACTTTTCCATCACAAAAAGAAAGAAAAGACAGTGATCTGGCAGTTACATCCTGTGCAAAAAAGGATCAGGATACAAAAAGAAAAACCCACGGTACACAGTGCAGAGTAGAAATAGATACAGGAGCTGAAAAATGCACTCTTGTAATTCAGTCTAAATAGATGGCATGCCTTAAATATTTCCATAATCAAACCCCGTCACCTTCACCATAAAACTTATTTCATCTAATTTATATTTCTATAGACATACATCTCTTTTAAGAAAAAAAGGTGTGCCAAACTCTTGATATAGGTTTCTTTTTAAAGTAGTCTTTCTCATATTACAAAGTTCCATCAATCTGGAAAGTAAAATTATCTTCGAGGAAAAAAATATTACCAAAGTTGCATAATTTATTACTCCCTAACTGAAAGTTTAGAATTAAACAGTCTTTAATTTTATCAAAGTTCGTTATCCTTCAGGGAGAAGGGTTTATCAAAAGCCCTTTATATTGTTTCTCCTGTTTACATAAATAGCAGTTTCTAGTTACACAAAGAATGCAATGTGCATCATACATCAAGAAACGATTCCAAGTGTGGTGATCTACCATGCTTTTGGGTCTTCTCCCTGATTTTTTCAAGCTTCTTTATGATTTCTGATATTATACACACGGAAGAGGTAAGGCCCAGAAGAAACTGCAAATCTAAAAATAAATGAAAACATTACTTCAATTCACAGTTACAAGAAAGAAATTATAGTCTGCCTACTTTTTAAATACTTAAAAGTACTGATAAAAGATTGGGTTTTTAATTTTAACCTGGAAGGGGTTACAATTTTTTTTAGGACTACTGAAAAGTTCAAAACTTTATTTTTAATGTACATTAAATTGTTTTGGGCAACTGATCAGTTCAATAGCTTCTCAAAAAAAAATCTCTGTGTCCTGAATCTAACAGAAGTTGGTCAGAGGACCAGATCAATCCTGTTCTCAGAGTAAGTTAATGTTAATGAATTATCACAAGCTCATATTGTTGAACAATCCAAAGAATAGAAGGGACACATTAACCTCCTCGTTTCCCATTTGTGAACATTCTTTATTCATACACCAGTTAGCATGCTTTATTCACACCTATCCCTCAGATCCTAGTTTGAAATAAATCATAATTTACTATTTTTTAGCTGGGCAAGTCTTCCAACAAGCTGTAAAAGAAAAACTGCGGTATGAAGAAGGAAGAATGAATAAAACTGTTCCCCCCCTTTTAATTTATGTAATGCTGAATGTGCAAGAAGGAAGAGGAAGAAATAACTTCAGATGTCAAATTTAGTAGGAGAGAAATGGGAAAAATATAATTTAAAAAGTTGATAAACAAAAGATTCTATTACAAAATATGATGCTTTATGTACAGTTTTATACATGTTTATACAACACATTAAAACTAAAAGATTTCATTCCGAAAACCAAACTTAGCTATGCTTCCTTACCTGTTATGCTTAGACTTTCTGTCTGAAAAACTTTCTGAAGTGGAGGGAAATAGATTACTAGCAGCTGACCCATTATGGATGCAAGGACTGCATAACAGAACATCTTGTTGCTGCAAAGTCCAATCTCAAACACTGATTTAGTCTGGAAGTTAAAAAAAAAGAAATTCCAGTTATTTATTCCATAGTTAATTGAAATCAAAACTCTTAGTAAACTAAATATAACAAAACATTTTTCTATAAACTCCATGGAAACATGAGCTAACTATGGTCTTAAACATACTACTGATGATTTATGTATCTTTTTTTCCAAAAATATTACATAAAATTTTCAAATCAGATGAACACGTACCTGAGATCTAGAACTCAATGCATTAAACATATCAAAAAATACAAAGCAAGTGAAAGTCATTGTTGTATCTCTGGGCGTTATAACATTGTCTCGTAGCTGCCAAAAAAAAGAAAAATCTATAAATTATAAATTTATAAAGTTCACTAATAATTTATGAAAACATTTTGATTGTAACTTTTCCTCAAGATTTGAAATGTTAGTATCATGAAGAAAATCTAACTTTAGGTACTTCCCTCTTGGCTGATTTGGGAGGATAATGATACTAGTAATAATAACTAGTAATAATAATATGGTGGTGATGATGATATCCATTTACTTCAAGTGTTTTTGTGCAATTCTGTTACACTCTGATTTTCAGCCTTCCATCCTAAATTGTGCACCTGCTCAGTTCAGAAAGTACTACTCCATCCAGTGTCAAAGATCAAGAATCATCTGATTGTTGGTGTGTGCGTATCAAAATAGCCATTCTACCTCTCTGGGGTCCTTCCCATTTAGAACCTTAGAGCTTCTAACACTGCCAGCATCATCACTGCATCTGTTAGCACAACTAACAATTTAGAATCTGGCTTATTAGTCAACAAAGTGTTCAGAGTTTGTTTGACTAATTCCCCATTTTTTATTTCCGTTTTTTCTCCATTTTCTTTTACCTATTATCAGACTAAAACCAAACATCTACATAGGGTGTTTCTTTCAACATCATGTAATTATTTTTAAAAAGTAAGTTATGCATCTGTAAAATCTCAAAAAAATTGCATGCTGGTCTTTCTCAGGCCATAACCTTTTTTAAAAAAAAACTTCAGAAAAATTTAACTATCAAATATATTAGTTGGTATTCAAATCTGACTGTTGTTATTTGAAGAGCTGCTAGAAATTCCTGTTTTATAAGTTAATGTTATATATTTTGTATGATGCGATCCCGTATTATTTCAATACTAATTTTGAAAATCTTTCTTCCCTTAGAAAACCAATATGCCATGGACATTTAAGGCTGTTATTCAAAAATCCAGAATCATAGCTTTCTTGCTTGCACAGAACATATTATGGTTCTTCAGATCTCAGTCATAGCCTATATATATATGTATATATATGTATATGTATATATATATATGTATGTATGTATGTATGTATGTATGTATATGTATATGTATATATGTATGTATATATGTATATATTTTTATATTTGTATTTCCTGTCATATAAACAATATTGCAAGTCAATGTTAGCATTACAAACAGATGGTTCCTACCTCTCTCCAGAAGACAAATAGTGTTCCACATACAATAATTACAGATGAAACTAGAATTTTAATAATTAGATTTTTGGTCAAAATGCTGTCCTTAACATTTCGTGGAGGTTTTCGGATAACATCTTTATCTACAGGCTCAACACCAAGACTAAAAATTAAGAAAGCAAATAATTTTATAAAAGTTTATCAATAAAGATTAATATCACATAAATCAGTTAATATGGAATTTGGTATAAACTTAAATATAGGTGTATATTTGTCGACCAATTAATCAAAATAAGCTGAATCCAGACTAGATTAGTCATTGGAATCAATGAAATGTGAATGTGACTATTCTTGGCTTTAATCCAATTAACTTTTTCTGATACTACTTGCAAAATATATTACCTATGCAATCTCACCATGTCAGTATTTCTTAAAAGCCATTTACCATTAGTAATTTAGTAATTTCCTTCAAATGTCCTACAGCCTACTGGTGATACTAAAAAGCAATATTTTGAAAATGATACAGGAATAAATATTTAATGCAACAATTTTCAAGTGCTGTTTTGACAGCTAAACCAAAAATTTGACATAACTGCCTTTTGGATGGAGGGAATTGTAAAATGTTCAACTACAGACTGCAAATTAATTATATAAGAATTTTTTTTAAATGCATTAGCTTTAGTTATGCAATCCTTGAAACATTAAAAAAAATACCTTTGAGCTGGAGGTCCATCCATGATAATGTTGATCCATAAGATCTGCATAGCATTGAGAGGATTAGGAAAGTTCATTAATGTAGCCAATGAGATTAATGTCAATGCAGCTATACTCCTGTTGAAAAAAGTTATTTCAAAAAGCTGTCAGCAGAGCCAAAAAAAGGCAGGATGAGCGAGAATGTAGAACAGAAAAATACAATATAAATGAATAGCAAATAAATATACATATACAATAAAAACCCAATTGCTTTAAAGCAGATCACATAAGAAGGGGTATTATTTGGGGCAACATAAATTATAGCTTTCATATTCGGATCACACAGCAATTCAAAATTTACAATATCCCCTGCTACTGAAATCGAGCCAATGATGTTTTGTCTACTTGATAAGAATATGCATTTTGTAACAATTGAAATAAACTGAACTTTTCTGTGTTTATAAGAAATCAAGGCTCTGGTAAGAAAATGTTCTTGAACGTTTAGCCTACATGTTAGTAGTGTTGGAACCTGTATTAATTTGTATATGTATCAAATCTGAAGGCAATTCCAAACTTGGATATGCTTAGAGAATCTCTTCCAAGTATTTTGATATATTATAAAATACAGTGTTTTCCAACTTTCCATATAGTGTTTTAACAACCTCTACTGTAAATGCATATAGACTGTGACATCATATAGACATCAAGTGTGAAATAGTACTTTCTCATATGCAGACATGCCTATATAACTTTCAGAATTGAAACAAATAAAGCTAATGCAGCAGCGGGAATGAGAGGATCATAGATATTAGTGTCATAGTAGATTTCAAGACAGATATAATGGTAGTGGGTTTTTCCATTCTCTGAATTCTGAGGTTTCATTTAGTAGCTATAATTAAATCATTTAGCCGGAGCTATTTGTTATAAATAGAACATGGCTCCTTTTTACATAAAAGCATCAATTAATATTCAGAGTAATGTTATAGAGCTGTAAAAACAAGCTAGAAATCTATTATAATTTCAAATTAACACATCTACTGTATCAAAATCTTTCTTATATCAGATGGATGAACATATATCACAAAACAAATGTGGATGAACATATATCACAAAACAAATGTCTTAAAGGTGTTATATCTACCTCAAACAAAATATCTGTTTTCTGTCATTTTAAGAACATTGCTTAAGCAATTGAAAAGGGGTGTCAAACTGAAGGCCTGCAGGCCGAATTCGGCCCATGGGGTGCTTAAATCTGGCCCACAGAGCCGGCCTTGAAATATCAAAGGACCAGCCCACAGTGCTTCTGCTGGCCAAATGAGCCATGCAGAGGCCCCACGACACTCCCACATGGCCCATTTTTGCTGGCAGAGTGCTGCAGGAAACAGGGCAGCCTGAAAATGGGCCATGCAGGGCCTCCACTCAGCCCATTTTTGGCCGGCAGTGTGCTGCTAGAGGCTGGGGAATTACAATGCTGATCTGGCCCTCAAAGAAATCCAGTTTGACACTCCTGCAATAAAATGTGAAGAGAGTTTTGAGTATGAAACATCTTGAGTTTATTGAGTTTCATATCAAGCAGCTATCATGTAATAAGACCAACCATTCTTACACAACAGTGAAAGTATTTTCAAAGAGACTTACAAGCCCTGTTCCTATTTAATCCTGCTACAATGTGGGGAAAATACGTACCTTAGCAGATAGACAAAACTATCCAAATCTACGATTAAAAGCTGAAAAATCTACTGCATCTGTTTTATTAATCCAACATTTATTAATAAAACTACCTAATTTATATCTGATTATTCATGCAGTTTAAATATAGGCTGCCAAAATTAAGTTTTGTCTGTACAAATATTTTGTTCAAAATCTCATGTGAATAACTTATGTACAGATTTGAATACTAGCTGCAGATATTACAGTGAATTTATTATTTAGAATTATTATTAGGAAATATTGCAGTTAGGGCTGAAGAGCAAAAAGCATGCATGAGAAGCAATACCAAATTCAGTTTATTTCAAAATCAGTCATGCAAACATCTATGTCAGGAGTATCAAATTTGCATCATCACAGTGGTATCACGTAGGGGTGGGATTCTACCTGTTTGGACCAGTTCTAAGAACCAGTTGTTACAATTCTGTGCAGTTCAGAGAATCAGCAAATCTGACTGGCCCTGCCCCTCCTTGCCTGCTCAGTCATTCCGTATCTCACGTGCCTGCATTGTGCCTTCACCTAATTTTTTGGTAAGTTGCTATTTTTCCTTTATTCCCCACCTCCTCCCATGATCAGCTGTTATGACTTTCAGCTATACCGGGCTATTTAGATTAGCTAGAAAGCAGGAAATCGTCAGATTTCTTGCTTTCTAGCTAATCTAAATTGCTGTTGTAGTGCTTTGCCTTTGCCCAGGCAGCTTCCCTGAGACCCAGTCAGGGGTGGTATTCAGAGGATTGGGGAGCGGGGAGAAGTGGCCTGAGAGCAGAGCTGAACCTTACTTAGGACTGAAGTTTCTATTTTTCAATGCAGACTCAGGCAGCAGATTGCAGAAAGCTAGATCTGTGAGTGAATCTGATTCTGCAACCAGCTCAATCTGCCTGCCTGCTTTGCCTGCTTTTGGGTAAAAGTTGCTCTTTTTTAATAAAAAATTCAATATTTACAAAAATATTTACAATATTTACATACAAGGCACGCCCAGCCAGTCACATGACCATCAAGCCACACCCACAGAACTAGTTAAGAAATTTGAATCCCACCCCTGGTATCACGTGACACATCAGGACTTTTTTCCCCTTTGCTAAACTGGGTGGGAGCGTGGCCAGCACATGATGCATCGAGCCCACAGGCCGTGAGTTTGACAGTCCTGATCTATGTAAATGATCCTGTAAACAAAATTTATATTAAGAAATATCTGACACTTCTTCCAAACTTACGTGCTAAGTTGAAATCTAACAAAATTTTTAATATTATTATAAATTCCTTTACCCTCTTCAATAGCAAACCTGAAATACAAAAAGAAAGATAAAACGCTTAAAGAAAATGTATAATGAAAAAGTAAAGAATTGGACATCATCCTGAAAACTCAATGCTTATGACAATTTAATTTACTTTACATTTAATGTTATCTAAATATTTTAAAAATTAATTTGGTCTCTTTGTTTTGGTATATAAAAGTCATCAAAATCAGAAGGAATGTGGTAGCACTATATACAATTAACAAACTTCATTAAAAGGCATAACTTTGCTTGCTCTTCCTGAGATTCATTCATGAACTTTTATTATCCAGACCCATAGAAAATAATACATCAAGACTTCAACAATTACAGCCGCCTCATCAATTTTAACCTTTACTTGTATATGTAATAAATCCACTTCCTTGATGACACAATAAAATTTTACAATATAAATATAATATAGGAAGGCTGCAGATTGTCATGCATATATACATGCTTCTAGCTTACACCAACACCCACAATCATATTTATTAGAATCAAACTCTATGCTACAATTATAGTAGAATTGCTCAACTAAAGGGATTAATCCAATCCAAGTGGTTTTTATTAATCCAGTAGACATTCAGTAGGTTATATCCACCCAATGAAATCAATAGTCAAATCAATTAAGCAAAACTGATTTCAAGGAATACTTATTAAAAATCACCAAAATCAAATAACAAAGCACCACTGTCTTCTATAATTCACAATTTAGGTCTCTCAATTAGGAAGTTACAATCAAAACTACATAATGACAGTGTGCTTTCTGAAGGACTAGATGGCAGGTTCATCTTTGTAAGAAGATAACCAACCAACCTGAAGCAAATTCCCACAACCAACAAGCAACGGAATAATGATGCTAACATGGAAATTTTGAGTTTGAAGTCCTTAGTTTGCACCTGGTATTAACTCACAACATAACCACGGGATTGCTGGCATTACATAGCGTATTCCTCCATTTTTGCTTGTTGTGGCCCCATTATAAAGCAACCTCACAACAAACTCACATTTGCCTCCACATTTATACCAATAACTTCATGATAGCCCCCCCCCCCAACTTTATTCACTAGATTAAAAACATTCAAATCCTTTTCATATTTTGTGAGAGATACCATTTTCTAGCAGCAATGCTCCTTTGATTCTATATAGGACAAATACACACAAAAGAAATTAATTACACAAAATAAATTAATTGACACAAGTTTGATATCAGGACTCAAGATCAAGATAGCACCAGAGGATTTTTAACTTTCCAGAGCATTCAGTACAGATCACAAAATAGTTACTATGGAATGAATAAACCTTGCCAGCACAATTGAGCAAAAGTTTGCTGAACACACCCCAAAAGATTTCAGCCTATCACATAAAGTCTCAACAAACAATGTTTTTTTTTAACACATTACAATTGGTAAGAAATTTACTGTGTAATCTGCATCTGCATAACTATTGCTTTCCTCCATCATCCCAATTTAAATCCTCTATCAGTTGAGCCATGCAATGCATCTAATGAAGTAAACTGTAGTTAAAGTAGCTTATGCCTTTTAATAAATTGTGTTAGTCCAAAAAGGTGGTATCAGATTCCTCTTCATTTTGGCTGCAATAATGGCTATTTTCCCATGATATGATAAAAGTCACTTTTACGTCAGTTTTTAACAGTGTTTCATGAACATATATTTTAATAATATATATTATTATTAAAAAGCATAAATATCAGAGCTATGGATGGCCCTGTATTGATATTTGTTCCCAATATGATGTAAATATATTTAAATACATTTAATTTTTAAAAGAATTAATTTTTGTTCAAATGAAAGAACTTCAACATTAAAATTACAGAAATAAAGTGATATTTCATTTCATATTTCTCAACCATGAATTTTTATTGTTTATTGGAAGATATATTATTATAGTAATATAATTTTATTTGTACAATAGAACACAG
The DNA here is from genome assembly GCF_049901715.1 of Pseudonaja textilis. Lineage (NCBI taxonomy): Eukaryota > Metazoa > Chordata > Lepidosauria > Squamata > Elapidae > Pseudonaja > Pseudonaja textilis. The sequence goes on along the minus strand of NC_142008.1, from coordinate 53,300,861 downwards.
AATGTTAAACATAAATCTTTTTATATCTGATACACTGAAAATCTTTATTTTATCCATTATCTATTTTTCTTCTTGTTCTGTATTAGAGATAAATACTTTTACTTTTGTCCCTTGTACTTGATAATTTTGAGTATGATTAGGATTATTATTATTAGGCATTGTTACATTAGTTAGGAGAGTACAATGCTATTGCAGAGTAGTAGTTTTGCTTCCTATTTACTAGGTTTGTCAGATACACATTTGCATGCTTGCTATGGTGCACCAGAAGAGGGTGAGCTAGCTTTGCACCAGAAAGACACAGCAGCTCTTTCTACAGTGTCATCCAACCCCACCCCACCCGCTTCTTCCTTCAGAGCTGCCTTGCAAATGTGCACCCCAATTGGAAGATTCCGAGGGAGCAAGAAGCTGCCTGCCTGCACAGAGCACCAACTTGCCTCCCCACCAAAGTGGTGTCCATTTAACTACTCACAGAGGACATGCTTTCAAACTGCTAGATGGGAAGAAGCTGAGGCAAATGGTGGGATTTCACCCCGGCACACAGTGCTAGAACTTGAGCTGCTGGAGCAGTGATCATCTCCAGCATGATTAAGCCACTGAGCCACCACACCTCTTTTTATTCTATGGAATGCCAATTACTTTCTACACAAATGATACCATACCAATAATAAAATTATTATTATGTTGCATCCAGAATGGTCCTACAATTCAAACGTACATTATTGTTTGAAAGTCATCATCCACCAGGATCATATCAGCTGCTTCTTTACAAACATCAGTGCCGGTCTGCCCCATTGCAACTCCAATATCTGCAGCTTTTAATGCTACCGCATCATTCACTCCATCTCCTGTCATAGCAACTACTTCACCATTATTCTGAAGTGACTAAGAAAAAAACAACAACACCCCAAATGTGTCAAAATATTTTACTAGTCTAAGATGAATATATGCATTTAATGAATATATGCATTTAAACATTGCCTATCTTCTTTTATGAAGCTGAAGATTTCATGAAAGCTCTCTATATACACCTCTATATACTAGTAAAACTCTTGTGCCTTTTTGCTTGAATCCTTAATTGGGTTAATATGGAAAGTATTATTGAACCAGGGTACTTCAAATGGACTAACTTATAGAATACTGGGATCCATAATTCCTGTAGGAATGAAATTTGGGGAAATTATGGCCACTTTTATGCCATTGGATATGTCATTGCTGTTGCCACATTAGTCAGCAGCATGCTTATTTCCAGTGCTCCCTAACAATTTCCCAAAAGTCGATGGAGAAGCCAGAAAGAACTGTAAAGTTGATTGTTATTGCAAACCCTCCCTGCTACTTTCCCACTAGAGGAGGGGAGGAGGAAATGGAAGGGGAAGATTTTTAATGCTTCCTGCAAGCCTCTCACTTTGAAACTCAATGGGGAAGCTGAAAGAAAGTACCAAGTCGCTCTTGATTATTTTGCCTGACTATGATCATTCTGTTTCTCTGTTTAGGTAAGAAAATATATCTGAAACAAAGACCCAACAAATCACATGTTGTCTAGTATGAGATAAATGTATTAAAAGTTATTTAATTTTGATCTTTGAAATTAATTATATAAATACTGATTCGCTTAAGTCAATGTTTCAAAGAAAACATTTTAATTTTAATTATCCCAGACAATTTTTAATGTTGACCTTTATCCTGAATAACAGCATTGTCTTGAAGAGCTCTAAAGAATTTCAGCTGGTTGTTTTTGAATTAAACAAGAATGCTTGTTTTGAAAATAGATACATACCTTAACAATTTTCAGTTTATGTCTGGGGCTGGCTCTGTAGAAGACTGCTACCTAAGGTGGAAATATTAAGATTTTTTAACTATTGTAAAAATGAAGCTTTACAGTTAATCTTTTGCTTAGAGAGACCTACAAACAAGAAGACAACTTAACAGAAAAGAGAAGTATTTTTTCCAGTTCTAAATATTCTTTCTTTTTCCCTAACTACATTCATATGGCCTACTCAGTCTCTCTCACTCTCACATATCCTACCATGATTCCAATGAAAAAAAAAAGTTAAATGCTCCAAAACCTACAATGATACTATTTCCTCTTTAAGGAAATACAATGCTCTCAGAAGGAAATATAAATAATTCCATACAATAACAAGAAATTTTTAGAGTTAAGATATCCTGTATACATTACCCTAAAGAACTTTCTAGGAAAACAGCAGTCATGAGACATACATTGTGTTTACGAATATTTACAAAAATTATATAGTAGTACAATTTACATCCATAGGAGTATAAAGAAATAAATAGAGGAAGGAAAAAAAATACATTCTTTCTGTGAAATGATATGGAACAATAGTTGTTGTATGGGATGCATTATGTCAATCAAAAACCAAAAACAACCCTCTTAAATCATTCTTACTGAAATATAAAAAAAAATTCCTCAAGATAAAAAATGAACATGATCCTCTAGGTAAAGATAGAATATTTAACATTTGCACTATTTTGTCAAATGTGACTTTCTTTTTAAAGAATATTGTGTTGCATTACTGAAACAAATGTTGAAAGAGAATATACAACTATGTTTGTTTCATAACAATAAAAATCAGAAGCTATATGTGAGAAAATTGTTGTTCAGCTTTTTAATTAGGTAAATAATACATTAATATGTATAAGCATAACTAGCATATATACTTTCTTAAATGATAGAGCACTGAAATCTACTTCTATACAAACTCAAAAATTCTCTATCCTCTAAGATCACTTCTCAATTTATAATTAACCTTAGATGCTATTTGTGAAAGTTGCTGTATATCCAATGCATCCACTTCTTCACCCGAGATTGATTGAGAACTTTTAGAATACAATCCCAAGCGACTGGCTAGAAAAAGGAAAGAAAATAAAATTACTTAACAACTAAAGGACCCAATGGACTTGGATTCAGTGGAATTGCTGAATTCTCAGTAATCATTTTGTCATCTAATCATATGTGTAAAGACATTGAAAATACACATTCTACTACATACTAACATACTACATACATACATGTGTACTATGTATGTGTTTGCACCCACCCGCGTGTGCATACACACACACACAGAAATTTCCTTTCAGTACACTGTTAGAAAAGTTCAAGAAACATTTATAGCTCCACATTGTCTTTTTAAATAATGCTAGCAAATGCAATAATAAAATATAATGCTTCAGTTTGCAAGTATAAAAGTAAATTATTAAATAAGTTATCATGAAAACTATTCCTGTTTGTACAATTGATTGGTCCTTTAAGAAACAGGCTCAGATAGGCCTATAGCCTTTACTGTCTTTAACTGTCTTCTAGCTTCAAAAATATTAAAACAGTTTCTTTTTAATAACTTTCCAATAACAGAATCTGAAATAAAATAATTACAGGTGGTCCTTAAACTCTTATCGGTACAAGATAATAGAAATGTGTAATAGGAAGGAATTCTTGTGAATTAGATGCCTATAAACTCATCTGCTATTCCAAATATGTTGGGCTAATTTCCAGTATAACAAAGCAAACCAAAATCCACTTTTCTCTGCTTTGTGAACGTGGGATATTACAGCCAAAAATGCAGACTTCAAAAATTCTCTTTGGAATAAAGACTGATTTGGAAATTCCCCATGTACACGCCAAACTTCTGATTTTAATGGCAAAATTTGACAATTTTGCAGCCACTTGTGATCAACTGGGAATCACGAGTTCCATTGTGATGAATGAAATGCAGCCTTTCATGGTGTCATCTTTTTAAACGTTTTGGAATTTTACTTTTCTGACTGCTTTTTTAAGATTGAAAAACTTTCAGAACTACAAGTCTACCAACCACTGGGCAACTTTCCTTTCAATCCATTAAAACAGAAAGAACATTGAGCTTTGTAAAATCTTTATTTTTTGCAATATACAACAAGGGGTGATTTAAGAGTTGTTTAGGGAAAGATTATAAATGTGAAGGCTCCCTGAAACTAAAGACTTTGAAAATTAATTTAAAAAATCCCCTTGTGGTGATGCATCAGCAGACTTCAAGATTAATAAAGACAATTATTATATAATTTATATAAAATAGAAAATCAAACAAACTTACAAATGACATGATTTTAAGACTAAGAAAATAAAATATCTGATTGTCACTATAATCAATATGAATTATGTTATTTCAGAATAACTATGTTAAGACATGAAATGAATTTTAAAAATGGAAGAAAGTTTAACTATCATTGCTTAGGAGAATTTATGTGATAAAAATACTGTATTTTTCAGTGTATAAGACGCCCCCCCCCCCAAAAAAAAAGTGGGTTGAAATGTCTGTGCGTCTTATACAGCAAATACTGCCGAAGCACTGCCCACCCGCTGGGCCCTACCCTTCAGCCTCCACATCCCAGCAATTTGCTTCCTTGCAGCAAACAGCAAGGTCAGCTTCAGCGCAGCCTGATTAGCACAAGCAGCTGATTGTTGTTGGTTGGATCGGCCTCCCAACGATCAGCCCGTTTCAGGCTGCAGGATTGCCATCGCCTATTGTGCGCCCCATTTTCGGCCTTGCGTGCTCCATTTTTGGCCTCCGCGTGCCCCATTTTCAGCCTGTTCCAGGCAGCAGGGATCAGAATGGGTGGAAAATGTGGCATGCGGAGGCCAAACATGGGGTGCACAATAGGCAATGGCAATCCCTGCAGCTTGAAACAGCTGATTGTCGGGAGGCCGATCCAACCAACAATCATCTGCTTGTGCTAATCAGGTTGTGCTGAAGCTGACCAGGCTGCTGTTTGCTGCAAGGAGGCAAATTGCTAGAAGGCAGAAACAGGGGCATATTGTTCCCCTTGTTTTTCTCCCCCAAATTTAGGTGCATCTTATATTTTGGAGTATCTTATACTCCGAAAAATAGTCTAAAAAGTTTTTTTATTTCAGACACATACCTGTTTTGACAACTGTTATGATAAATGCTGGATCCAACCTCAAAACTACCCAGTGACAATGAAAGATACAGAGATCTAGGTGAACTGAGAGAGAGACCAACTCCGATACTCTTCTGGCTGAAGTGATCGGCACCAAGAAGGCTACCTTCAGAGTAAGTAGATGCAGGCTAGCCAATCTTTAGAGGCTCAAGTGGAGCCTTAGTCAGGGACTGCAACACCTTAGACAAATCCCATGTAGGATACCTGTACTACAGGAGGGCAAAGATTGGCCACCCCTCTGAGGAACCTATGGACTATATGATGATGTGCTAAGGACCCCAATTTACCACAAATCAACACTGAAGAAATAGCCACAACCTGACGATGAAGGGTGTTGGGAGAACAGTCCCTATCCAGTACAGCCTGTAAAAATTCCAAGATGTTTGCTACAGAGGCCTCTAATGGCTGGATGTTTGATTTGGAGCACCAATGAGAAAACGCTTGCCAGGTAGCATCAGAGATGTGAATAGTGGAAGATTTCTTGGAGGCCTGAATGGTTTGGATCACTTCATTAGAGAGATGGGTGCGTTTTAACAAGCTCCACTCAATTGCCAAACTGTCAGTTGTAGCTACTGGGGCTCTGGATGGATCAAGGACCCCTGGAGGAGAGATATATCTTCTTTAGGAATCTGCCAAGGATGAACTACTGAGAGACCCATTAAGTCTGCAAACCATTGGCACCGAGGCCAATAAGAGGCCACTATGATAATTTCAACTCTTTCAGTCAACAATTTTTGTACCACAGCTGACAGGAAAGGCAATGGAGGGAAACCTGGAGTCCATCTACCGCAGAGTGTGTTGGTCCTTTCAGCCCTCAGGGAGGCAAATCTAGAAAAGAATCTAGGTAGCTGAGTATTGAGAGGGGTGGCAAACAAATCCACCATCAGAAATCCAAATCTTTGAGTAATTTGCAGGAAGAGGGAAGGGTGCAACCTCTATTCCGTGTGGTCAATAGTAGCTCTGCTGAGCCAGTCAGCCTGCACATTATCCGAGCCAGGGATATGCTCAGCCCGAATGGACAAAAGGAATCACACTGCCCATCTACCCAAAGCCTCTGCTTCTAACATAAGGGATTTGGACCTGGTGTCCCCGTGTTAGTGGGCTTTGGTGGCTACATTGTCTGTCAAGACGAGGACATGTGTGCCAGAGATGTGATGATTAAATTTCCTGAAGGCTAATTGGACAGCCCTAAGCTCCAACCAATTGATGTTGTATGCTTGCTCCTTAGTTGACCAGATGCCCTGAGCCATATGAGAGCCCAGATGGGAGGCATCAGTCATGAGAATGAGTGTCTTCCACCTTGAAGGACAGACCCTTAGAAATGGCTCTGGAGAGCCACCATAAAAAGGAATGCAACATCTGCTTAGGCACTTAGCCCACAATAAGGAGTGACTCTTACCGCCCTTCTTATGAGGCAAGAGAAATGATTGGAGGGCCCTGGCATGGAGTCTGGCCCAGGGAACAATACCAATACATGAAATCATCTTACGTAAAAGTTGGGAAAGATGAGCTAAAGGAGTGGCGCTCTTTCTCATTATACGCTTTACCAGCAGCTGCAGGTTGTCTTCCCTGTCCTGTGAAAGAAAAACCTGACAACCCCAGGTGTCAATAGTGGCACCCAAATGAAGCAGACAAGTGGAAGTATTAAACTGGTTTTTAGTATTTATAGAAAAACCAAGATCCTGTAATACCGAGATGGTAGTCAGCAGGTCCCTCTGAGCCTTTTGAAAACAAGAGGATAGTATCAAAATATACTGTTACTCAAGATTCGTATTAGTGAATTTGGGTGGTCCCTGACGTCCAAAAGGTTGGCGACCCCTGATCTAAATAACATTGCAGACGCACCAGGAAGGAACATAGGTGCGCTTCCAGGGTAGCCAAACTTTGGTGAAAACTCTAGGGGTGGAAGATAACCCAAAGGGAAAGGCCCTGTATTGCTCTTGATAACAAAACCTTAAGAAACTTCTATGTGAATGACAGATTGTAATGTGTAAATAAGCTTCCATCAAATCTATGGAAGTGAGGAAGTCCCCCTGCCTAAAGCTCTCCAGAATGGACTGGAGAGAATACATTTCGAAATACCTGCAAACTATAAATTTATTGATCCTTTTCAAGTCAAGAATTCGCCCTCCACCCACCCACCCTGAGGCCTTGGGGATGACAAAGAATCTGGAATAAAACCCCATCCCCTGTTGGCCCTCCCAGGACTTTGTTGGAGCTCTGAGCTCCAACAAGTGCTGGATGGCTGATTCCATGAGCCCCCTTCTCATCTTATGCCTAGAAATAGGGCAGGAGGTAAAAAAAACTCGGAGGAGTGGAGTAGAACTCTAGTGAAAGACCCAATTTTACTGTAATTAACACCCAGGCATCTGATGTAAACTCTCCCCATTTGTCCACCAATGGGAAAAGTCTGGGAGACATTAGTGTTGGCGATGGAATGGGCAACTTCCTCCTCCTCAAAGGGTTGTTTGCCCAAGAATTGTTGTCTGTCCTTGCCTGAAAGATATGGAGGAGGCTCAGGACGTAGATAGGGGGCCTTGGCTAAACGCTGGAAGCCGGATTCAGAGTCCTCCCGGAAAAATGGGTGTCTGAAGTAAGGGGCAGGTCAATTCTCTTTCCTCTTATATAGCAATGGAAGCACCTTTCTCTTATCCTTGGTTTTGACCAGGAACGGTTCTAAAGCTTCCCCCAAAAGCTTGTCCTCTCACACAAGGATCGATGCTAGCTTCCACTTCTTCCTTCCATCGGCCTGCCAATTACGCAACCAACACATATATCTGGCTGTCACAGAAAAAGCGATAACTTTGGTGGCAAATCTGGCCCCATGAAGAGTGGTGTCCGCTATGAATTCATTTGCCGCTACAATCTCATTGAGATCCTGATGGATATGGATGTCTGCTGCAGGAATTCTTTCTTGTAGTTGCTTCAACCATTTTAGTGAAGTTCTGGTGAAGAACGAGGCTGCTGTAGATGCCTTGCCCGCCCAGGCAGCCATCTGGTCAGTAACTCAGAGAGAGAAATGTGTTCAATCCACTTTTCCACGGCCTTGAGGACGTCTTCCAGATCAGAAGGAGCCAAAACAGTGGAGGCCAATGCTGCAACAGATGCATCCACCATGGGCACTTGAAGACTCTTGGCAAGCTCTGGACTGACACTGAAAAACCTGCGATCCGAAGACAAGGGATTAGGTTCTTAGCAGGAGACTCCAGCTGCTTCTGAATGACCTTCAAAAAAAGCCTAGGAGATGGGACCACCTTCTTTCTCACCGTAGGTTCGTCGAAGAGAACATCCGACTTGTGGGAGGCTGAGCAGCGGCCTCCTCTTCATCCGCATGCTTCAGATTGGCCGTGTTTCTGGCTTTGAAAAATAAAGGGGTGAATAACGTATGCTTGAAACAACCTGTGAACACTGGGATCTCAGGGGTAACGCCCTCATCCTCTGACATATCAGACTGTCTCTTGTTTGGTTCGCCAATCAAGGAATGCACAGCAGCCACAGATGGAGCATAGGCTGATGCAGAAGGAGACACACGTTCCTGAATCAAGGAACCCCTTTCTGACGGTAGATCCCAGGAAGGTTCCACAGAAACCTCAGATGCCACTGAAGAATGCCGGTCAAACCTATGGATACCGTCAGAGATTTCTTTCCTGATAGCCCTATCAATCAGGAGCTGTAGATTAACCAGGACATCTGTTCAGAAGGCTCAGCAGGTCTAAGTCCAGCAGCAGTGGGCATAAAAGTGGCCTCCACTCCAGGCCTACTGCATTCTTGCTCCTGTCAAAGAACTGCTCTGAATCCCCCATGAGGATGACCATAATGACTTCCCTCAGCCTTCCTTCCAGCTGCATCAGGGGACCAAGTTTGGACTATGGTCCTGGAAGAAGGTCCAGGTTCCTGATCCTGAAGGTCAACCTCACTGTGATGTGAAGCAGAAGTTTCCTTTCCTGGAGATTTTGTCTTAGAGGCCTTTTGCACTTTGCAATATGCTTCTCTATGACCTTCTGGTGTTTGGAAACATCCTTCTACTCTGCCTTAGAGGCCTTCTTAGCTCGCTGCTTTCCTGTTTGCTGCTTAAAGCTGATGGAGCTGCCCTGTGATATATCTTGCTGCTCTGGGGCCCCCGCCATCAGCTTTCAAGATCTTTTCTACTGCTTTGCATCTTTTGGCTGCCATAAGTAACGGGGGGAGGGGATATGTCTGGGAAGAGAGCTGGAGGTGTTACATTCTTGTGTTGTGTAAATGAGGAGTGGGGGGGGGAATATAAATTCCTGCTCTTAACTTTCTATTCCTCGCTTAGCTTTCTTTCCTCTGCGCAACTGCAAATTCTTTATCAAAATATGTCAAGGTCAACGGACAGAGGCCTCATCACCACCTGAAGATGCTCACATGATCATATTCACAACTTTTAATTGGAAGACTCTTTTGAACTATGAGGGGTGGGAACGTTTCCAACACTTTGTATATGTGGTCTGTGCACCTAATTTCTTAGATTCAGAATTCTATTTGATGCTACCACTTCATCTTCAGTAAAAGATTTCTTTGCTCTAATCTAAAGAGTGTAAGTTTTTCTTTCTTGAATTTTGAATGGAGCACCACCTGGCACCCGCTGCCTCTAGGGGCATCCGCCATCTGGAAAGCAGAAGGCTTTCTTGGACTAACAGTCCTGTGCAAGGAGAAGAACACACAAAGGGTTTTAAAAACCAGGGGATATCTTCTTATTTATCCCTAACCTCTTCTTCAGCCCTATGCAACTTCAATAGGAGATTTTAACACCTCCTACTAGATTCTGAGTTAGGAACAATTTCCCCACCAGAATGAAATAAATTAAACAGGGCCTACCCTTTGGTGTCTTCGAGCCCAGCTATGACGAGAGACCAATGGCCTAATGCTGGCCAGGTGCTGGAGTGGACTGGAGGAGCAGGCCGAACCTCTCCAAAATGGCCGTCTCAGGCCTAGAAGACTTTCAAAATGGCCACCAGCAGTCACAAGGTGATTCAAACTGGCTGCTTGTGGCCACAAGGCTTCCTGCTTCGCCGTGGAACCCCAATGGAGGTTCCCCAGCTTTTGGCTGCTCCCTGGAGATCAGGGGCAGCTGCTGGGCTGGCCACCCAAATCGCGGCTCTCCTCTTCACTGCTGAGGCTCGGAAATGGCCTTGCACTCCAAAATGGCTGCCTGATCTTCACGGCTTCCTCTTCACCGCAGTGGCCTGAAAATGGCCCTGTAGCCCTTGCCGGCTGCTCTGGACTGCCAGAGCAGCTCTCAGCTGTTGTGTGGTTCCAAAAAACAGCTGAGAGTCAAAGCCGCATGATTTTGAATTTTGACGCTTTTTTTCCTTTTTTTGCTTGTATTGCTTCAAGTAAGGCTGCCTTCGGAAATTTGCATCCATCCTGGCTGAGGACTGAGTCAAAAGCTCGGAGGAATCACCCAGAGTGGATGGAGCTAGGCTAATCAGCCTTTTAGACAGACTCAGTCCAAGCAGCTAGGACAAGAGCAACCTGAGCTCCCTTACAAGGGAGAAAGAAATATTTGTGACAAAGTTAAGGGTTAGTTGGATTTTAATAATCATTATGTTAGCCTAGCCATGCAGTATTGAGAATATAGAATAGATACAAATTCAACTAGTGCCCAAAAACACATTTATGGCTTCTAGCACATGAAGCAGGAAAAAAAAGCAAACATAAATGGCTAACTTATCATGAGATACTAGAATTTTGTCAAGGGAATATAAAATAAAATCAAGAGAAGAACTGGTGGCAGAAATAAAATCCGATTACAAATATAGATGGTTGCCTTAATTACAATTATTAGAGATTTAAAGTAGATAAAATAGTTTATCTTTTTGAAAACTGTAACAAATACAATTGTTTATGAATGATCAACATATAATTGCTAAAATGTATAAACTTAATGAAATTTGAAATAGAAGAACAAATGAAATATTGTTTCACTTTTATTTCAAATTTAATTGATTCAAAATTCAAAAATGGGCTAAAAATTTCAGTTATCCCTCATTGACGTTGCATAAAATAAAGACCTTAGGATTTATGGTTTTGATTATTAGATAGGGTAGATTAGAGAGAGGAGAAAATTATATTGTAACCATAGAGTAAGAGTTAAATTTATAATTGTATTTATATATTTATTGTATGTATGTAAAAAAAATCAGAAAATCTTTGTATGTTTTTTGCTTCTTTTGTTTTTTCTTTCTTTCCTTTCTTGAACTTTTAGCTTCCTCTTTTATGTTTTATTTTTTTGTATTAGTTTGTATTACTTTTTAATCTCCTTTTAAAAATAAAACATACACATGTATGTGTATGTGTATGTGTGTTTGGGTGTGAGTGAATAAGTAAAAGTGTAGATGAAATGTTGCAATTGTGGAATAGGCAATAATAATAAAGAAAAAAAGTGTACCTTTTAATAAATGTAACACAAAAGTATATGGAATGCAATGTTCTACTTTGAAAAAGGCTTACAATTTTTTTATTCTACATTTTATACAGAATTTAAAAAAAATTAAAATAAACTTTATTAACCATTATCCAAACAACTATTTATTATCATTAAAGATGTTTCTACTTGTCCAGTATTGTTGTGTTTTTACTATGAATAACTAAACTTCATGTTGTATTTATGTTCATGGAGTATTTCTATAACTATCCACTGTCTATTTTGTCATGCACTGATGGGGTTGCTTGGAAAAACACACACGCAGCTATGATAGTGTTTCCTTAGACTCGTGATTTTGGTTTTACAGTTCCTGTCCCATTTCATAACCAACTCAAAATCAACATATACTAGCAAAATGATTATTAACAAAAATTCACTGAAGGACAAAAAATGTTGGTTCATACCAATGGCAACTGCAGTCTCCTGTGAATCCCCAGTGATCATTTTTATTGCTACTCCTGAAGTAATAAGAGCAGCAACAGCTTCTTTTACACCAGTCCTAGGAGGATCAATAATTCCAACCAAACCAAGGAAGGATAGCTGTCCAAGCTCAGGACCGGAAGCTAAAGCCAGAACTTTCAAAATAAAAGAAATACTATTATTAGCTGTGCCACTCATTTAAGTCAACAGAAAATATATAATCACTTTCCTTCAATTATGAGAAGAATGTTAATATGCAGATAGTATCTCAAGAGAGATTTCAAAAAATAGTTTTTTGTAAGCAATCAGTTAATGTTAATATAAGAAGAAATAAAACCAATATGTTTTCCTAACTCATGAGAGAAAATACTACAAAAATGCCTATTTCTGTTCTTTTAATTTAGTAATTTTCTTTAATCTAAATAATTCTATACAGTGTTTAATCAGACTTCCAAGTATTCAACTCTCAATTTTAAATATAAATACATAAGACAATGCTATAAAACTAGTTTCTGGATTAAATGGAAACTTTAACTTAGCCTACTTCAACTCATTCTCTTTTTAAATTCTGGGGAGAAATACTAAAGTTACATTGCCACTGTATGGTACAGGCTTGCTCAGAGTTCACTGAGTTCACCAAGTAATTATTTTCAAATCACAATCCACAAAGAATGAGTTAAAACATTACCTCTAAGTCCTGCAGAGCCCATAGATGCTTTCTCTTGCTGATAATGATCTCTTTGTTGTTGGTTAAGTGGTAAGCTATTCCCTTTGTTGTTGTAAGTTGTACAGTATTGAATCACTTCCTCATAAGCACCTTTCATAAAGCAAATCTCTGGTTTATCCTAAAAATATTTATTTATACATTTATTTCAATTATATTCTTTGGGGAAAACATAATTAAAACACCAATCATAAAAACAATAACAGAAGTGCAGCAACTATAACAGCCAAACAAACCATTCTAAGGTTGATAATCCAGTCTTCTAAAAGAATCGTTTTAACTTACTTCATAAAGATTAAATCAATAGCAGTCATCTTAATCTCTATTAAAAGTTCTTCCAGGGATGTCACAGAGAAAGACTGTTTCTCAAATCAAAATCTCTTTAAGGGCCAAAAATACATAGGAAGCGCCTAATCCAGTTTACATACCTCAACCATGTTTTAGAGCAGATAATATTTCAGATATCTAGGATTCAGCTCATAAAAGGCTATAGAAAAGTTTCAATAGTCATCCCAAAACTTACTGGTAATAATGTAGTGTGTTTAATATAGATGTTATCCTCTAAAAGGCTTTTAGCTATCAGCAAGTACAGGTAATCTCTGGGTTACGAGTATTCCCTTAGCAAAACTTTGAAGTTACGCGATAAGTGCCCCTTAGTGTTTGCAAACAAGTCCCAAAACTATGAATCACTCAGCACCATGGCACTTGTTTACCCTTACAAACAACAGCAGAGGCTCTGCAATATTCATCTTGAATGTTGCCATCCAAAATGGAGCTTCCGAGGGGCGGATCACTCCTCAGAAGCTCCATTCAGGCCTCCAGAGCCCTTGTCTGCCCCATTGAATGCTGAATTGCTGATCTGGAGGATCACTACCAAAGGAAATTGCCTGCTAAGGAAGGAGTAGAACCACCGAAATACAGGGATGCCTTCAAAATGTAATCCCTGAAAGAGATCCATAAAAATAATATGAAGTTGCTGAAGGTTGTATTCTTTTTATCAAGATCTTTTTGTGGGTCATCTATAAGACCAATTCAAAGCAGACTCACTCCCTTATCACAGACTTTCATAGTGATTAAAAACAGTCACAGTATATTCTGCTTCATTCAAGTTCCTGAGTTGGATCTCCCCAAGAAAAAGAAAGTTGAAAAATGGGAAGTTGATTGATTCAGATAGGAGAGTATCATCATTTTTCAAGGCAATAGGCGCAACCCCTTCTTTTAATAAAATATTCATTACCCCTCAGATTCAGACTCTCCTTGGCAGCTAGTCAGCCAGGAAAATGAGGAATCATTCATAGGTACTACTCATGCTACAGTGGGTCCTGTCTTCTTCTCTATACTCAGATATAATAGATATCACAGATAATCAGAGTTGGAAGGGATCTTGTAGGTCATCTAGCCCAAGCAAGAGACCCTACACCATTTCTGACAGGTGGGAGTCCAATCTCTTCTAATAACTTCCGAGGACAAGCTTTTCCACTGGTTGATTGTTCTCACTGTCAGAACGTTTCTCCTTATTTCCAGATTAAATCTCTCCTTGTGCATTTTCCATCCATTATTCCCTGCCTGGCCTTTAGGCGCTTTGGAAAATAGCTTGACTCCTTCCTCTCTCCAGCAGCACCTCAAATACTGGAAGACTGCTATCATGTCTCCCCTGGTCCTTCTCTTTACTAGACTAGCCAAGCCCAGTTCCTGCAACTGTTCACTGTATGTTTTAGACTCCAGTCCCCTAATCATTCTGGTTGCTCTACTCTGCACTTTTTCTAGAGCCTCAACATCTTTTTTATAGTGTAGTGACCAAAACAGGATACAGTACTCTAGGTGTGGTCTTACTAACGCTTTATAGAGTGTTATTAGTACCTCACTTGATCTTAATTGTATCGCTTTGTTAATGCAACTTAGTATTGCATTTACTTTTTTGGCTGCTGCTGCATGCTGCTGGCTCATATTTAGCTGGTTGTCTACTAAGACTCCAAGTTCCCTCTCGCAGTTACTGCTATTAAGCCTGGTTTCAGCCAGTCTATATTTGTACTTTTGTTTTTTTTTCTTGCCTAAGTGTAGGACTTTACTTTTCTCTACATTGAATTTCATTTTGTTAGATACGGCCCAGTGTTCTAGTCTGTCAAGATCCATCTGGATCTTGAGCCTATTTTCTTGGGCTATTCCTGTCAGCTTAGCATCATCTGCCAATTTGGTAAGTATCCCTTCTATTCCCTTATCTAAGTTGTTAATTAAGATATTGAAGAGTACTGTGCCAAAGACAGAACCTTATGACACCTCACAGCTTACTTCCCTCCATGTAGACTTAGACCCATTAAAGACCTCTCGTTGAGTATGATTTGTCAGCCAGCTGCAAGAACATCTAGTGGTGGAATAGATAGCAATTTATTCCACTTTTTTCTAGCTTACCAAGAAGTAGGTTGGGTCTACCTTGTCGAATACCTTTGCTGAAAACTAAATATATTATGTCCACAGTATTTCGTTGATCTACTAATTCAGTCACTATGTAGAAGAATGAAATAAGACTGGTTTGGCATGATCTGTTTTTAACAAACCTGTGCTGACTACTAGTTATTACTTTACTTATTTCTAGATGTTGGCAGATCTGGTTTTTTATTATCTTTCCGGGTATTGATGTTAGGCTGATTAGTCTATAGTTTCCTGGGTGTTTTTTTTTTCCTTTTTTGAAGATGGAAACCACATCAGCTCTTTTTCAGTCCTCTGGTAATTCCCCGGTGCTCCAGGATTTTTGAAAGATATGGTGCAGTGTTTCTGAGATGACCTCTGCAGCTCCTTTAAAACTCTGGGATGTAGTCCATCAGGCCCTGGTGATTTGTGTTCATCAAGATCAGACAGGTGTTCTCTTACTATTTTTTTTGCTTATTTTAACTTTTATTTCTGGTCTGTCTTTTACAGTTATGTTTTTGGTGGGTTGAGCTAGCTTCTTTTTGTGTGAAGACTGAAGAATGAGTTAAGCAGCTCTGCTTTTTCTCTGTTGCCTGCTCCTTCCTTGCCATCTTCTCTCTTTAATGGACTGTTTCCTTGATTTTTTTTTCTTGAAATTTATATGTTGGAAGAAACTTTTAAAACTATCTTTGACTTTTATTGCAAGTCTTCCTGACTTCATCTTTGCAGATTCTGGCTATCTGCTGATATTCATATTAATTGTATGTCCCTCTTTCCATTATTTGTACTTGTCCTTTTTTTCATTCAGTTGGCCAGAGAGATCTTTGTGCAGCTATGCTGGTTTCTTCTTGAATTTCTTCGTTTTTTTTTCCTCAATGGTATTGTGCTGATCTGGGCTCCTATGATTGTACTTTTCAGAGTTTCCAAGATTCTTAAGTTGTTTTACCCTTTAGGATTATCACCCATTGAATCTTTCCCAAGTTCTGAGTTTATTAAAATCAGCTCTTTAAAAATCCAAGACTCAGTGTCATTATGTTCTATTGCTTGTGTTTGTGTTACGTTGAATTCTAGTTTGACATGGTCACTCTCACCCAAGGTTCTTGCAGTTTCAACTCCCTCTATCACTTCTTCTCTGTTTGTAAGAATTAAGTCCCTTTGTTCCATCCTCTACCTTTTGGACAACAAAGTTGTTAGCTAGGTTGGTAAGGAACTCATTTGATTTCTCACTTGATGCAGAATTAGTTTTACAATAGATATCAGGATAATTGAAGTCCCCCTTTGCTATTGTGTTTCCTGTATATGTTTGTTAGTTGGCTGGCAAAAGGGACATCTATTTTTTCTGCTTGATTGATAATATACACCTATGGCCATGTCATTCTGTTGTTCTTTTATATGCATTCTAGATGGTTTTCATCTTTAGTTTCATGCGTTTCTGTAGCAATACAGTGTTCCTTTATATACAGTGCAACTCCACCTCCTCTTTTATAGGGTCTGGTTTTTTTGAACAGTTTGTATCCTTCTACCAATATGTTCCAATCATGTGTTTCATCCCACCAAGTTTCTGTTATTCCAATTATATCATAACTACCTTCATGTATTCATAGTTTGAGTTCACCCTGTTTGTTCCCCAGACTTTGTGCATTTGTATGTAGGCATTTGAGATCTTTATGTCTAACGCTGTGTTTACTGTCTACATAACCTGTGTTATGCCTGACTGCCCCTACTTTCTTGCCACCTGTTTGATTAATGCACATGGTATGGCACTTACTATTAAATGCTTGGTTTTGGTTGACAGCAAGGTTGATAATCTTATCTGCACAAACATCTATGTTACGCATGCACTAGTATCCTTATTAATTTTAGATTGCTGCGGACAGAAATGTTCTGTATCCATTAATTCTCTGTCTCCGCTGTTCAGTTAAATGTTTATCAAAAAAAATCTGTGAATTTAATACTTCATTGGCTTAAAGAAATCTCAGACAACCTCCCAGGATAACACCACAATCATATCATGGATTCAGTTTGTGTCATATCCAGTGCCAAGTATATATAATTAAATATCCAACACGCAAGGCAAAGCAGCCAGTAACCATCCTTTTCTCCTTCCCTCCCCAACAGGAAGCTAATCAAATTAAATAAGACTACTAAATGACATTCTGCTGACAAAAAAATTATCAACACTTCATTACTGTTACACCATTATACATCTGAACCTGGACTTGCTCAAGTATACTTTTCATAGTATATCTAAGACCATATGACGTGGTCTTTCTTTTTTTTTTGCCACTTCTACCACAGGCGGTTTTCTATGACCAAGGGGGATCCCTTGATTGGCAATCTCTCTGAGCTTCATTTATATGCTGGCCTCTGCCTTAACCTCTACCCATCATGTAATTTCTACATTAATGAGGTAGTACTACCCTTGCTTGAGACCAAAATGAAGCAGTTTGTTTTCTTAACTTTTCTATAGGCACACCTAGATTATATAAATACAGTAATCCTCAAGTTATGACCACGTTCAGCAGCTTTTCAGTTATGATGACATTGAATTAGGGAGATTGCAATTCAGAATTCCAGCTATTCTAGCATTCCCATGATCCAATGATTGTGAATTTGGCACTTGGCATCCAGTTCACCATTACATTACCTGAACCTGTACTCATACATTGTGATCTCTGACCTTCCCTGCTTCTTACAAGCAACGTCAATGAGGAAACCAACAGGAAATCAGAAATCATTCCCACTTTTTTGCCCACCCACTTGGATTCCCTAGCCTGTGTAAAACTCATGTTGTCACAGTGGTGATACATGACATATCAGGATTTTCCCCCCTTCGCTAAACCAGGTGTGGGCGGGGCCAGCACTTGATGCATCCAGTCCACAGACCAGGAGTTTGACAGCCCTGATTCTATAGGATCTCCCACCTCTAAAACAACCATGAGTCCTACAGGATCTGCACACCCTCCTATGAATTGTCTTTTGATGAGGTGCAGGATTTTTACAAACCCAAAGTGTCCTGCTATTTTGGAGTCATGGCAGCGTTTCATGAGGTCCATTCTCTGGTTTGCAGGGACATAAAGTTTGTTTTCTACCCAAGCCAGTCTATCTTTGAGTAAACAAGTGTTTTTGTTTAGCCTGGAGCAGTCGTCCTTAAGTAGTGCCTCCTTAAATATTGATGTGGTTGTGTCTTCAGTCAGGGATGATTTTTTTTTCTCTTGTGCCCAGGTGATTACTTTGGCTGCTAGTTGGGTCAGCTGGATCATGGGTTTTATAACTTCAATCTTTTTGCTGTTGTATTGAGGTTTTCTGGACAGGGCATCTGCTAAGAAGTTCTTTCCCCTAGGAAAATATTTCAGAGTGAAATTAAATCGTTTAAAAAATTGAGCCCACCTTGTTTATTTTTCGGAGTGTTTCCGTGGATTTCTCAGGGCTTCCAGATTTTTGTGATCAGTCCATACTTCAAAGGGAATTTGGTTTCATTCCAGGAAATGTCTCCATGTGAGCATTGCCCATGGCACAGCTTATGCCTCTTTCTCCCATATGGCCCATCTTTGCTCGGTTTCCATCAGTTTCTTGGATGTATAAGCGCATGGTTGTAATTGTCTACTTCCATTCTTTTGGAGGAGGACTGCTCCAACTGCAACATCACTAGCGTCTGCTTGGATGACAAAAGGTTGTTCGGAATCTTGGTGCTTAAGGACTGGTTCTGCTGAGAATAGACGTTTTGAGTTTCTCGAATGCCGCTTAGCATTCCATTGTCCAGATAAGGGGTTGCCTTGGTTTGGGTTTCTCCCCCCACCCTTCATTTTTAGCAAGTTCGTGATAGGGAGGGTGATGTTTCCAAAAGCTGGAATTAATTGGTGATAAAAGTTCGCAAACCCTACGAAGCTTTGCAGTTGTTTGCGGGGTGTGCGGTGGGTCCCAGTCCAATATAGCTTTTACTTTCTGTGGGTTAATCTCTATTCCTTCGTGGGATATTCTATACCCCAAGTAGTCAATTTTTTCTTGGTGGAATTCGCATTTGGAGAGTTTTGCATATAGTTTAGCTTCTAAGAGTTTTGTGAGGACTGCACCGAGTAGCTTGATGTGTTCTTCCATCGTTTCTGTGTAGATTAAAATATCATCAAGATACACTAGAACCCCTTTATATAAAAATTCATGAAGGGTTTCATTGATCAATTGCATAAACACGCCAGGCGCTCCTTGCAATCGAAAGGGGAGCACTTTAAATTGATAGCATCCCAATGGTGTGTTAAAAGCTGTCTTCCACTCATCCCCTTCCTTTATTCTGATGCAGTAATACGCCTCTCATAGGTCTAACTTTGAAAACAAATTTCCTTTCGAGAGGTGGGCTAACATGTCCTTCATGAGGGGGAGTGGATACATATTCTCTATGCAAATTGTGTTTAATTTTTGGTAATTCACACACAGATGCATGGAGCCATCTTCTTTTTGCGGAATAACACTGGGGCAGCTATTTTGGGTCAGGTGGGTTCGATGAAACCCCTTTTAAAATTTTTGTCGATAAATGCTCTGAGTTCTTTTAGTTCTCTGGGAGACATGCAGTACATTTGTGGTTTGGGGAGTTTAGCCCCTGGTAGGATTTTGATAGTGCAGTCGGTGGCACGATGGGGTGGGAGTTCATCACAAGCTTCCTCACTAAATGCTTGTTAATGGGTTCAGCCGACTGTCCGGTCATGGCTGACTCTCTGTTCTTTATCCTTTCCTCTGAGCTATTTGCAAATACTACATCTCTCTGGAATTGTACGGTTCCTCTCCTCCAATTTATTTTTGGATTCCATTTCCACAGCCATGTAAGACCCAGGACTAGCGGCTCTTCCATTCCTGGGGCTACAGTGAATGTGAGCATCTCACTATGGTTCCCTAATATTATTTTCAATGGTTCTGTGGTAAACCTAGCTGCCCCGCCGCTATAGTTCCATCTAATTGGCAGAAAGCAATGGGATTTTCCATTTCTTTCAGTTGGATCCCCAATTTCTCTGCAAGGGAGGGATTTATTAGGCATCAGGTGCATCCCGAATCTAGCTGCAACTTCCTCACCCTTCTCTTGGCTGGGGATAAACAGTCTTAGGGGTAGAGTGATTGGTTCAATGGGGTTGCTTACCAGTGGGTCGTCTTCCGGATCGCTTTCGGACTGGCTCAGGTCCCCTCGGAGTGTTGGGGGTTCTTCCTCTGGGTTGAGGGGGATCAGAATCCCACAGCTACATGGCCTCTCAGGCCAGTCTCCTTTCCTCGAGGGTTGGATGTTCCAGGTTTCCCCCCGATGGATGGTCTGGCTTTCTGGCAGGTGTCTTTGGACAGCATTCTGCTGCGCAGTGTCCCTCTTTTCCACACTTAAAGCAACAAGACGTTCTTGGAGTCATGATGGTTTGGGGTTTGAAAATTTCCCGCTTCCCCAGGAGTGTGGATCTTTTCCAAAATGGGGTACCGGTTTTGAGTCATGTCTATCTCCGCCTCCTCTGCCATCATGTACCATTCGTGCAAAAGGTTTGGGGTCCCATAGGCCAGGCAGGCAGCGTATAAGTCATCATTTAGTCCATCTTTGAACCAACAGATTAGGATGTCCTCTGGCCAGTCAACTCAGTCAGCCAGGTCATGAAATTCCTGGGTGTATTCAGCTACCAGGTGACAGCCTTGCTTTACAACTCTGATGCGGTCTCGAGCTTTTCTATCAGCGAGAGGGTCTTCAAAGCAGTGGCACAGGGCTGTCATGAAGCAGTCGAGGTTCCTTAATTCTGGGAAGTTTACGTTGTGGAGCGCCACCATCCATCTGACTGCTGCCCCTTCAAGGGCCAGGGTGACAACTTGTACTCGGGATCCCTGGGTTTGGAAATTCTGCCCATATTCTTGCATGTAGATGAGGACTTGCGCCAGGAAAAATCCCAGTTTCTGGGGGTCCCCATTGAATTTTACTCCCAGGCGTGGGACCTTCTTCTGCAATTCTATGGGCTGGCCAGGGTTAATTCCCTGTTCTGGAGCATTTAGGGGGCGGGTACCTGGTATGGCTGCTGGTTCTTCAGCTTGTCCTGCTGCCCGATCATTCTCAGCTGAATCCA
Organism: Pseudonaja textilis; assembly: GCF_049901715.1. NCBI lineage: Eukaryota > Metazoa > Chordata > Lepidosauria > Squamata > Elapidae > Pseudonaja > Pseudonaja textilis. The sequence goes on along the minus strand of NC_142008.1, from coordinate 53,279,839 downwards.
GGCTGGCGGCTCAGGTTCTCTCATTTTCTGGTTCTCTTGCTTTCCTGCGTTGGCGTCCTGCTGCATCCCTCACCTCGAGGTTCTCCAGGGCTTCCTTCACGAGATGATTTATGTACCATCTCAGACGGTCATCGGCTGGTGGTTTCTCGCCCCATCCTTCCTGATCTGATAGGGCCTCCAGCTCCAATTTCCATCTGGGTTTACGATTGCCCCGGGTGAGTGTTACTCCCCTAGTTCTTCCATCCCAGCTGTCTCTCTTTCCAATGCCTATAGACCACCGGGGCTTTGTGAAGGTTTTGTAGGCAGCTTCGCTATCTTTGATGGGGTGCACCGAGTCAGTATCTGGCTGGATAACTGTCAATGTTTTTCCCCAGCATTCGGCTTCCCCTTGGTCCTTGCTGTACTCAGACATTTTCCTTTCTTGCAGGGTCCCCTTGGTAGAGTGAAGGTTTTTTTTTTTTTTAATTCCTCTCCGGGCTGACCTCTATTGCAGACGCTGCTTTATGTCAGGCTACAGAACTTTTTCCCATTCAATTAACAAGAATGAACTTCTGAACACCAAATGTATCAAAAGGAATCTTTTATTGAGATGAGACAATTCATGTAGGAATTCAAAGCAGCATCTAAGGTCCCTCAGGCATACAGGGATAGATAAGGGAGTTTAGAAACTCTTCCCCTTATCTCGATGTTTATTTAGTGAAACAAAAGCCATTATGTTAATTCCTCCCTCCACCCCTTCTGTAGAAACCATCTTTTTCACAGTGTTCTCAGGGCATACCTAATTTCCCCCCACCCCCTTTTTTAGAATGAACTTTTCCAGAGATTCCCAGAACACATCTCACTGTGGAATTTTTATGATCATCTCATCTCCTGGCTGTGCCTCTTAGAGGTGATAGGTTCCGGCCATCTGGCTTTTTTTCCCTCCATTGTATCATGTGTGGGTTATACAAATTCAATATAAGATTAAATATATTCAGGTTAAATCAAGAAAGGATTTCTTTATCAGTCTCCCCATCCCCCTTTTTTTTTTCTTCCACTGAAGAAATGACAGATACACGGATCTGACACAGTGCCTAATTTTAGTCCAATATCTTTGGGCTTCGGGGCAGGACCACCACATGTGGTAGAAAGTGTCTTGTGTCTTTTTACACTTCCAGCATGCTGGAAGTTCATGTTGGGATACATTTTAGATAGTCTCATTGGAGGTAGGTGCCATCGGTAGAACATCTTATATATATTTTCTTTATAGATGATCTTTTTAATTTATAATTCCGATTCCAATTTTTTTCCCATTGTGCTAGATCTATGTTATGTCCTATGTTTTTGGCCTATGCTATCATACAGCCTTTTACTATTTCTTCTTCCAAATCAACTTCTAACAAATATTTGTACATTTTTGTTATACATTTCTCATCGGGGCCTGTTAGAATTTTGTCTAATTGTTGCAATTCTGTATAAATTCCATAATCTTCTACATCCTTTTTATACCTATTTTGCAGTTGGAGGCATGGCCACCTATCTATGGATATTCCTTGTTCTTTAAGTTCCTGATTTGATTTTAATTTTCCCTGATTATCTAAAACTTATTTATATCTTGTCATTTTACATATATCCAGATTATTGGGATGTCTCATGGCTTCCATTGTGGATAACCATATCGGAATTTTCATGTAATGTTTCTCCCTAATTTTATTCCAAATTTGTATCAGTGAATCTCTTATAAAGTATCTATGAAAATACGTTTGTTTCTTAATTTTCTTTTCCCATATGAAGGCATGCCAACCCCTCTGTAAGTCATGGCCCTCTAGACTTAATATCCTTTTATTATTTAAGTTTATCCATTTCTTAATCCAAGTTAAAGCTGCTGCCTTATAGTAAAGCTCCCAACCTGGGAGTCCAAAGCCGCTCTGCTTCTACTATCCTGTAACACTTTTAATTTTATTCTGAGTTTTTTCCCTAACCATATGAATTTTGCCATCATCTTGTTCATATCTGTAAAAAAAATTTTTCTAGTTTTATGGGAATTGTTTGGAATAAGTATAAGAATTTAGGTAGGATGTTCATTTTGATCATCACAATTCTCCCTAATAATGATATTTGTAACTTCCCCCATAATTCCAAATCTTTGTTGTAAAAGTTTCATATAATTATTTTCTTTTATTATTGAACATTTGCAGTTAACCATATTCCTAGATATTTAATTTTCTTTGTCGTTTGAAGTCCCATTATTCTAATTCTTTTTTCTGTTCTTCGATCAAATTCTTAGTTAATATTTTAGTCTTCTGGCTATTAATTTTAAGGCCTGATACTTCTCCATATTTTTCTAATTCTCGAATTAAAATGTTTCCTGTCTACCTAGGATCTTCAATAAAAAATACCAGGTCATCTGCAAAAGCCTGAAGTTTATATTCCTTCTTTTTAATTCTAGTTCCTTTTATATCCAAATTCTGTCTAATTCGAATTAATAAGATTTCTAGCGTCAGAATGAAAAGCAGAGGCAACAGTGGACAACCTGCCTTACCCCTTTCATTATTTTAAAAGTCTCTGTATTTTCCCCATTTAATAATATACTCGCCTTTTGGGTAGAATATATCGCCTTTATCATATTCTCAAATTTATATCCTAAATTCATATTTTTAATTTGTTGCATCATAAATTACCAATTCAGATTTTCAAATGCCTTCTGCACATCCAGAAAAACAAGTGGCACTTGTTTTTCTGGATAGGCCTCATAATATTCCAAAATATCTAATATTATTCTTGTGTTATTTCTAATTTGCCTTGCTGGGATAAATCCATTTTGATCCAAGTGTATGTATTCATTTAATAGTCTTTTCAATCTGTCTGCTATTATGGTTATAAATATTTTGTAATCAGCGTTCAGCAATGATATTGTCCTCTAATTTTGAATTTGTCTACTGTCCTTCTTTGGTCTTAGTGAAATATATGCTTCCCTCCATGAACCTGGCAGTTTGGCTTCTGTCAATACTTCATTGTACAGTTCTAGCATTAGTGGTTCTATCTGTTCACTCATCATCTTATACATTTCCTCTGGGAACCCATCTGGACTTGGAGTTTTATTATTTTTCTGCTTTTTAACTGCTTGTTTCAGTTCCATCATCGTTACTTCTTTAGATAAAATCTCCCTTATTTCTTCTGTTATTGGTGGAATCCCTTCCCCTTTTAAATAATCTATTATTTTCTCTTCCTCTATTTCTTCATTTTTATACAGGCCCTCAAAGTACTGATACACAATTCTTTTTTTCCCTTTCATCTTGTTTTGGAACTCTCCATTATTCTCCTGAAGCTGGTGTATTATCCTCTTCTCTCTCTCTTTTTCTAATCTATGGGACAACCATCTACCCGGTTTATTCACTTGCTCAAAAAAAATTTGTTTTTCTGCTTTTAAATTTTTTACCATCTTTTCTTGTTCTAAAATATTAAGGTTGTATTTGGTTAAAGTCAGTTCCCCTTTAATTTTAATATTCTGTGGTGCTTTCTGTAGTTGGGTTTCTAGGTTTTTAATTTCTTCTTGCAGTATATTCTATTGGTTCCATTTCCCTTTATTTCTTTTGGCTGTATATGATATTATAATTCCACGTGAATAAGCCTTCATGGTTTTGTATTGATGTATGTTGTTTTGTATTCTCTTTGAAAAATAATTCCAGTTCCTTCATGAATTTTTGGGTAAGTTCTTTTTCTTTTATTATTTGTGTATTTAAAGTCCACCTACTTTTTGTTTTCTGTTAATCCCTCCAGATTATTTTAAGTGGATTGTGGTCTGTCCAAATGTTCAGTAGTATTTCGATCTTCTCCACTTCTTTTCCTACTTCCCCATTCATCCAGGCCATATCAATCCAGGACCAAGATTGGTGTGAATTAGAGTAAAAAGTGAATTCTTGTTTCTAAATTCAATTGTCTCCATGTATCTATTAAATTTAATTCTGCTATCATCTCAAACCATGCTTTTGGTAATATTTTCTTTTTCTTTCTATTTTTCTTATAGTCCTCTCACATAGTCCTTTTTACTATCCACTATTGCATTGTAATCACCTACTGTGCAGATATTTCTCTGTCCCATTTCTATAATTCTCTCATGAAACTTTTTATAAAAAGTTTTCTGATTTTCATTTGGTGCATATATTACCACTAATAATAATGGCTTCTGGGCTATCCATATTTCTGTCATTAATATTCTTCTTTTGGGGTCTGTATAAATTAAATTTGCTTTAATTTCTTCCCTAACATACATGGCTATCCTTTTTTTTATCTGCTAATGCTGTATATAATTTGCCTAATTTGGGGTATTCTAGATATTTTCCATCTTGTTTTTTAATATGTGTTTCTTGCAAGCATATTATATCCACTTTTTATTTAGTTTCACTAGTATTCTTTTTCGCTTGGTCGCCAAATTTAATCCATTAATATTTATCGATAATATTTTCTTCTCCCATCCTCCTAGTTATATCTTTGTTTTTGCCTTCTGTTAGCCCTTGTGTATCTTTGGATTCTTACTGTTGATCTCGGATCTTCCTCTTGTTGGTCTTTCTCCTCCTTACTTTTTTCCTCCTGGTCCCCTTCTTTGGTTTCCTGTTGTTGTTGTTGCTCTTCTTGACTACTGCTCATTCCTCTTTGCTGCTCTGATCTTCTTCTGGTCCTACAATCAATCATAAAACTCCTGTGCCTTCCCTTCAAGTTTCTTCTCTTCCCATGACACTAACATCTCTTCTGGTACTAGCCACCTAAAAGTATATTCTGTTTGGTTAGCTGCATTGCCAGGAATCAATAGTCCCTTCTCTGCTCCCTCACTCTTCTCAGGACCTGCTTCAATGTTTGTATCTCCTTTCCTTTGTACCTCATTGGTTCATCCCTCGTTATTTTATAGATTATGTCTCTTTTTTCCCCATGAACCTAATGTGTACTTCCTTCAGTAATCTATGTCTTCTGGCATATTTGTACTCACTCTATATATGTTGTCCAGTTAGGTCAAGATTTTGTTTTTATTTCTTTGTAGAGTTTCGATTATTATTTCAGCCATTACTAATTCTAAATCTTCTTCTTTCATTTCTACCACATTCTGGAACCTAAGATAGGAGGCTACACAATCCATCTCCAAATGGGTAAGGGAATCTTCTAAATCTTTATATTATTTTCATCCTATGGTCAACTAGCTCCAATTTCTTTTCTGCTTGTTCCATTCATATTTCTACCGCTTTTATTGTTCGTTCATTTTTCTCCAATGCTTGCTGGATTGAGCCTATTTTTTCATCTAATTTATATATGTCACTTTTCATTTCATATTTCAGTTTCCCCATTTTTTCTTTCACTTCACTTATTTCTGCTTTCATTTCACAATGATTTTTCATCATTGTTTCCTGGAGTTTCATCATTATTTCCTGTGTTTGTATGCGTTGTTTGTGTTTTGTGTATTTGGGATTGTACCTTGTTTTTCCACTGTGAGCATCCCTTCAATCGATCTTTGTGTCAGTGGAGAGGCAGTTGCTCTTGATATCGATGGGATTGGTGTTTTTGTCCTGGCCTTCAAAGTTGTTGTGGTAATGCTCGTCACTTCTTTTAATATTTTATTCTGTTCTTCTAGAAAGTTATATACATTGTCCCAAATTAACATTCAATAATTTAGTTATTATCCCTATATTTTATACACAATTCTCTATATTTAAATCTGTCTAAATTTCTTTTTAACGCAATCACAGTTCTAGGTCTCCCCTTGTAATATACTTTATAGAGAAGTTAATTAATTATCAATGTTGCTCACTATATAATTAGTCTATTTTTAGTTAAATAAATTTAAGGTATATTCCTCTAATAACAAAAGTTACTAGTATGATATAATTAAACACTGTATTATAAAATATATACTATAAAATACTAACTTAAACCTTTAACAATATGTTCATATATTTCTTATTATACAATCAAGCAAACATTTAGTCTATACACTCTATTTCAGATTTATAACCAATTCATTAAAGAGTTCTCCCCTCTAATAATAAACCATAAAGTATATATATAATATAACTAAATATTTCCTAATATCCTAATCATCTATTGTTAATTATAGAAAAATCTTAACTTTGACAGTTGATTATAGTCTATTTTAGTTGAATAAATTTAAGATATATTCCTATAATAACACAATTTACTGGTATGATATAGGTAGACCTTTATCTATATGTTCTTATATTTCTTATACAATCAAGCAATCATTTAGTCTACGCACTCTCTTTCAGATTTATAACTAATTCATTAGAGTGCCCCCCTCTCTGGTAATAAGGCATAATATATATAACCCCCCAACCAATAATAATATATAACCCCCCCAACCAATCAGAACACAACCAAACCCCCTACCAATGAGAACACACCCCCACCCAATCAGAACACAGCCAAGCCCCCACCCAATCAAGTCCCACCCCCACTGGCAGTTAAAAGGAGGAAGCAGCTGCAATCTCACATTACTCTGAAAAGCACAGAGCCGGAGACAGAAGCCTGAAGATGATGAATGAGACTTCATCGAAACGTTGCCTAGATACTTCGAATCTTACGCGGGAGAAAACCCGAACAACCAAAGATCCACATATAAATACCCGCGAACCTCAGAAAACAAATATTGCACCTCTACGGGAGGAAACCCACCATCTGACCAGGACTTATGAAAAACTTGAAGTCCAAAGAGCCTCCATTTTATGTGACCTTGCATTCCTATGCAACTGCCGAGATCAAAATTTAATTCCCACAAGCTTCCAATTGAAATTCCACACCAACACAGCAGCCACCAAACGCATCCTTAAAAGAACAGAACTGGCCCTAATTAGAAATGAACTTCACACGAAAAGGTTTCTCCTAGACCAAATCAACAAAGATCTCCTCACACTCCACCTCAGACTCAGCAACAAGATTCACCCTCTACTTTGGGACAAATCCAAACAACTTGCTGTCTGGAGAGCCGAAACACAGACCACCTCAAGACAGATACTCACACCAACAAACTCAGGAAACTACAACAATGCCAGAAACCAACTCCCCTCCCCACAGCCACACATGAAACAAACATTGCACAACATCTCAGACAAGATCCTCACTGAAGCTGAAACCAAGGTCCTTTCAAAAGGATTCAACTTTGCTGTCGCCTCCCAAACACATCCCCACAGAAACCATCATATGTGGAGTTGAAACCAGCCTGACCAAAACCAACCCTGATGATGCTAACAAAATCAGACTCAAAATCACCAACATCCTCTGCACTAGCAAACCACCCAAAAGCAACTTATCCAAAGAAGAACAAACTGCACTACTTAACCTGAAAGAAGACACCAGCATAATAATCCTACCAGCAGACAAGGGCAATGCGACAGTGGTTATGAACACATCTGACTACCAAACCAAGCTAACCAACCTACTCCAAGACCCCACATACAAACCCCAAAGACAGACCCCACTACCTACCTAGAAAAAACTACCAAATCCAAAATAAAAGCCTCCCCATCAGTGAAGAAATCCAGCAATCGAATCATACCCAGAGAAAAATCATCCAGATGCCCCAAGCTTTATGGTCTCCCCAAAATACACAAAGAAGGAACCCCACTCAGACCAATAGTCAGCTCCATAGGCTCACCTCTACAAAACCTAGCCAAATTTCTCGCCAAACAACTACAACCTTATGCAGAATCCATCAACTCACACGTAAGAAACTCATTCCAGTTCATCGAGATCATAAAGAAACAAAACTTACAACCCAGCGACCTACTAGTAAGCTTCATGTCATATCCTCTTCACCCAAGTGCCAATAAAAGAAGCCTTGACAGCCATCCAAAACAAATACAACCCCCCCAAGCACATCCTAGATCTAACCAACCACTGCCTATCCAATACATACTTCACCTACAATGGACAAAATACAAACAAATAGAAGGAGCACCCATGGGATCACCCTCTCACCTGTCATCGCTAACCTCTACATGGAACACTTTGAAACACAAGCTCTAGAAAAATACGACCACAAACCCAAACTCTGGCTCAGATACGTAGATGACACCTTCATAATCTGGCCACATGGGAAAGAAAAACTGAACAACTTCCTCACACACCTCAACAGCCTACACCCCAAAATACAATTCACCATGGAAACAGAAGCCAACAACCAACTTCCCTTCCTAGATGTCTTGGTATACAAAAGATCCAATGGCTCCCTAGGACACACCATCTACCAGAAGAAAACACACACTAACCGCTATCTACATGCACTCTCACACCACCACCCAGCACAGATCAATTCCGTGAGCCAAGACACTCATCTCCAGAACAAAATGCTTAGCCGATGAACAACACCAAAAACCGAACTACACACTCTCACCAACGTACTTACAGCCAATGGATTCCAAAGAAAGAAGATTACCCACCTAATCCAAAAAGAAACCCCAACCAAAATCCAAGACAGAGAACAAGAAAACGGCAAAGCCCTCCTCCCATATATAAAAGGCACTACAGACAAAATCAGCAAGATCCTCCAAAAACACAACATCAAAACAGCATTCTGCACAAACAGAAAAATATCCACCATCCTAAGAAACCCCAAAGACAAAATCGAATTAGAAAACCAAGGAGTATACGAAATCCCTGCACTGCCTGCCCTACCACATACATTGGACAAACTAACAGAAGAATAAATGCACGCATTGAAGAACATAAGAACTCAATCAAAAAGAAGAAACGACCTCTTCCCTGGTCCAACACCTCAAAGCCACAGGACATGAAATTGATTTTAAAAACACCAGAACTATCGCCAAAACCGAACACTTCAACAGCAGAATAATCAGAGAAGCCATAGAGATAGAAAAACGCCCACACAGCATGAACAAACGAGATGACACTTCCCGCCTTCCAGCCATTTGGAAACCCGCCTCATGAACAGACGAGTACCTAACATGAAGAAGGACACCAGACCCACACCCATGAGAGCCACACAAGATGCCACCACCACACTTCCATGTAGAAAACAGACTCTCACCCACTCAGAAGATGAGACACGACCATGGACCAGAAGCTGCACTACAGCTGCATCACTACCCACTTCAAACCCCTCCGAGCCATACATGAAGCAAACCGACACCCACTATGAAGATGCAACAGGACCACGAACTAGAAGCCAAACAGCAAGATCACAACTCACCAGCTCAAATCCCCCAGCAACTAAGACTAACCGGAGCACAGCCAAGCCCCCACCTGAACAGAACACGCCTGCAACCAATCAGAACACGGCTAACCCCCCAACCAATCAGAACACAACCAAACCCCCTACCAATGAGAACACACCCCCACCCAATCAGAACACAGCCAAGCCCCCACCCAATCAAGTCCCACCCCACTGGCAGTTAAAAGGAGGAAGCAGCTGCAATCTCACATTACTCTGAAAAGCACAGAGCCGGAGACAGAAGCCTGAAGATGATGAATGAGACTTCATCGAAACGTTGCCTAGATACTTGAATCTTACGCGGGAGAAAACCCGAACAACCAAAGATCCATATATATATATATATATATATATATATATATATATATATATATATATATATATATATTTTCCTAATATTCTAATCCTCTGTTATTAATTATACAAAGATCTTAATGGTTGACAATAATAATAGTATACACTTATTAAATTATTTCATTAATCACTTCATCAGACACCTTCACCATTAAATGTTCTTATTCTTAGTGGGATTTAAATTATCAGTTAAATTTACTGTGCAATGCACACTCTTTTTTCCTATGAACGTCGATCATCTTTATTGCATCAGCCACTTCCTCTTCTGTTCCTCTCTATCTTTAACACCGTGGAGTGAAAGTGGTCCGTAATCAGTAATCAGTTCTGCAAAGTTCTTAAACACCCATTCCGGCTTCTTCCCGTTCTGAGTCCGAATATCTTGAATCTATTTAGTTCTAATTTCTCTGTTGTCTGCTTGTTTGCTCTATTTCAGAAAATTAGTTAGCTTGGGCAACCCCTTTGCTCCAAGAGACCGCTCTCACCACCGCAAAATCCCCGTCACTTTTTGAGCTCCAACTCAGTATCTCTCGGAGACTACCTCTTCGCCCTTTACGATTTATGAACCTTCTTTTCGGGCTGTCACTTTTCGTCACTCTTGATCCTCACACTGCAAAGTCCGATGGATGCCACAGTCTGTTATTCCAAGCTCTTGCTTCCTCTTTTCAATTGGACTGTCGCAACTTCAGATCCACCATTGAAAAATTACAGGTGCTTGCACGCTAGACAAGAAGGGCATCCCTTCATCGCAGGGGCAGTCGCCCTCCATCACACTGCTCCTCAGGGTTCTCAACTCCACGATGAATCTCTTCAAGACCTGCATACCCCTGCAGCATATAGATTTGGGGTAAGGGAATGGAGCTCATTTTTCTTTCCCCACACCGTCACAATGTCACCACTGGAAGTCTACAATTCCCAAGTCTTAATGTCTTGCACAGCCTGGTGATTACAACAGCTATCAGGACTGCCAGGATTAGTGTTGCTAAGATGTGCAGTCACATTATATTGCTCTACACCAGGGGTCTACAACCTTAAATACTCAAAAGAGCCATTTGGACCCATTCCCCACAGAAAACACCAGGAGCCACAAAACCTGGGTGGGTGTGGCCAATTCAACATCACTCACATCCGCCCAGTCACATGACACACATCCAAGCCACACCTACCCAGGTTATGCCACTGTCTCCCCCATTGTGAAGTGTGCTAAATTTAAGTGTGCTGCCCAAGGTGCTGCAAGAGCAGCAAGCAGGCCGTGGAGGGGGCGAGAGCAGTGGCATCAGCCGTAGCTGGACCAGGCCAATGTCTTGGGATGGAGAGGTAGTGGCATGTCTCTCCGAATGACCGAGGTGTGCACAGCACCAACAACGGGTTTTTCACTCCTGCTCTGGAACATGGAGCAAATTTCCACCTGCTGCCATTCCCCTTATCTTTTTAGCCCAGTCGAGGAGTGACTGGGAGGGGAGGATGAGGGGCAGGGCCAGTCAGTGGTGGGATCATCCAACAGGGAGCCGCAACAGAGGGCCCAAAGAGCCGCATGCAGCTCTGGAGCCATAGGTTGCTGACACCCACTCTATGATAACTTTAGTCTTGGATGGGGTGGCACTACCCCAAACAGACCCTGTGTGTAATCTAGGGGTTTTCCTGGATTCACGATTCCTGTTTGAAGAGCAGATGGCAGTCGTGGCCAGGAGGGCCTTTGCACAACTAAGGGTCGTGCACCAGTTACGCCCTCTCCTGGATCAGCGGTTTCTACTCACAGTCACTCATGCCCTGGTCATTTCCCGTGTTGATTATTGCAACGCGCTTACATGGGGCTGCCCTTGAAGAGCATCTGGAAGCTCCAGTTCATGCAAAATACAGTGGCCCGCATGGTTTTATGCAGACCCCAGTGTGCACATGTATCACCTCTCCTGCAGGAACTGTATTTGTTACCAATTTGCTTCCAGGTGCAATTCAAAGTGCTGGTTGTCACCTTTAAAGCCCTTCATGGCTTGGGCCTGGGTTATCTGAGGAAACATCTCTTGCCAGTTACATCTACCCAACCCATTAGAGCAAGGAGGCAGGGAATGCTGCAGGTCCCACCCCTGAGGGAGATACACCTGGTGGGACCTAGAAGAAGGGCCAGTGGTGGCTCTGTCTCTCTAGATCATTCCCCCAGAGATTAGAATGGCCCCCTCATTAATACTATTCCAAAAGGCACTGTAGACCTGGTTTTGCCAGCGGGCCTGGGGCACCCAGAGAGGGATGGAACCCATGAAATGGCTAGTGTGATCCACTGTTGTTGGGGTGGGGTGGGGGTTGGTTTTTGTTTTGTTTTGCGTTTTCCCAAATTTTGTTTTATTGTACTTTACTAATTTATTTGATTCTTTTTGTTAGTTCTTATTGTTTTTATTTTTATTTTTTGTTTTAAATATGATTTTACATTGTGTAAGCTGCCTCGAGTTGCCATGGGCGAATAAGTGGCAATATAAATCAAATAAATAAATAAATAAAAGAACTTCATTTAGTGATTCCAGTTCCAATTATCACTGTAGCCCAAGGATTACTTGTATTGCTTCTGCATCATTTAATTTAAAGAACTGAATAAATTTATATCTTTAAAGAAGATATTAAATGAAAACATAAATTTCCAATGCAGGTAATCTTTGATTTACAACCAAAATTGGGATTGTAACTTCCCTCACTAAGAAATATGGTCCTTAAGCAAATTATGAGCAATTGCATGTCCTTTTTTGTTACTATCATTAAATCTGGCTTCTTTCATTGTCTTTGCTTCTCAGAAGGTCACAAATGATGACACATGACCCCGGGATGCTACAACCAACATAAATACACGGCAGTGCCTGAATTCTCATCCCCTGATAATAGGATGCTATAACATCGTAAATACATGGGTCATCCATAAGTCACATACATGATAGTAATAATTTAACTATTATTAAATGATTAAACTGAGGATTGCCTATTCACAGGATTATTAACAGAAATTAAAGTTTCTGTGTTTCTTATCTTCATTTTTATTATATTATGTTTCTTATTATTTTCTTATGATTACATACTGCATTTCCCAAATAGAGATGGCTCATGGTCTCTTAAGGCCAACATTTTAATCATTCTTCCACATTAATTTTCATACTTTTTATCAATAGCATCAGAAAGAACATATCTTCCCCCTAAAGCGTCACAATAATCATCATTGTTATTCATTAAACATGAAATTCAGTTAACTGAACATTTAAAAATGCATCACAAATATCAATGATGGCTGACGGTTGCTGCCAGCATCCAAGTACATTCTTAAACTGTACAATGTTCTGAGTACTGCAGTTTTTTGTAGTCCACTTGTGTTATTCCAGGAAGCTGCAATTTCTTGATGTATTTTATAAAATTCTTGGATATGGTACCAAGTGCCCTGATGACAATGGGTATCACTGTTACATGTTTCATCCATAATTGCGTAGTTTTGATGGCAGGTTGCGCTATTTCATAATTTTTTTCCAGTTCTTTTTCTTCAACTCTGGCATCTCCTTTATTGATATCTATGGCAATATCAATAAATTGTAAGTTTTGGTTTTCAACAACTGTAATATCTGGTGCATTGTGTTCCAAATGACGATCCATCTGTATTCGAAAGTCCCATAAGACCTTCTCATTTTCAATAACTTTTTCCACTTTACGTTCCCATGACTTTTCAGATTCAGGTAAATCATATTTTTTATATAATGACCAGTGGATTAATTCAGCAGCTCGGTCGTATCTAGCTTTTGTAATCAGTTCGTGCACTTTTGTTGCATTCACATATTAAATGTGAAACAGTTTCAACTTTGTTGTTGCAAAGTCAGCAGTTTGGTTTGTCATTGGATTTTTGTATCTTCACTTTCATGGCATTAGTTTGTAGTGCTTGTTCTTAAGCAGCAAGTATTAAAGCTTCACTTTCTTTCTTGATGGTTCCCATCTTAACCATGCCCATGTCAAATTGTCATCACATTTTCCTTTAATGTTTTTCAAGTGCTGTCCATGAAAAGCTTTGGTTTTCCGTCTATTTAATCTGTCATCCAGCTGTTTTTCCTTATATTCTGCCTTTGTTTCTGTTGTTTTTATAATGTTCTCCATTTTCACAGCCTACAGCAATTTTTCTGTACTTTGGTTCACATAATCATTCAAACTTCATTTTTCTTCTTCTACAGTTTGATGGATTTGCAATAGCTCTCTGCCCTATTTTTCTTGGTAGATATAACCTGCCGATGTCACTTTGTAGATGTAAAGCCTGCGTGTTTTCCAGTCCAAGTTTTCCAGTTCAGCCAAAGTCCAGTTGACGATTCCAGCTGGGTAGCGTATCACTGGAACTGCCCATGTATTAATGACTTTAATTATGTTTCAAGCATTCAGCTTTGATTTTAATCTTTTGCGGACCTTCCTGATGTATTCCTTTTGTGTTGACTCCATTCAAGATGTTATCTGCTTCCAATATGCCTAGGCATTTGTAAATATCATCCTTTGCTAATGCTTATGCTTCCATTTCTCAGTTCTATTCCTTCTATGTTCTCCATTTTTCCTTGTTGCATGGATAATATAGCACATTTTTCAAGTCCAAAGTTCATTTTGATGTCATTGCTGAACAGTTGAACTGTGTTGAGTATTGATTTAAATCTAATGAGGCTTTTCACATACATTTTTAAGTCATCCATGGTAGATGGTTTATCTTGCCATGTTAGCTTGAGATTTGGTATCCCAATTTTGTGTTTCTTTCTGTCAATGGAACTAATGCGATGTTGAACCATAGTGGTGAAAGTGAGTCCCCTTGGAAGATTCCTTGTCTGATGTTGACTTCACCAATGTTCTCCCTATTTGCTGTTATAACTGTACAAATATTTTTGCTGATTCCAAAGTTTTCCAGACAGGTGTTAATCCATCTGTGGGGTAATGAATCAAATGCCTTCTTATAATCAATCCATGCCATATTTAAATTTGTTTTTCTTCATTTTGCATTTTTAGTACCATTTTGTCAATGAGCACCTGATCTTTTGTTCCTCTTGATTTTTTATAATTTCCTTTTTGTTTTACTGGATGCAAACTGTTTTTCATCAGATGACTGAATACTGAATTTGCCAGCATTCTTGTAAACAGTTTGAACATTGTTGTTTTTGATGTTGTTATTATTATTTTACACAAAAAATGACAGCGTACACAGCAAACGAGATAACTATGCTGGGTTTCATATCACAAATCACTAGTCAAACACTTCTCAAGCGTTTAGGACTCCGTGATGTATTGGTGGATTATGCAAGCGGATCCCAGTAAGGTGGCCTTCTGCAGCTGACCAATGGTGATTTTGTCAGTGCCAATTGTTTTTAAGTGCTTGCCTAGGTCTTTAGGCATAGCACCCAGTGTGCCGAGTACCACTGAAACCACCTGCACTGGTTTATGCCAGAGTCTCTGCAGTTCAATTTTCAAGCCTTTGATATCTGGTGATTTTTTCAAGTTGTTTCTCGTCGATTCTGCTGTCACCAGGTATGGCAATGTAGATGATTCACACTTTTTTCTTCTCCACAATGATATCCAGGATATTGTGTTCCAAAACTTTGTCAATCTGCATTCAGAAGTCCCACAGTAGTTTGCATGCTCATTTTCAACCACTTTTTCAGGCTTATGATCCCACCAGTTCTTTGCTACAAGCAGATGGTAGGTGCGAGACAAGTTCCAATGGACCATCTGAGCAGCTGTGTTTTACATTGTTTGTAGTCAGTCTGAGCAATTGTCTTGCAACAGCTCAGTGTGTGATCGATGGTTTCGTCCACTTCTTTGCAGAGTCTGCATTTGGGGTCATCAGCAGATTTTTCTATTCTGGCTTTGATTGCATACGTTCTAATGGCTTGTTATTGGGCTGCAAGAATCAGGCCTTCTGTCTCTTTCTTCAGTGTTCCATTGGTCAGCCATAACCAGGTCTTTTCCTTATCTACTTTTCCTTGGATCTTTTTAAGGAACTGCCCATGCAGTGCTTTGTTACACCAGCTGTCAGCCCAAGTTTGCATCGCTGTTTTTCTGTATCTATTCTTGGTTTGCTGCACTTTGAGCAGCTCCCTGTTGTTAACCTTCACCAAAGCTGGTTGTTGTTGTTGTTGTTATGCCATACTAGACCAAGTGATACATTGTTACAAGGCTGTAAAAGGTACTACAATATTAGAGATGCCTGTTACACATTGTCCTCAGCTGGGTTTACTTGTCCTTTTTCTCTCAAGCAATTATAATTATGTTACCTTCACTCTAAAATAAAGTATAACAATTTAAATTGTGTGATAGCCTTTAAATTGTAAGCTCTCTAGAGTTGTCTTAGCGAGATGAGTGGCATAGAAGTTTAATAATAAATAAAATAAATAAAATTTAGATTTCTGCTTTTAAATAAAATGGAGCAGAATTTAATCACTTATCAAAAACAATAGGTTGTAGGAAAATATTCCATTAAAAGTTTAGTAATGGACATACCTGTTGGATTCTATGTAGACACTTAACAGCCATCCATTTTTGCTCAGAACTGAAAGGATATTCTGCTTTTCTTATGTAATCCTGCTGGATTCCATCTAAACCCATCTATAACAAAAGATATTTCAGTTCTTCAACCTACAACCTTGACATCCTACTCATTTTACATACTTACGTTATTTACATCATTTCACTACTTCATTTATTTATTTCAATTGTATTCACAACTTTCCTTACTTTTAATTTCCCTTCAATACTTTTTATTAATAAAGGTTATAACTATAGTTATGTAGTCCAATTTCATTTCTCTATTTCACTAAAATTATTTCATTTGATTAGTAAAAATATTTTGCTAAAATTTGTTATCTAATGTTAAAACTATAATGAAAGAGTCAACATATTTTATTTTTCCAAAATCTTTAGATGGTCTATCAGAATTTTATACAATCCAGACATGATTTTTTGAAGCGTACTTTATCTCAGTCAAGAACCACTGTTTAGTTATTTATGCAGATAGACTATTCTGTTATATTTTTATTTTAAAAAAATCAAGGGTTAAAATTATTGTACATTAATTATAAAACTGAAAAACAGAATCTGATGTTTTGCCTAACAGAAACATGTAAAGGTCCAATCTTAAAATCTTTGCATAAGAAGAGTTGTAGTGATATTTTTAATACTGTTGGCTTATTCAGCATCAGAAGTTGAACATATACTATACCCTACACTTAATTACATACACTTCAAGTTTCCACCAGGTTCTTGTATTCTATCCATAGTATTATATCTTATGTTATCAATGCCTATAACCAAATCATAACAAGGTAATTTTCCTTTTTTAAAAAAATACTAGTGCCTAAGCTAAAGAAGCTTAACACTGAAGTTTTTATTAATTCTAGAACCATTTCAATTTCTAGAGACTTCAAATCATCAACTATTCTTTATTATTCAAACAGTAACTTAACTGATTAATTTATGACAATTTAGAAAAATTGAAATTAAAAGCTTCAAAATTCAACAGATAAGTTATAAGATGATTAGAATTTGAAATCTTAGCATTTTATTTAAAAATACAAAATATTTCTGGTTCACTATCAAAGAAAAATTAGAACACAAGCACTTTTTAAGGCTCTTGCTATATCTATTCACCATTAGAACTGCTAGTTCAGTTTTTTAATTGGATTTTATTCATTGGATTGCATTATATATTTATATATCTATATATAATACGTGTTTATGAGCACATATATTACTTGTTGTTGCATTGGTTCAGTTTTCATAGTAAGCTTCAACTAATAATAACATTTATACAACAAGTAGTCCTTGATTTGCAACAGTTTGTTTAATAACCATTCTAAGTTACAACATCATTGGAAAAAGTGCCTTATGACAATTTTTTACAAGATTATTGGGGTCCCCATGATCACATGATCAACATTTGGATATTGGCAACTGATTCATATTTATAACGGTTGCAGTATCCTTCTAACAAGCAAAGTTAATGGGGAAGAAGATTCATGTTAGTCAACTATGTGACTAACTTAACAACTGGGGTGACTGACATAACAACTGTGGCGAGAAAGATCATAAAGGGCACCAAAATTCAATTAACAAATGTTTCACTTAGCAACAGAAATTTTGGGCTCAATTGTGGATGTAAGTGGAGGACTACCTGTCTTACAATACTTTTGTTAGTCTAACGTTCTTTGTCCCAAACAACAAGAATAATAATAGAATCACAGCTTATCCTGTATGGTTTTTTTGGAAGATGTGTTTTATATTTTTAAATTAGTATCACCCATTGGTTCAGTGCACTTCCTACCTTCATAGCAAGAGCAATTAAGGCTCCTTCAGTTGGTTTTCCCATTAAAGTGTTGTTTCTAATTATAGCATCATTGCACACATACCCAGCCTACAAAGAAAAAAAATGTTACTATAAAAAACAAATGTTTCTATTTCAGAAGATAGTTATTTTTCTGCCAGGCTTACCTCAACAATTCTGCCAATAGATGGTTTGCTAAATCCATGAACAATATCACCTTCAACAATGACTTCCCCAAATCTATTATAGCCCACTCCAGTAACCTGTGATAAAATAATCAGCACATTTATCAAACCTTATGATCTTAAAAATAATGTAGGAAAATTAATGATTTGTTAAACACAAATCCTTGATTCTCCCTTATTTATTTAGTGCATGGCATATCATACATGGACTAGAAATATATATTAACATTTCAACTAGATTGTTAAAACACAATAAAATATGTTTTTAAAAAATCTATATTCAAATACCAATGTCTAGGCCATCTAACCATTGAAACACAGCATATACTTCTGGTTTTCAGCAAAAACTGTCAATGCGAGAAAATTGTTTAATTTAATGACTGCAGCATTTACTTAACAACTAAGGCAAATCATATTGAAAAATTGTGCCCAGCCGTGTGATGCCTTAACTTACAGCTGCAACAATTTACAATCATAATTCTAGATTCAATGACAAACAAGCATTACATGTATAAATGTATAATTTTGAAATAACTATCCAATAGTCCAGGGTTTCTCAACCTTGACAACTTTAAGATAAATGAACTTCAACTCCCAGAATCCCCCAGGCAATACATTGTAAATCCACATATTTTATAGTTGCCAAGGTTGAAAAATCCCAATTAGTCATAGAGGCTAATTTTCTCTAATAACAGCTAACCCCTAGGAAAAAGATTTCAGAACCATTACCCTTTAGTAAACAAAGTGTCACTGATGCTCACATACCTCAGCATGTAGTCCATCTGCTGTGAATATATGAGTAACAGTCATTTCATTTTTTGTCAGTGTACCAGTTTTATCTGAACAAATTACATTGCAACATCCTAGAAAGCATAAACAATATTATCAGTTTATTATTTGTGAGATTTAATTAGATAATGGAATATAAGAGCAAAATCTCTATCAAGAATCTAAAATAACAGAGAAGAATCATTGCTTAAGTCAGGGATAAGAAAAGTCCCACACTCTGTGGCGTAGCCATGTCATAAACCTCCAGGGTTTCAGGCCAATTCATTTTTAAAGAGAGGCCTTAGAAAGTTTTAGCATAATTCATGCTGGACCTGTACTGTTCACATTCCATCAGGAACAACTGCAAGGCAGCCGATTCCACCAATTTGCCCCTTTGACCAAAGGAAGGATTGGGATGGCCAAGTTAACAAGCACTTGCAGGTGCTCTGGATGAAGGATCTGCAAGTGTTGCTCTGCAACAGCCACCGTTTGGCTTTTCCATTTAGGAAGATGAAGACTATCATGATCCAAATCTGAAGAAATATATATTTCAAAATATTTTACTGGCTCCTCTCCATGATCTGGATAATTACTTTTGGAGCAGAACTTTGGATTGGGGCCTGACCTAATGATATACTCTAAGCAGCAAAAAGGTTCTTAGGTCCAAATTTATTCCTGATTTTTGGGTTTAGTTAAGGCAAGTCAACTAGTTTTCTCCAGATGAAAATACCAAATTCTCTCTTTTACACTTTTTACATTATTTATTATTAAATAGACAACATTTTGTCTATTTAATAAACCAGTTGTCAAACAGGTATTCCCTTAATAACATATAGTCATTCAATCGAATGCTTTGATTTTAGAACTGTTGCCTCAATTAAGAGTATACATGGATAGATATATCTCCCATAGAAAGGTTCTATAACTCTAATCATGCAAATATAGTAGTTTTCATTGCTATTCTAAAGCTTGGTTTTCTATCTGGGTAGGTATCATTACACTGTGAAACACAATGAATACAGTTAAAGCTATTTTTGATATGGTACAAAAGCTTGGCTATGGTCAATAGCTATACTACTGAATTCAGTTCAATGAGTTATATTTGCTCTTCCAAAAACAAGGCCTCATTAATATACAACAATTCAAGCTTAACTCTGCCATTTTAATTGCCTGCAGATTGTTTCTTGTAATTTTTAAACACAGTAAAAATATTCATCAGCATATATAGAAATGAGTTACTATTCCAGAAATAAAAGGGCTTAATATACTTTATTTAGTGGATTTTTGGAGCACTGCTTTTTATCCAATAACATGCCATTTATACTCAAAGTATTTTTAATACATGTTTAAATTATCCCGATATTTTTAGCAGTCTTTTATATTATAGTTAATCTTACCTAAAGTTTCAACGATTGGCAATTTTTTCACAATGGCCTGTTTCTTAACCATTCTCATTACACCAAGAGCCAATGTTACTGTTACAACAATTGGAAGACCTTCCGGGATGGCAGCAACAGCTAAACTGCAATATTGAAAGAATATGTTAATTAAGTTATATGTCAATATTAAATGCAGAAAAAATGACTTACACAGTTAAATTAGAGTATTGACAGATTTCATGAATAATTGCATTCAAAGAGAACTGGGGAGCTGACTGGTGTTTTGCTTTTTTCCTGTGAAATTTGAGGTTTCTAAAGCAGAAGCATACTTGTTAATCCAGAATTAATTCAAGTAGCATAGCTTAACTCTAAAATGTTTATTGAGATTACCACAACTTCCAAAACTCTTTTCTGCTGTATCATAGCAAGAAAAGTTAACAGTCAACTTAACAGTCTATATGCAAAATTGGGATTTTTTCCCCCACTTATTTGCACAGAGACGGAATCTATTAAATATATGACAGTCCTGAATGTAAGTTCTGCATTTCATGATGTTCTTTAGGGAATGAAATCTGTTTTTGTACAAGATAGTGGGCATAGAATAAGAATCTTACCTGACACCAATGGTAAACATGTCAAGGATATGTTTTCCTTGCAACCAACCAACTAACATAATTATTCCTATAAAAATAAATAGAACTTATAAACATCAATCCTTATTGATATTAACACCCTTCCCCACAATGCGTCCCAAATATTGATGATCAATAATTTAACTGATTCCTTACCAATTATACCGAAAGAATACAAGGAAAGCTGCTTTCCTAGTAGATCCATGCTTCTCTGCAAAGGTGTCTTTGGTGCCTTTATTTAAAAAAAATTGTCAGGCTGATATTATTAAACTCATTGATTTGCTGAATTTGCACAGTAGTTTCACATTCACTGAAATCATGCAAAAATTAGAGGATTAAACAATTTTAAAGAATTCCTTAGAAAAACCTTACACCTGAGAGATATGAAAGAAAAAATATTATAAATTTAAATTCTAAATCTTAAAGAATCTAAATTCAGGCTAGTATCCACTTCAAATTTTGTACAATGTTTGAACTTATTTCTGTACATCTGTATGTAATGATATAAACTATTTTAAGAGTAGTGATATTAGTCTGCCATGCAAGTTTGAAATTATTGAGGAAAAAACATTTCTGCATAGGTAGCATAGGTAGGCTGCAAATTATGACCTCAATTGGGACTGGGACTTCCATCAGTAAACAATTCAGACTTAGATGACTCACTGTGTGACCACGGTTTAGCAGTTCCAGTAGACCCAAGTGTGGTTCTTAGGCCAAGATAGTGCTGTTATTAGAATCTCATGCTTCTTCTGCCCTGCTGTGGTTGTCTTAACTTCAATTCCTCCCACTCGCCTATCTTCCCCCATCTCTGCCTTTTTGTATGTCCTGCATGCCTCCTTCTCCCTATCACTGCTGCATCCCACTGCCCACAGTTGCTATTTTCTTCCTCCTGCTTGTAGAGGGGGATCCAGGTGCTTGGCAAGGCAACTCTAGGGTGCACATATTGAGAATGGGGAGAGCCAGTGATAGTTTCTTGGGCAAAAGTGGAGGCTCTTGGGGATGCATGGTTGGGATGGATTTGGAAGAAAGGAAAGGACTGTAGGCTTTCATGAGTGCTGTGTACACTCTGCAACTCACACAGCAGCCAGGGAACCACTTCTGATCTCCCTGCTGTCAATGCATGCATCCCAAAGCTGCACCCTTACCCAGCACCTAGATTCTGGGCAACCAGCAGGAGAGGAAAGATGGCAAAGATAAGCCACCAGTAGTGGGAAATATGGTAGCAGGGGCAGCAGAGGTAAGTGGTGGAGTGTTGGGCTACCCAAAAGAGCAAAGATAGGGAGAAGACAGATGGAGAAGGAGGTGAAGCTCCCCTGCAGTCATGAGTGTGGGTGGGCCCAAATTTTGATAATGTGACTTCAAGGGCACTGCAATTACCATAACTTCAGGCATGAGTTGTAAATACTTTTATTCAATACTATTCTAACTTCTAACAGTGATTGACTGAATGGTTATAAATTAATAACTAGTCAAGGTTTATATATTAGTTAAGGTTTACATTAATATTATTTGTGAAATGTTACTTACTTCTTCTGCTTGCATCATTTTGAAAACCTCACCAAATTCAGAGTTTTCACCAGTTCCAATAACTATCCCCTACAAAACAGAAGCAAAAAGATTAGAAGTAAATTGTTTAAAATTGCTCTATTCAGGAAGTCAATTTGGTTTGCCCAAATTTAATTTTTAGAAAAAAATATAAACAAATACTCAAGGATTCTGAATAGTTAAAGCAGAACTAATCTGTGTTGACTAAATTTCTAAATACATTCTTAGAAATATAAGATGTACACTACAAAATGTAATCAATGGTGGTCTAGTCCAGTATTCTTTGCAACAAAGAAACAGTAAGTGACTCCACAGAATCTGACATACAAAGTTTAAGTTCTTAGTTGCATTGATTACTCATTACATAAATAAATATTTCAGTTATGATTCCATCTTAATTAAAATAAATATATTTAGCACAATTAGTTTCAAAATAATGTCAGCGTTCCAGGGAACCTCCATTCCTATCAGTAACTCCAAGACAAGCATAATCTCAAAAGTACCTTTATTAGAATAGCACCTGGCACATCTGTGGAATTTCGAAACTAAAAGTTTCCCAGACTTCCCACAATGACCCAAACTACAAACCATCCCCTTTTCTCTCATCATCACATCACATGAACCAATCCCAAAGTAACTTCTTTTTTGTTTCTGCACCAGACTCTATGACCTTGAACTAACAAAAGAATTCTATTTTGTCTACTTAGAGCTACCCAATAAAAATCACCCCCCCTCCCACTTTCTCAAGCTGTGTGGCAGCGATGAATGAGGATTCCAAAGCTGACAGTTGTGAACAATTCATTTTTCAACACTTTCAACAAATTACAAACAGGCAACTGAAAATATTCATGATATATTTTCCAAAAATATTTAAAATACATATTCTATCTCTGATCTATTTCTTTAGAATTAGTCTGATAACCTTTGAAGAAAATTACCTTGGCTTTTCCACATCGAACAAGTGTTCCCATAAAAGCAATATTGCTTCTTGATGTCAGATCTCCATTCATAGCAGCTGGTTGGGGAGAAGTGCATTTAGAGCACGGAGTTGTCTCACCTGTCAAACTCGATTCATCAATAGAGAGATCAATTGCCTTTGAGAGCAAACAGATAAAATTAAAAAGTGCATTCTATTATGCATTATGCTTTTTTAAAGTGGTAGGGGCTGTACTCAACAGTGAAACAACTGTTCTATTAGGGGATGGAGGATAGTGAGCAAAATTGAGATGTTACTTAAAGTAAATCCTTTCATTTGAAGTGCCCTATGTTGTACTTATATTACACATTCCAGAGATGTTACTTAAAGTAAATCCTTTCATTTGAAGTGCCCTATGTTGTACTTATATTACACATTCCAGAGTAACTTACTTTAGGTTTTATCTCTTTGATTTTATATTATTAACAAATCATACTATAGAAACAACAGGGAAACAACATGTATAATCAGAATTCAGGTAACACATTACTTAGGGAAACAAATCCTACCTTTGAAAGCTTTTCACTTTTCCTTTTTCACTTATAAATATATAATAATGCTGTTAGGAAATTCATAATGAGTTAGCTCTTTAAGATAACTGAATGACTCAAAATTAAAACTATTAAACATTCTGTCCTGAAATATAAATTGTATCTTTTGAAAATAATCAACAATTCATCTAAATATCTTAAAACCTTAGATAAGTATCACAACTGTTCCCCAAATATTTAGAAGCATAATCATATCTGGTATTTCCAGGGTCACCTAAAACCACTAGATGAAAATGTAATAGAACTGGATTATCAAGTCACAAAAGGAACATAAAATAGCTCCAAGAGTAGGAGGACTTACATTTTTACTTGATACAACATTATAGTATTCAGTTGTTAAAATTGGCTTATGAGTGCACATTGTTACAAATCTAAAGAGAAGTCAGTTTTATTATTTACTATCATTGACTTCATACCTCAAATAAGCGCAAGTCTGCAGGAACTCTATCACCCACTGACAGGCAGACAGTATCTCCAGGAACTAAGTCTCTTGCAAGTGTATGTTCTACCCTTCCTTCTCGAACACTGGAGAGACATAAATAGATAAAAACCTAACAGAATATATTATTCCTTCACATTTATTTTAAGAATTAAAAAGAAAATACCTTTACATTTAACAGCTAAATAAGACCACAATGCACATTAGTCCTATCCTGATGGTATTCTAAAAAGCCCTAATGACCTGTAGAGGTAGATGGGAATGACCTTGGAAGACAGGAGGAAGAGCCACAGACAAGATAATCATCATGCAAAAGGCATCTCAATCTACAGAAACAGAAGAGATGTGGGAAGCATTTTAGATTAGACCCCCACTAGTTTTCCACTGAGTAGAAGGAAAGGAGGGAAAGAATAGTTTCAGACTGGCAAGATTTTGTTAATTTAACTTTACAGTAAGGATATAGAGAGTATCTATGTGCTTCTTCACTGGATTATCTCAAAGGGCTAATAAGACTTGATTATTTTCCAAAGGTTTGGGTTAAAGTGATTAGAACATGTAAGATACATTTGCATGTATAAGTGTGGATGACCAGATTTATCATTTTCTACCCCCCCTTTTTAAAAAAACATTTCTACTTATATTGTATTTTCTACCTTCTTTAGTTTTATGTAAGCTACCCAGAGTCAATCTGGGCTTATGCAATGCCTACATTTAATAAATTAAAAAAAACTATAATTATAATCTTTGATAGCCTTTGTGTATACTTCTGGATAAAATTTGATTGATTTGCTATATTAAACATCTTCCCTTTCAGATATTTGTTCCATTTGAAGTAAAAATTGTGACTGAACTTCATCAATATGAACAGAAATCAAAATGCCAACTATTTTTTCTCCTTTATTAAAATTCCTTTGAAATTTGTATCATGAATGTTGAATATTAAAAAAACATAATGTGGTTTTTGCACAATGATTTTTCCACATCTATAATTTGCCAGATTTTTAATGAACTATTGTACAGAATCAAAACTATGGTCAGGAGCTGTCTTATGGAATCTCTTTAAAAAGATCATTTTAGAGAGAGCTGGATTAAAAGCAGGTTTGCGTGGACTCATACAAATTGATGGAATTTAAGGTATGCATGTTTGAATACAGGTCAGTATAATTTAATAGCCACAAATTCCAACAATTTATATATAAATGATAAAAACCTTAAAATATGGGACTTCCGGTTTGTAAGGCTTTGGCGGTGGCAGGAATCTGCGATCGTGCGCAGTTCCTGCTGTGCTCGCTGCTGGAGTGCCCCCGATCCAGCTGGATTTGGAGGCTATGGTTACCCCGTAGAGGTAACTGAAGACAGGGGAGATCCGGATAGGGGTCCGGGAGTATCGCAACCCCCCTCCTCAGCCAGCACAACTCCCTTTTCCAAAGGCGGTGGAGCAGCGGTCAGCAATGACTGCCACAAAGAAGCTTGCAGCCGGACAAGATTGTGCAGGAGGAAGTCTAAAAAAGTGAAAGTTTTTGGCTGAACCGGGACAATAAGGAACTTCTAAATACCCTGGAAATTTAATTTTTTCAAAGATACATTGTTTCCTAAGAAGATCGTAAACGCAGCGGAAGAAAGTGGAAAGGGAAAGTTATATTTTCTCACTCTCCTTCCCTACGGAAATAGCAGATGGAAATCCGAAAAACCTGCTTTGGCACAGAAGGTAGCTAAACTTGAAAATTAAAGCCAAGGGGATATTAACATTCGAACTAAAAACTAAAAAATTTTTTTGCTATAAGTGGGAAGAGAGAGGTAAAGAACTTATAAGACTTCCAAAAACTCATTTTGGAACTGTGTAATTGAATTTTACCCCAGGAAGAGAAAATATAAAAAGAAGAAAGTGCTAAATGAAACAGTTTGTTCTGATTTGGATTGCTTTGTGACTTTGGGACTTTTGGAAACTATTCCTTGAAAGACTAAAAACATTTGGGTTGTTTAAAAAAATTTTTTTTTTTTTATAATGGAATTATCTGCTGAAGAATTGGAAATGGAATTCCAAAAGTTAAAAGAAGAGGAACAAGAAGGCAAGGGCTCTTCTGGATCTATCTTTCACTTTTTAGAAATGGCGATTTCTACCTATCAAGAGCTACAACAACAAGAAAGCTGAGATGAAGAAGAAGAAGCCATCTTTAATGGACAAATAATCTTAGTTGAGGAAGAAAAGAGAAAGAGGGGAAAGAAAATGGAGAATTCAGAACTTAAAAAAGCAACCAAGAAAGGGAAAAATAAGGTGAAAAATCGATACAATGTCAGAAAACAACAGAAAAGAGGAATACAACAGAGAGGGGAGACTAAGAGAGCAGAGATTGAGAGATGGGGGGGGTAAAAAAAGGCTAGAATTGACAAGAAAGGAAGGGAAAAAGGGAAGAGAAGTCACAAAGGCTTAAAACAAGATGTTAAAAAACAGGGTTTTTTTAGAGAAAGGGTAAAATACAATTTAAAAAAAAGATTCTGCAAAAGTACATAAGACTGTATTGTAGATATTAGTATTTGAAATAGAGTTAGAAAATTGGAATATTATATGAGTTAACAATACATTAAAGGGAATGTATAAAATGTCTAAAATTTAATAATAGAGTTTAATTTCCTATGGAACATTGTTTTTACTATATGATAAGCATATTTTTTCTTTTTCTTATTATTTTAAAATGTAGTATTTAGAATGTACTAAGCAGAATAAGTATGGAAAGTATGTATTATTTTAAGTGTTAAATTTAGGTGAAAGATAAAAAGGTGTCATACTTCAACCAGTGATTACAGGAGAAATATTGTATTAGAAAGAAAAGATAAATAGATAATTGAAAAAGAACGGACAAAAGATGCAAGTATAATGATTTAAACTGAGATGAAATAAATAAAATAGAATTAAGAGAGTGAATAGAGGAGAGAAAATATATAGAAAATACAGAATGTTAAATAAGATATGAAATAGTATATAAGGTGAGCATGAATTTGATTTATGTCTGCACAAAAAGATGTAACCCGGGGTTAAGCCGCTTTCCAAAAAGAAGTTTTATGTATTTATGTTTTGTGTTTTGTTTGTCTATGTTTGAATTAATAAAACTCTAGAAGAATGTTGGAAGAGAACAATGAAATTGTAAACAAGACAGATGGAAGTATACAATGAATAAAGATTTAGAAATTAAGGTAAAAGAAATATAATTGAAAAGGGAGAAATAGAGAGAAGTTGGAAAAAGATATGAAGTTGAATATATAAGATAAATATGCATTTCAAATTGTGTTTGTATGGAAATGTGATAATCTGGAACTATTCTTTTTTAAAATAAGATGTTTTATTTGTTTTGTTAAAATTCAATAAGCAGTTCTTAGAAAAGATGTCTTATGTTCTTATATTCTATGTTTTGTTTGTTTGTGTATTGTTTTTAAAAAAATTAATAAAATTTGTTATTTAAAAAAACCTTAAAATATGACATATTTGAAAGATTGTACATTTTTATTTATATGACTATGAACTATTTCTCTGCCCATATGCACATTTTCAACAAACTAGATTCCCCCTTCAAAAGGTCAATTATCATCTGGTGGCTCAAAAATGTCTGCATTCACTATTCTTTCAATGAAAAAAGAACATAAAAATATGTCATTTAAAGCAGTGGTCCCCAACCTTTTTTGTACCAGGGACCAGTTTCACGCAGAAACACTTTTTCAAGGACCGGCGGGGGGGAGATTTTTTCAAGGAGGGGGAGGGGGAGGACTCCGAGTTTGGTGGTTTGCTTGCAGATGCTTCATTACCTGACTAGATAACATCTGATGTTGTTACCTAGTTGGGTAATAAAACAGGTGTCAGGTGTCTGCCTCATTCCTCTCTCAGTCGCTCTCTCTCGCTCCTCCACCAGCCCAGGAAGAAACTGCTTCAAAGAAGCCGGCAGGTGGCTTTTCCTGTCGGCGCAGCTCCTCAAAGCGCCCGTTCACCCCCACCCCGCCGCCCGCAGTTCAATCCAGTGCTCCGTTCTGCCTGCCTGCCTGCCCGCCTTCGTTTCTGGTTGTTTCTGAGCAGCTTCGGCTGAG
Source organism: Pseudonaja textilis (assembly GCF_049901715.1). Lineage (NCBI taxonomy): Eukaryota > Metazoa > Chordata > Lepidosauria > Squamata > Elapidae > Pseudonaja > Pseudonaja textilis. The sequence continues at coordinate 53,251,426 of NC_142008.1, read as the reverse complement.
TAAAAGAGGCGAATAGTTATTATTCTCAGCCAAAGCTATTCCGAAACAACCAGAAACGAAGGCAGGAAGGCAGGCAGAACGGAGCACTGGATTGAACCGCGAGCGGCGGGGTGGGGGTGAACGGGCGCTTCGGAGGATCTGCGCCGACAGGAAGAGCCACCCTGCCGGCTTCTTTGAAGCAGTTTCTTCCTGGGCTGGTGGAGGAGCGAGAGAGCAACTGAGAGAGGAACGAGGCGGGAGGAAACCGAAGCCGCTGAGCCGGAGAGCAGGACAGGCTTTGGTTGCTTCCTCCCTCCCCTTCTTTCATTTGTGTCCTTGATCCCTGATCCCAGCAGCATTCACCGAAGGTGAAGAAAGCCGCCATTTTTATTTTATTTTTATTTTCTTTGCGGCCCGGTACCAAATGATCCACGGACCAGTACCGGTCCGCGGCCCGGTGGTTGGGGACCCCTGATTTAAAGAATTCCCGCTCATCGTTTATTTTCTAAGAATATTTCATACTATTCTTCACTCTAATCTTTAAATTTAATTTAAAATTAAATTGAAATAATCAAAATAATTACTGCTAAACAGAAGCCAATTCAAATAAATCACAGGTTCAGTCATTTTGCATAATATGAAATTAGATGTGCATCTTCAGACATGTCACATACATGTAAAACCAGAATAAGCTACTCCTTACCAGTGACATTCTGGAGGTACAAGTTTACTCAATTCTTCCAGAGATTTTTCAGAACGATATTCCTGCAAATACAAAGCATGAAATTAGAGACCAGGCTTTAGTATATGCACAAGATTTCTGAATGTTTGTACTTCCGTAGTTGATTTGGTATTTTCTACATGTGCAAAATTATTAACTGATTTTTTTTTTTCTCTGAGGGGCAGAATTAAATTTTCAGCACAAAATGTAATTGTTGTAGTGGATCTTCCCAGGTCAGCCCAATCATAGGACACCAAGTGACTTTCTCATGGCAGCTGGCCTCCTTCTTTGGAACAATTAATGTGACTGGTTATGGAGTGAACTACCTAGCTCTTCCCATGTGGCTCACACTGATTTCTCCACTCCAGAAGTCTCTTTCACAATTTGGGTAAAAAAGTCAGTAAACTGCATCGCTGAATGCTATTACTGCCTCCAGAAGATCAATCAGAACCATTCCATGGCATAATCAAGAAATGACATCCAGGACTTATGGGGAATATGGCTAACTGAAAATACGCACGGGAAGAGATCTCTGAAGAATTTCTTCATGGAACGTTGCTCTTTTATCTTTTAACTGAAGGGACAGATATCCCATCAGTTTTTATGACCCACCCAGTTAGGATGTGTCAACGAACTTCCCCTCAGAACCCTTCATTACAGCTATAAGCCGGTGAATTGCTTCTGGAATTGAATTCCGAAGCTATCTGCCTGCCAAAAGCTGGGAGGGAAGGGGCTGCAATCTGTTCGGGGGTTGAAGAAGCCATCTATTTTAAAATTCATTTTCCAAAAATAAATGACATCCAGAAATTTCATGTAGCACTATTATTCTGTGTAGGTACTTTTACAATGAATATTACTACAACCTGTATTACATGCCTATTAGCAAAAGTGGAATCTGTTGATTACCAAATATTGATAAACATACTACATGCTATATGTGAAAATAACATGTATTGCAAGTTACACCTAAGAAAATATAGAACAGAAGGGACTTCATCTTTGTTCAAGATGTGACTTTCTAGAATGATTTCTGAACACTTATATAAGAGTATTTAACCAGCATATTATGTATTCTTAAAGTGAAAAATATTATGTCCTTGGCTGGAGTGGGGTTGTATTTTGGCTTGAGAATTAATGTAAGAAGTGCTGGGTCACTCTGACATTAACGGAAGCTTGTTAATGACTTATTGTGTTAGATGAATATAACAGGAAATATGGTGATGGGAACAAGGTGGTTCCCAGAGATGATTGTTTGGGAGGAGTTTGGGAGGAGTTAAAGGATGGAAAAGTACCCAGGCTTACCCATGGAAGTCCCTAAAACCCTTATGTGAAAAAAACAGGAAGGATTATATAATATTTTCAATGTGATATCCTATAAATGATTGTAACCATCTTAAGGATGGTGTCTCCTCCTACTCATTTGGGAGTGGGTATCCTATCTGTAAATATCTTGAATAAATATAGCCTCTTACAGTTTCTTGGTTGTCAAGTCTGTTTTTTTATGGCAAATCTCTCACTGCATTTGCATCAAATATGGGAATAAAAAGATACTGCCTAGAAAACTGCTATAGGTGAACCTGGAAGAATTTCTCATGGGAAAAAGAGGATGATCCTAAGCTCTGAGGATTAGTCTCCAAATTCCCAAATCTTGTTAAATTTTAGTATCCAATTTGGGGCTAGAATGAAACCCCTGAGAACCCAAGTCATATTTTTCAGCTTTAATAAGAATGCTAAATAGAATTAGAATGCTCTTTTTCAATGCTGTTGCAACTTTGAATCATCATTAAATGAATTGCTGTAAGTCAAGGACTACCTGTATATGCATGTATAATATGCCTCCGGCTCCTTCTGTGTGTGTGTGTGTGCATGTGTGTGTGTGAGAGAGAGAGATTCAGATTTACATCAATAATCTGGATCAGAAAAAGTATATCAATATTTTTCCAACTGTGAGACCTATCCCAACATATTTATCAATAGGTTGCAAAAGGAAATTCTTCTTTGCAAGACATTTATTTATAAATTTAGTCCCTCTTTTCCTGTATACTCTGCTGGATATATACTGTATTTCAATACATATTTCTATTTTGAATCAAAGATATAAATACATTAAAAAGAAGGAAAATAGGAAAAAATAAATCTACCAATAAACTCTTAAATGTTTTAATTGCCATAAAAATTGTAAATACATAACAAATAGTGACTGGAAAGAAGCAAATGAAAAATTCCTACCTGAACAAAGGCAACTGTAACAACAATAAGTATTGCCTGTAGAAAGATGATAAATGCTACTTATATTTTTAGCATCTTAGTAAATATGCAAGTTAAATACTATGCAGAGAAAACAAATAAATATCCAGAAGATATTAGGAACCAAATTTAAAAAGTAGGCAACTTCAGTTACATTTTGAGTTAGGATTCCATTATTACTAAATCAAGTGAAAAATTTATTATATTGTCAGTATGTAAAAGAATAGAAAATGTAATGAATTAATTCTGGGATCATTTAGACTACATCATTATTCACATACTTTTTTTGTTAAGTCTCTTAGGCTTACCACCATTTCAAATATATTTGTGTTTTCTCCAATGTGTCTAATAATATTTTTACACAAAAGACAAAGTTGGGGACACATCATTAATGGATGGATACCATGAAAATCAAAAACATTTTTCAAGATTTTATTGTTTGCCAATATCCAGACAAAGATTTATTTTCTTATCTAGAACCATTCAAAAGAAAAAAAACCTGAAAAATGAAAAACATGCCAATTTTCTCCTTTTATACTACCTTTTTCTTAAGCTAAGTTATGTACTGTAATTTAGTAAAAGATAACATTTAAATTCCAAATATTGCTTCTATGCAAAACATGAACCATTCCATGAAGATTCCAGATAATCTGTTTAGACTGAAAGCTCTGGGTCCAGGCATAAGTAGAAGTGTTAAGGGAGAGGCAAAATAAGTAAAAGTTAAGGACATTGGCAGTATTCATGCCAACTAAGTGAAGGAAGGGAAAGGAAGATTATGAGAAGATGAGGCTGGTTGGATAGCCATGGCAATGCCCTTAGCTTCAGTTATATCAGTGGTTCCCAAAGTGGGCGGTACTGCCCCCTGGGGGGCGGTGGGATACCTTGGGGGAGCGCTAAGTGGCAAGGGGGTGTGTGCTGGCATTCTTTCTGGCAGCCTCCAGGGGGGAAAGAAACAGGTGGCATGCAGATGGCTACCTCTCTCTCCCCATCTTGTTGTCCAGTGCAGCAGCTCTTCCCATGGAAGAATCTACCCATGATATGAACATGTGTGTTTGTGTGTATGTGTGTGTCAGAGGAGGAATGTGTGTCAAGGGGGAAGAAATATTTTTCTTGGAGTTTTGAGCTGGGAGGGGCCAGAACGAGCTGAAGCACCAATGGGAATTCTCCCTGCTCCAGTGTCATCAGTCTCTGGGCAGAGTCTCCCTTGACTTCACCGGATGGAGGAGAGAGTTCCAAGCAGAGAAAGAAGCAGAGAAAGTGGGAGGGGGGATCTTTTCAGTCTTGGGGGGGCTGCATTCTAGGAGGGTGTTTCATGCCAGCTCCGGAGGGGAGGGTGGACTTCCTTTTGCGCCCCCCCCCATGATTCTCATCCAATCTCCCTTTCTCTGTGCGCCTGGAGGGACGGACTAGATGCCCTTTGAGTTCCCACAGTCCCCATAGGGCGCCCAGGCTGGAGTTGCCAAGACTCCAGACAGGCAAAATGGAGCCAGAGCTCAAGGGGTCCTTCGGGCTCCCCCCCCCCCCATCAGGAAGGAGGGAGCCTCCAGCAGGTGCTGTGGAGGACAAGGGGGGAGGTGCAGCCCCACAGCCAGCCAGGACTTGGGAGCCCCACACTCACCCCAATCCAAAGGGAAGCCAGGAAAACCCTCAGCTGACAGTCCATGCAGAAGAGACGGAGAGGATCTGCAGAGATCCCCCCTAATCTGGCCAGATCCTCTCCCCAGGCCCCTTCCCCTTGACGGGGGGATTTCCATAGGGATCTCTAGGCTTTACAGGAGAAAATGGGGTTTTCCATCCTTGAAACCTGTGTCTCTCTCGCTCGAAGAGCCCCTTCCGATCTCCCCCTCAGCCCTCAATGGGAAGGCATCTCCCCCTTTCTTTCTGTGGCTCAGGATTCCACTTGTCCTTGCAAAGCAGCCCCTGATGAAAATCCTGGAACAAAGTTTGGTCGTTTCTCCTCCATTTTCCGCTCCTTTCCTTGGACAATTTAAATATCTGCCCATCATTTCAAAGCGCAACAATCGATACTTTCATCAGAAAAAAATATACAAAGTAACATTTTGGGGGGAAATTGCCAATATAAAAATGCGGACATAGAAGTGGATTCGTGATGAACTTATTTCCCTCAGAAATTTGCATATCTTGGCTGTGGAATAGGAAGCGCTGCTATAATAATGGTCCTTTTTCCAATGGTTTTCCTTCATTATTTCTTTATTATTATTTTATCATGGTGTAAAATAGAAAAAAATAAAACAAGTGATGAAATGAGAAAAGGAAGGAAAGGGGAAGAGAAGTGTGGGAGAAAGGAGGTGCCGGCCCTGCAGGCACATCAGGAAAATAGAGCAAAGCCAGTCTGGCTTTGCTCTACTTTTCAAACATGCTGCCACTGCTGCATTCTAGGTGCTGGTCCTGCAGGTCCAACCCATTGAGCCTGCTGCACTGGAGGGACTACCCAATCAAGTCCATGCAGAGCAGTGCACCAAGTCAATGGGGTGAGTCTGAGAGAGGGAAAGAGGAGAAAGGGAGAAGGAAGAAAAGAAAGAGAAAAGAGAAAGAAAGAAAAGGGACAAAGAAAGAGAGGGGGAGAGAGGGAGGGAGGGAGGGAGGGAGGGGAGAGAGAAAGAGAGAGAGAGAATGACCTGATGTAGCAGATTGAAATGAGGCCTAGTTTAGACTTGAGGCCCTTTTCCACATTGAAACATCTTTGCCAGCATTTTTGCCAGCACATTGAAACATCTTTGGCTTCTATTAAAGGTTTTGTGGACGAAACATGGTCAAGATTATCAGGAAGCTCTCACATTTTGTTGAGGCTTTAAACAGGATCCATTGGACCAGACCTCCACCCTAAAAAAGTACTTTTCCCCAATGTATCACAGTGCCAATTTTGAAGAAGGCAAAACCAAAATGTACTGGTAAATTACAAAGAGAACACACACACACTCCCTTCTAACCCTATTGGAGCAGGTGATTGGACTAGAATAGATATCTCATTATCTTTCTCCTCCCTCCTTCTTTATTTCTTTTTCTTTCTGTCCCTTCCTTCCATCCTCCCCTCTTTCTTTGTCTGTCCCCTTTTCTCTTTCCCTTTTCTCTTTCTTTTCTTCTTTCTTTCTTTCTCCCTCTCTTTTCTCTCTCTCTCTCTTTCCCTCTCTCAAGCTCAATCCATTGACTTGGTGCACCGCTCCACTTGGACTTGCTTGGGCAGGTCTCTCCGGTGCAGAGGGCTCAATGGATGGACCTGTGGGGCCGGCACCTAGAATGCGGTACTGGCAGCATGTTTGAAAAGTAGAGCAAAGCCAGAGGTTGGTAATTTTTGCTGCAAAGAATCACAAAAGCTTCTGGGTTGTACACAATTGAATTCAGCAACATAAAATGCAATGCAATTCAGCAACATAAAATAAAGAAATACAAATAAAAATCAACAAGAATCGGCAAAGCATCTCTAATTAGATTCTATTCACTACTAGAATCTAATCAGAGATGCTTTGTCGATTCTAGTCCAATGACCTGCTCCAGCAGGGTTGGAAGGAGGGGGGGTGTATGTGTGCATGGCTGTCAAAACTCCAAAAACAGGTCAAGTAGTTCTGGGGAGGCCAGTCATAAATTAGAACACTTGCTAAACAACTAGCCATTAAGTGAGGACCACTTGTATTTGGTTTGCCAGTCAACTGCCCTTGTCTACCCAGTCACATGACCACCAAACCACATCTATCGGGTTCTGTGACCAGCAAGCCACGCCCAGCCAGCAAGCCATGCCAGCTAGTCATGTGATCAACAAGCCATACCTTCAAATTAGGCCATGCCCACAGAAATTTGAATCCCACCCCTGGGTGGTGGGCACTGAGGATGAATTTGTAGTATCAAGGGGGCGGTGGACTGAAAAAGTTTGGGAACCACTGCTCTAAGGGAACACTCGTAACCCGGGAATTATCTGTACTGACAAGATGCAGTGGGCAACCAAGCTTATACATTCAATGCAGAGAAGGGGAAACATAGCTAAAGTACATCAGCCTTGCCCACCCCATAAATTCTAGAATTGATTTAAACTATATTCAAATACTATTGTTACAGTTTCCAATTTAACAGGATCTAAAACAGCTTTGTCTTATACAGTAGAATCAGTCAAATTTTTAGAAAAAAAGAAGAGAACAAAAATAATATGATCACTGCTGCTACTATACAACTCCATTCAATCAATGTATCACTGAACAAAGAATATAGTTACATAAGAAGCAATGTAGATGCACAGATAATTTGTTTCTCTTTAAATTTAAAAACCTTACAATGGGAACAGTGTGCAAGTATTTTTAATATATTTAGTAATAATCAAGGATTTAGAAATTTTACTTTGCCATGTATACAATCAAAAATCTTACAGAAAAAAGGCATTCTTTAAAATACCAGGTATAGTATACAATCTTAATATACAGGTAAAACTCGAAAAATTAGAATATTGTGCAAAAGTTCATTTATTTCAGTAATGCAACTTAAAAGGTGAAACTAATATATGAGATAGACTCATTACATGCAAAGCAAGATAGTTCAAGGTGTGATTTGTCATAATTGTGATGATTATGGCTTACCGCTCATGAAAACCCCAAATCTACAATCTCAGAAAAGTAGAATATTACATGCAATCAATAAAACAAGGATTGTACATAGAACAATATCAGACCTCTGAAAAGTATAAGCATGCATATGTACTCAGTACTTGGTTTGGGCCCCTTTTGTAGCAATTACTGCCTCCTTGCAGCGTGGCATGAAAGCTATCAGCCTGTGGCACTGCTGAGGTGTTATGGAAGACCAAGATGCTTCAATAGCGGCCTTCAGCTCTTCTGCATTGTTCGGTCTCATGTCTCTCATCTTTTTCTTGGCAATGCCCCATAGATTTTCTATGGGGCTCAGGTCAGACGAGTTTGTTGGCCAATCAAGCACAGTGATCCCACGGCCACTGAACCAGGTTTTGGTGCTTTTGTCAGTGTGGGCAGGTGCCAAGTTCTGCTGGAAAATGAAGTCAGCATCCCCATAAAGCTCGTCTGCGGAAGAAAGCATGAAGTGCTCCAAAATCTCCTGGTAGACGGCTGCGTTGACCCTGGACTTAATGAAGCACAGTGGACCAACACTAGCAGATGATATGGCTCCCCAAATTAACACAGACTGTGGAAACTTCACACTGGACTTCAAGCATCTTGCAGTGTGTGCCTCTCCATTCTTCCTCTAGACTCTGGGTCCTTGGTTTCCAAATGAGATGCAAAAGTTGCTCTCATCAGAAAAGAGAACTTTGGACCACTGAGGAACAGACCAGTTCTGTTTTTCTTTAGCCCAGGTAAGACGCTTCTGATGTTGTTTGTTGTTCAGGAGCGGCTTGACAAGAGGAATACGACATTTGAAGCCCATGTCCAGGATCCATCTATGTATGGTGGCTCTGTGGATGGTGGCACTGACTCCAGCCTCAGTCCACTCCTTGTTTAAGTCCTCAACACTTTTGAATGGCCTTTTCCTGACAATCCTCTCCAGACTGTGGTCGTCCCTGCTGCTTGTGCACCTTTTCCTTCTACACTTTTCCCTTCCACATAACTTTCTAATAATGTGCTTTGATACAGCACTTTGGGAACACCCAACTTCTTTTGCAATTACCTTTTGAGGCTTTCCCTCCTTATGGAGGGTGTCAATAATGGTTTTCTGCACAACTGTCAGGTCAGAAGTCTTTCCCATGATGGTGATTCCTACTGAACCAGACTGAGAGACTATTTAAGGCTCAGGAACCCTTTGCAGGTGTTATGGCTTAATTAGCTGATTAGAGTGGGACACTTTGAGCCTAGAATATTGAACCTTTTCACAATATTCTAATTTTCTGAGATTGTAGATTTGGAGTTTTCATGAGCTGTAAGCCATAATCATCTCAATTATGACACATCATGGCTTGAACTATCTTGCTTTGCATGTAATGAGTCTATCTTATATATTAGGTTCACCTTTTAAGTTGCATTACTGAAATAAATGAACTTTTGCACGATGTTCTAATTTTTTGAGTTTCACCTGTACATCTGGTCTTTAAATACAGATAAAACTGAGTAAATACAATTTCTTAAAGCTAGTTAAAATGCATGTTTCAGTGAAACGTATTATGTGGAAAGACAAAGCAATTTGGGATGGCAAGCAATGCAAAGCAATTTCATTTGATCTAAAGCAAATAATTTGAAAAAAAATAGCTGAGAATATCTAAATACATTATGTCACAGAAGTGAGTACACCGCTTCACATTTTGTAAATATTTAAGTATATCTTTTCATGTGACAACACTGAAGAAATGACACTTGGCTACAATGGGAATGTAGTGTAGTGGGTGTACAGTTGTATAACAGTGTAAATGTGCTGTCCCCTCAAAATAAAGCAACATACAGCCATTAATGTCTAAGGCCCTGGCAACAAAAGTGAGTACACTCCTAAGTGATAATGTCCAAATGGGACCCAAGTAGCCATTTTCCCTGCCTGGTGTCATGTGACTCGTTAGTGTTACAAAGTCTCAAGTGTGAAGGCAGAGCAGATGTGTCAAATTTGATGTTATCGCTCTCATTCTCTGATACTGGTCACTGGAAGTTCAACATGCCACCTCATGGCAATGAACTCTCTGAGGATCTGAAACAACAAATTGTTGCTCTACATCAGGGGTCCTCAAACTACGGCCCGCAAGCTAGATATGGCCTGCTGAAGCCATTAATCCAGCCTGCATGGGATTATGAGGCTGACCCGCCCACATCACCCCACCTACCTGCCAGCCCCCACTCTTCGGCTGAGCACAGAACTTCCCTTTGCGAGTCCCGTGGTATAGAACTGGAAAGTAAGGCCAATGTTTTTGCTGACAGAGTGCTTCTAGGGACAGGCAAGGCCAAAAAAGAGCGGGCAGAGGCACAGGGAGGCATCTGCGTGCCTTGTTTTTGGCCAGCAGAGTGCTTCTAGGGATAGGGAGCACAAAAAAGGGGTGGGGACAGGCCCAGGGAGTCATCCATGTGTCCTGTTTTTGGCTAGGAGAGTGCTTCTGGGGGACGGGGGAGGCCAAAAAAGGGACAGGCAAAGGCCCTGAGAGGATCCACGCTCTGTTTTTGGCCGGCAGAGTGCTTCTGGGGGACGGAGAGGCCAAAAATGGGCTGCACCTTTTGCCAGCCAAGGAAAGAATTCTAAGAGGGACTTTAGTCCATTGTCACTTTGCTGTGGGGGGAAAAATGAAGGGTCCCAATGGGAGAGGCTGTGCCTACACATCGCTTCCAAGAGTCATGGTTAGTGCCAGATACCTGTGTGCTTTCCATTCATCCTGTGTGACGCATAGCAGAAGCAGAGAGGGGTAGGAGGCCTAAGAGCATGCCATGCTCCAGCGCAGTGCTATCCCATGCCGGCCGGATTAGCTCAGAAGCAGCAGATCCCCCAATCACAGGCTGGATGTGGGGTCCAAGGTGAGGTGGAGGGAAAGCGGGTGGCCCTCAGTGGCGAGTGCCACCGTGGCACTAAACGCAACTCTTGGAAGCAATGCTTAATTATGCAGCAGGCGCAGCCTCTCCCATTGGGACCCTTCAGCTTCCCCCCGCCCCCCCAGCCTGGCAGAGCAACAGTGGCAAATCTTAGCTCTTTCCTTGGCCGGCGAAAGGCGCAGCCCTTCACTCATGAAGATAGCTTGGCAGTCCATGGAGAAGCAGAGATGGGAGCAAGCTAGGGAGCAACAGCTGCCCTGTAACCTTCTTCCCACCCACCCCGCTGCCACCTCTTGGCTGCCTGTCCTTCTCCCACTTGGCACTTGGCAGTTCCAGGGTGGTGCCCCTGAAGGAGAACATCTGTCTCTGCTCCTGAAGAGGGAGGCAGTAAGAGCATCCAAGCGGCAGCGGTGGGGGAAAGAAGATGGTGGGGTGGCTGTTGTGGCGCCCGCTCCCTAGCTCGCTCACGTCTCAGCGGCCAAGCCCCCGCCTTGGGGTTTCCTTGCCTGATCTACTCTAAGTGATGCCTGTCCAGTCGGATCTTGCCTGGAAGACACCCAAAGCCCTTGATCGAGCCTGTTGCGTGCGTTCGACACATGCGGAAGAAGCTCTGGGACAGCCAGTGAGATTCCAAAAGCTGATTGAGACCACCGCAGTGTGAATGGAATGGAAATAGGAGAGAATGGAATGGGAATAAGATGAGATGGAATGGAATAGCAATAGCATGGAGTGGGAATGGGAGTGGGAATAGGATGGAATGGAATGGAAATGGAAAGGAATGGAATTCAACAAGGTATCCTAGGGCACTGCCAGGATTGAAGGGGATCCTGCAGAAGATGCCCCAGGGGGGAGAGAGAGAGATGTGGAGAGAGATATGAAAAGAGAGAGATATGGAAAGAGAGACAGAGACAGAAATGGATGGATGGATAGATGGGTGGATCGATGATAGTGGGGGAGAGAGAGAGAGAGAGAGAGAGAGAGAGAGAGAGAGAGAGAGAGAGAGGCGGGCTGATAGTATATCTTGTTCATTGTAAGCTTCTTGGGGGCTGAGAAGAATTGCTGCAAAACTGAGTATCCTGAAGTGGACCACTAAACATCTTAAAAAAACAATTTAGTAAAAAAAAAAGTCAACCAAAACAACATGCAAACAAAAGCAAATAAAACACCCTCAGGAGCAAAACGCATGAAAGTTTAATTTGTGTGTATTGTTTAGTGGACTGCTAAATTGGCAAAATGCACTGCTAAATTGGCCACACCCACCTAGTCACATGACACCTAGCTTTGCCCACCCAGTCACATGACCACCTAGCCAAGCCCAGCCAGCCAGCCCGGCCCCTCAACACTCTGAGGGACCGTGAACTGGCCCCCTATTTAAAAAGTTTGAAGACACCTGCTTTACATAAAGATGGCCTAGGCTATAAGAAGATTGCCAAGACCCTGAAACTAAGCTGCACCACGGTAGCCAAGATCATACAGTAGTTTAATAGGATATGTTCCACTCAGAACAGGCCTCGCTATGGTCGACCAAAAAAACTGAGTGCCTATGCTCAGTATCATATCCAGAGGTTGGCTTTGGGAAATAGACGTATGAGTGCTACCAGCATTGCTGCAGAGGTTGAAGGGGTGGGGTGGGGGTCATCCTGTCAGTGCTTAGATCATATGCTGCATGCTGCATCAAATTGGTCTGGAGGGCTGTCATCCCAGAAGGAAACGTTTCTAAAAATGATACATAAGAAAGCCCGCAAATGGTTTGCTGCAGACAATCAGACTTAGGACATGGATTTCTGGAACCATGTTCTATGGTCCGATGAGACATAAACATATTTGTTTCAGACGGTGTCAAGCATGTGTGTGGGCAACCAAGTGAGAAGTACAAAGACAAGTGTATCTTGCCTACAGTCAAGCATGGTGGTGGGAATGTCTTGGTCTGGGACTGCATGAGTGCTGCCAGCACTGGTGAGCTACAGTTCATTGAGGGAACCAAGAATGTCAACATGTACTGTGACATACTTAAGCAGAGCATGATTCTCTCCCTCAGAGACTGGGCCACAAGGCAGTATTCCAACATGATAATGACCCCAAACACACCTCCAAAACAACCATTGCCTTGCTAAAGAAGCCCCATTTGGACATTATCACTTAGGAATGTACTCACTTTTGTTGCAAGCACACATTAATGGCTGTGTGTTGTGTCATTTTGAGGGGACAGCACATTTACACTGTTATACAAGCTGTATACTCACTACTTTACACTGTAGCCAAGTGTCATTTCTTCAGTGTTGTCACATGAAAAGATATACTTAAATATTTACAAAATGTGAGGGGGTGTACTCACTTCTGTGACATAGTGTGTATACAGAGGGCTGTGTTTATTTAAAGCTTGGACCTGAAACAATGGCCCTCTAGATATTATTAGAACTATATTTCTCATTATGTATATCCATTGGCCATGATATATAATTAAAGGAATTTTATCATAGGTTCTATACCCTTCATTTAAATGCGAAAAGACAATCTTACCACAGTGATACTGACGGCATCATCAAATTGGTGCATTATAACACTGATGACTGCAGAAGCCAAGAGAAGCATAATCAGAGGATTTTTAAACTACAGAGAAAAGGAAAAAAATTTTTCAGAAATATCTTGGAATAATAAAGAAAATTCCTTTTCCCATTACATCAAAATTAATGATAACTTTATGGGAACAATGTACCAAAAAATAATTCCCAAGTTATAATGTCTCAAAAGAGGGGGCCTTAAGCGATATTATTAAATATGTGCTAGATTTTAATATGTTTTATTCATCAAATTTAACTAATACCTCTCTAAATAAAACATTTGAAGAAAAGTTTTATACAGGTAGTCCTCAACAGTTAGTTTAGTGATCGTTCAATGTTACAATGTTACAATGGCAGTGAAATAGTGACTTATGAGTTTTTCACACTTAAGACCATTGCAGCATCCCCATGGTTACATAATCAAAATTCAGACGCTTGGCAACTAACTCATATTTATGACAGTTGCAGTGTTCCAGGGTAATGTGATCACTTTTTGTGACATGTAACAATTCACTTAATAATCATGTTACTAACTTAAAAAACTGCAATGATTCATCAACAACTGTGGCAAGAAAGACCACAAAACTGGGCAACATTCACTTAACAACGAAGTGTTAAGTTTGATCCTAGCAACAAAAATGTTGGGCTCAATTGTATTTATAAGTCGAGGACTACTTATATGCACTTTTGTTATTAATTAGAATATCATTTAGAAGTATAATCATCAAAAATATTGTGTAAATATTTATTTAAATAAGCTTTAAAAGAAGAGAAGAAAAATTCAAAGAATCTAATCCTAAAGGGACCTGAGTAATGGATGTAACTATCTTGGAAGATTAAATCAGCTGGAATACATTTCTCCAGTTGCCACCATCATACTATCACATCATTAGCTGATTTTGATCCCATCATTTCTTAGCTTGTGTGAAGGTAGGTCATTTGGGTACTTAAATAATCAAGTGTTCTGGAAAAGATTCTTACCTGAGAAATATATTTTTTCCATAGTGGTTCATCTTCAGTAATATCAAATTCATTCCAACCATGAAATGCTCTTCTATGGCAAACTTCACTGTTTTTCAAGCCATTCTGAATATCAGCCTACAAAATATATATTGATATGTATATTAAGAGAAATACTTAATCTACACATTCTTTCTGTATAATCAAATAGAAAAATCCCATAAAAGCCATATTGGTATGAATATTATACCTGGATAAAAGTCTTTTATCTAAACTTGTTTCATAATTGTGTATTTTAGGAATTGGAACGACACAGTAGAAGTTCTATTATTAAAACAATTAAGACTTATTCCTGAATTACTGGCTTTTTACCAACAAAAAGACTCAATGTTCACTTCTACTAGACTAATAAAGCATCATATTGAATTTGAGATTCAAGGGATTGAATCCAATTTCTATTATGATTATTCATGAATGTATTTTTTTTCCTTTATGTACACTGAGAGCATATGCACCAAAGACAAATTCCTTGTGTATCCAATCACACTTGATCAGTAAAGAATTCTATTCTATTATATGAACTTGCCCATGCAGGGGAAGGGAGACTACCATATATACTCGAGTATAAGCCGAGTTTTTCAGCACATTTTTGTGCTGAAAAAAACCTCGCTTATACTATGAGTGAATTCCCTCTGAAAAAAAAAAAATGGTGTGGAGCTCCGGAGCTGGGCAGCCGCTTCCCTGCTTCCGTGTTTCCTTTGCAGCTTGTAAGCATGGGGGTAATCGGAAGCAGAAAAGTTCTTGCATGAGGATATATTGTTTTTCTTTATTTAACTGTTTTTAGGGGGAAAGACCACCGTCATGTGAGAATGCTCAGACACGAAATCTATCCACCTGAAAATAAGTGTGTGTGTGTGGCGGTTAACAGAGGGAGACATGGGGAGAAGGCAAAGCGGCGGAAGATCCTTCAGGGAAACTGAGGGGGGACTCACCCTTGGTCCAGATGAGCCCCTTCCCGCCCCTAAGGAAGCAGAGGCAGCCAGCAGGGCAGGCAAGCCCTGCCCGGGACTCCGTCCGTCCTCGCTCCCACCACCCACCCACCCAAAGCCACAGTCCCCCAATCGCGCAGCCCAGAATCACCCTCCCCAAGGGGCAACAACGACACCCGGTGTTTCCTGAAACAAGAAGCTCTGCCGTGCAATGAAAGCGCCCTGGCTCTAGGCTCAGAAAACAACGTGAGCCGAGGTGGCTTGTTTCCTCAGCCCCAGCTGCTTTCAGTCCGCTCAGGAGGAGGGGGGAGATGGTGGTGGCGGCAGCTCGCATTGTTTTCTGGGCTCTGGGCTCGCCGCCACCACCTCCTCCCCTCCTCCCGAGCGGACTGAAAGCAGCTGGGGCTGAGGAAAGCGAAGCCACCTTGGCTCGCGTTGTTTTCTGAGATCGCGAGCCTAGGAGCCTAGAGCTCAGAAAATAACGCGAGCCACTGCCACCACCTCCTCCTCCTCCCGAGCGGACTGAAAGCAGCTGGGGCTGAGGAAACGAAGCCACCTTGGCTCGCGTTGTTTTCTGAGCCTAGAGCCAGGGCGCTTTCATTGCACGGCGGAGCTTCTTGTTTCAGGAAACACCGGCGTTGTTGCTGCCCCTGAGGGGAGGGCGATTCTGGGCTGCACGATTGGGGACTTCGTGGCTTTGGGTGGGTGGGAGAGCGAGGACGGACGGACGGAGTCCGCGAAGCAGGGCTTGCCTGCCCTTGCTGGCTGCCTCTGCTTCCTTAGGGGTGGGAAGGGGCTCATCTGGAACCAAGGGTGAGTCTCCTCTCAGTTTCCCCTGAAGGATCTTCCGTCACTTTTGCCTTCTCCCTATGTCTTCCCTCTGTTAACCCCCCACACACACACACACATTTATTTTCAGGCGGATAGATTTCATGTCTGAGCATTCTCACATGACAGTGGGTCTTCCCCCCCCCCTAAAAACAGTTAAATAAAGAAAAAAACAATATATCCTCATGCAAGAACTTTTCTGCTTCCGATTACCCCCATGCTTACAAGTTGCAAAGGAAACACGGAAGCAGGGAAGCGGCTGCCCAGCTCCGGAGCTCCACACCATTTTTCTTTCAGAGGGAATCTCACTCGAGTATAAGCACAAAAAATTGTGCTGAAAAAATCAGCTTATACTTGAGTCAATAAGTTTTCCCAGTTTTTTGTGGCAAAATTAGGTTCCTCGGCTTATATTCGGGTCGACTTATACTCGAGTATATACGGTATTTTCCAGCCTCCACACCTCTTTTTGGGGGGGAAGCGGGGAGGAGATTCTAAAGCACCTGGTAAACAGGACCTGTTTAAAAATGAACATTCCTTTCCCAAACCAAAAATAATCACAACCCCATCCACTTGCATTATCATTTACTGATGTGACTTTTGGGCTTTTCTCAATGTTAAATGGGTTATTCAGCCATTCCATGAGAAATCTTCCACCTTGGAAGTTAGTTCTCACAGCAAATAAGCTATTGGGAGTATTGTTCCTAGAGAGATAGACTCTCTTGACATCAGGTATGATACTCCCTTATGGGTAGGAAAATAGATTTTCTGTGGGTTTTTAGAAATCTTTCTTGCTTCTGTAATTAATGTATTCAATTTGCCATCTATATTGTTAGTATGAATTCATCAGAAGTCAGGAAAGAGCATTTGGAGAGAATCAAGGTAAATAGGCACCTATAGCCAGAAAATAACTTTATCTTAAACATGACTGATACATTAAAAGTTAATTATTCATGTTAAATTGCATCACAGAATTTAATACAGCATTAGTATTAGCATTATGTTTGAAGAACTGAATGATCAGATTATTTTTAATTTAATGTTTTTTCTAATTCACTCAGTAAACAAGTCTCCATATTTTTAAAAAAGAGAATTTTTTAAGGAGGCAAAAAAAATCTATCAAACCTATAGCATGTACTAACTGATTATATAAGTAGTCACCTGGGCTTTAAGCTGTTAATCAAATTTGTTAACAGCCTTCTGATTATCTATCTTTTTATCCCCCAGTAAGCTCTGGAAGATGATGATGATGATGATGATGATGATGATGATGATGATGATGATGATGATTTAATAATCAATTATTATTAAATGAAGGTTTACTATTAAATGAAGAGACACTCCTACACTCAAGGGAATAGAAACTAGATATTGTAACAGACTTTTAGGATTATATGACACTATATCGAATACAAATTTTAGTAGTTTGAAAATCAAAAGCGAAAAAAGCAGATGTTCTACACCAGGGTCTTCAACCTTGGCAACTTTAAGCCTGGAGGACTTCAACTCCCAGAATTCCCCAGCCAGCAAAGCTACAGGGTAACGAGGTAATGGTGCAAAGCTGGCTGGGGAATTCTGTGAGTTGAAGTCCTCCAGGCTTAAAATTGCCAAGGTTGGAGACCCCTGTTCTACACCAAATGTTCAAACCTATTTCATGCAATTTTGATGGCCTCCACTTCTTGTACAGGTAATCCTTAGGTTATAACAGCAACCTGGACTAAAATATGGGAAGGCAGACTCTACAGAGTATGACATCTACAGGCCACTTGAGGGCTCCTTGGGAGTAAAAGGAGCAATGACTTGCAACCTACTGATAGCTTTCTCATTGACTTTGCTTGTGGAACTATGCAGGGAATTGTTCTGTTTATAATTTCTTCACTCCCTTCCCTCCTGAACAACTTAGCATTGTTAGGATGGTTGTTGATACTTACTCATGAGTTGTGTGAAAACATCTATCAGATAATATTTATTGGAAATTAAGAAGCAACATAACATGGGGCAATTACTGACAGAAAATCCCAAAAGAAAGGGTTAAACAAGGGAGTGTTTTAGCATTTCTATCTCATCTCTATATAAGTTCATTCATATACAAGTCATGTTAAACATTTGGTTTTATGTATCTAAAGAAGTATGGTTGGTATCACTCAATTTCTAGACACATAATGGCCATCATTATGTCCTGAATTTCCTATAGATATCTGAGACAAGAGATATTTCAATTATTTTATGGAACACATATGTGCCAATATCAAGGACATAGGTTCAATCTAATCTAAAGCAATTCAGTCTAATTTCCTACAATGTATTGTGATCATAGCAGCTAGAAATTGGTTTGTCTTTTTAATGCATGGTTAAGTTTATTGCTACGTTTGTGGCAAGTCAGTGTCAGCAAATCATCCCATTTCTTAAAGCAGTCCTTCTCATTCCAAGATGCAATCAACAGTCCAAACTGACTGGTGTTATAGAAGTTATAGGTATCAAATCTCTATATCACAATAAGCATGATTGTTTAAAAGCAAAATTATTCTAGCAAGATTAAAATCACTTCTCATAAAAATTTAAAATGGATCTGCTTTATGTTTAGAGTTTAATCTAAATGCACAAATCAGTACTTACCAATCAACTATAAAGAGGTATTTAACTATTTTTAGCAAACCAAAGCACTATTTGAGCATCATAAAGAAATAGATCAACTAGCAAATTATTAACTGATCAGACAAATGAAGTTAACAAATACTCAAGAATATTAAGAAATATTCAGGTTGTTATTTACCTGAAGAATGCTTGCCACTTCATTGACTGGTAATTCACTTGCTTTTTTGGAAGTTAGAACAGGAATCATTATTTCATTTTCATCTTTAGGCAGCTGTTGAAAATGTGTAACCTAAAAAACAAGAAGCTATCCATATTACCGAATATCATAGTTCAGCTCTTCCAGTAAGTTACAAGAAAGAATATCCAGCAAAACCAAAGTTACTGTCATTTGGAACTATGTGCTCCTTTTGATTTGAACAACACTTTAGAGCATTAAAAATACATTATTCTATACTGAGTAAATTTTCAGTATCTTTAAAAAAAATTAAATCATATCCAAATTGTGTGTGTGTGTTTGTGTATTTGTTTTCTTAAGTTTTCACGGGTATTTATATGTATGGTGTTCAGCTTTGTTTGGGTATTTTCCCACGTCATTATAGTTGTGCTTTTAAAGTTGTAGCAACGTTTTGGCAGAATCTCATCTGCCATCATCAGGCTTCTGTATTGTGTCCATCTGTGAGTCAGACTTTCACAGGCGTTTCAGTTTTAAATTTGGGGCTAGCCTACTGCTGTGCCAGAATGGGTTTTTCTTCATCCTGACTGGTTGGGAGTCTTGGTCTGTGTTTTATTGGTCTTGGAGTTTTCTGTGTTCTGCTTGATTGGTGTTTCTAATATCTTCTGTCTGTTTTGTAGCTTTTTTTTGTCTTGTTTGGCTGGCAACATTGTGTTTCCTGTATTGGAGGCTTTTAGTGTGGCTTGGCTCCGAGTAAATGGACGGCTATCATTTATTAGGAAGCTAGGTTTCATCTGGGTGCCTGGTTGGGGTGTGTTTGAGCTGGAGGTATGGGGGGGTGGGGTCTGTTTGTGTCTAGGTGTTTGGCTGGCTTGTGGTGTGGAGATTTTTTTGTTTGAGAGTGCAGGCTTCCAGATAATTGACAGTCTGGTGGAATCATCTCTTCTATTCAAGCTTTCAGGTCTTTTTTCAATCTCTATGGCTTCTTCTGATAATTCTGTAGCTGGGGTTTTCTATAGTGGCTAGGGTTTTGGTGCCATTTAAGTCGATACTATGACCTGTGGCTTTCATGTGTTGGACTAGTGAGGAAGTGTGTTCCAGCTTTTTTACTGCATTTTTGTGTTTATCCAGGCAGGTACTTATTCTTCTATTAGTCTGTCCAATGTATGTGGCAGGACATGATGCACAGGGGACTTCATAGATGCCTTGGTTTTCCAGGTCAATTTTATCTTTGGGGTTTCTTATGATGGCTGCTATTTTTCTGTCTGTTTTGAAGGCAGTCTTGATGTGATGCCTGTGTAGTATCTTACTGATTTTGTCTGTAGTACCTCTTATGTAGGGCAGGACAGCTGTTCTATAGGTCTGTTCATCTTCTAGGTCTCCATTATGTCTCAGTGTGTTTTTGTCGATCAGGCCAGTGATTTTGCTTCTGTGGAAGACGTTGGCTGTCAGTACTTTAGTCAGGGTGCATAGTTCAATCTTTATGTTTGTCTTGTCTGCCAGGTATTTGATTCTGGCGATTAGTGTTTTGGCCACGGAGTTTATCTGTGCTGGGTGGTGGTGGGATTGGGCGTTGAGGTAGCGGTTGGTGTGTGTTTTCTTCTGGTATATGGTGTGTCCTAGTGTGCCGTCTGTTTTTTTGTAGATTAGTACATCTAGGAATGGTAGTTGTTTGTTTCCGTTTCCATGGTGAATTTGATTTTGGGGTGCATGCTGTTTAGGTGTGTTAGGAAATTGTTTAGGTTTTCTTTTCCAAGGGGCCAAATAACAAATGTGTCGTCGATATATCTTAACCATAGTTTGGGTTAGTGAGTGGCATTGGCTAGGGCTCTGGATTCAAATTCTTCCATGAACAGGTTTGCAATGACGGGTGACAGTGGTGATCCCATACAGGCTCCTTCAATTTGCTTGCATCTTTGTCCTTTGTATATGAAATATGTGTTGGTTAAGCAGTGTTCTGTTAGTTCCATGAGGTGTTTAGCCAGTTGGTATTTATTTTTGATGATCTGTAGGGTTTCTTTTATCGGGACTTGAGTAAATAGTGAAACCACATCAAAACTTACAAGCAGATCTTCTTGTTCCACGTGTAGATCTTTGATCATTTCCAAGAAGTGGTATGAGTTTTGTACATGTGAAGCTGCTGCTTCAGCATGGGACTGTAGCTGCTTTGCTAGGTATTTGGCTAAGTTTTGTAGTGGTGCTCCTCTGGAGCTGACTATGGGTCTGAGAGGTATGTCTTCTTTGTGTATTTTTGGGACGCCATATAGTTTGGGGCATCTGGAAGATTTTTCTCTTGGGATGATCGTCTGTTGGATCTCTTTGCTCATGTGGCTGGTTATAGTTTTCTTCTTGGTTATTTTTTCCAGATATGTGGTTGGGTCCGTGTTTATGGGTTTGTATGTGGAGTCTTGGAGTAGGTCTGTCAATTTTGTTTCGTAGTCTTTTCTATCCATTACTACTGTGGCATCTGCTGGAAGTATGATTATGCTGCTGTCGTTCCTTAGGGCTTGCAGGGCTTTTAGTTCCTCTTTGTGCAAGTTGCTTTTGGGTGGTTTGCTTGTGCATGGGATGTTAATGTCTTGGTGTCTTATTCTATCAGCTTCATCTGTATTTAATTTAGTTAGGCTGGATTCCACTCCACATATGATGGATTCTGTGGGGATTTTTCTGGGTACTATAGCATAATTGAATCCTTTGGTTAGGACATCTGTTTCTGTTTTGGTGAGTTCTCTGTTGGAAATGTATACTAATTGTTTCAGGTGTTGTTGTGAATTGTTGGGGGCTTTCTTGTCATGTCCTAATTTCTTTAGTTTCTTCAGGAGTTTGTCATTTTTGTAAATGGTTTCAGTTTCAGCTCTCCAAGTTGTAAGTTGTTTTATCTTGTCCCAAAGTAGAGGGTGGATTTTGTTGCTCAATTCCAGGTGTAGGGTTAGGAGGTCTTTGTTTAACTGATTGAATTGGAATCTCTTTCTGTGGAGCTCGTTCCTGAGTAGAGCCATTTCAATTCTTTTCAGGATACGTTTAGTAGCTGCTGTGCTGTGATGAAATGTTAATTTGAAGTATGTTGGTGTTGCATTGTTGTCTTATCAGAAGAAGCCATAGAGATTGAAAAAAGACCTGAAAGCATGAATAGATGACTCCACCAGACTGTCAATTATCTGGAAGCCTGCACTCACAAACAAAAAAAATCTCCACACCACAAGCCAGCCAAACACCTGGGCACAAACAGACCCGATACCTCCAGCTCAAACACACCCCAACCAGGCACCCAGATGAAACCTAGCTTCCTAATAAATGAAAGTCATCCATTTACTCAGAGCCAAGCCACACTAAAAGCCTCCAATGCAGGAACACAACGTTGCCAGCCAAGCAAGACAAAAAAAGCTACAAAACAGACAGAAGATATTAGAAACACCAATCAAGCAGAACACAGAAAACTCCAAGACCAATAAAACACAGACCAAGACTCCCAACCAATCAGGATGAAGAAAAAACCATTCTGGCACAGCAGTAGGCTAGCACCAAATTTAAAACAGAAACAGCTGTGAAAGTCTGACTCACAGACGAACACTATGCAGAAGCCTAATAATGGCAGATGAGATTCTGCCAAAATGTTGCTACAACTTTAAAAGCACAACTATAATGACATGGGAAAATACCCAAACAAAGCTGAATACCATACATACATACATACATACAATTTGGTTTAATTTGTATGTGTGTGTACACACACACTCACACAACATAAATTAAACATGCATTCTAATAAGCAATTAGTATATATTTTTAAAAACTGAGCAATTTAATGCATGATACAAAAAGTTTTTCCCTGTCCCGTCTTGTCCAACTCTGGTGGGGGGTGCTTATTTCTGTTTCCTAGCCTATCAAGCCACATTGTACGAAGACACTTCTGTGATTATGTGACTGATATGATTATATATTGAAGCACACAGAATGTTTCCCATCAAAGTGTTACTTATTTATCTACTTCATTTGCATGCTTTTGAATTAGTAGGTTAGCAAGAGCTGGGGCATAAAGAGAGCTCATCTTGTCAGGTGTACTTAGGTCTCAAACTTCCAACCTTCCAGTCCAGAAATACAGTGTCTTGACCACCAGGAGCAAGCTATTCCACTGATTAATTACTCACACTGTCAGAAAATTTATCGTTATTCTAGATTGGATCTCTCTTTAACAAGCTATCACCCATTACTTCTTGTCCTGCCTCAGATGCCCTGGGAATAAGTCAATCTCCTCTTCTTTGTGACAGCTCTGCAGTATTGGAAGACAACTATCATGTCACTTCAATCCTTCTCTTCGATAGACAAGGCATACCTAGCTCCCTTAATCATTCATCATACAATTCAGCCACCAAAATTTTATCATGTACTATTATGTTTTCAAAAATAGATTGGACAACCATTTAACTTGGATGTTGTAGAAGATCTCTGAGGTCTTTTCCAACCCTATTCTATGATCTATGACAACATGGGGAAATTTGTTTACCAGAAGATAATTACTGGATCTTCTTGGAGGTAAATCTAAGCCTTTTTGAATTGGTTCACTAGATAAATCTGCTTTATTTTTTTAGTGGTTTTGTTACGCTTACTATGGCATGTAGCTTTTAAGAAATAACAATAATCAGAACAATCATAAAATTGCAATTATAAGAAGACAACCACAATCTAAAGAGCTTGCTTAGATGTGCATATAAGATTAGGCCATCACAATTTTATGACTGTGACATAAAATTACTGAAGTTGTGGCTTCAATCCTCACTGAAATCTCCTTCTTCAAAGTGAAGGATTTGTGTTCACAGCCACAGTTCAATCAATGTTAAAATGAAGCCACAACTTCAGTATTTAAAAGTATGTAAAAGTATTTAAAAATATTCTCAGCCCATTCTGTATGGAGATAAGTCAGAAAAATTATAATTTCTCTAAAGCAGTGGTTGCCAACTGGTGGTGGTCTGTGAAAAAAATTTGCTGGTCCACAAAGAAATGGTCCCCAAAAGCAATTAATCCTGGCTGTGCAGGAACACAAGGCTTCTCCACCCACATGGCCCGCCCACCCACTGGCCCCCACCCTTTGGCAGAGTGCAAACCTTACCTTGAGTAGAATCACATGAGCTGGAACTGGAAGGTAAGACCAACAGCGGGGGAGGGAAATCCACCCTTGGGTGGCTTGCTGACATTGGTGGGAAAGTTGGTCTCATATTCCAGAGTATAGTAGTCACAGGACTGGGCCTTTGGTCATCCAGGAGCAGCTCCTCCACCTGAGTGCACCTACCTGCCATGGAGGAGCTGCTCCAGGATGATCAAAGGGCCAGTCCTGTGACTACTATAGCTCTGGAATATGGAACTGGCCCATGGTGGGGCTGGAAATCTCCACCATAGGGAGTGGCATGTGCGCAGCCCTTACTGGTCAGAACAAGGTAATGGTGCTGTTGCAGCAGGAGGGGCATGGCGTAAGCAGGCTGAAGCAGCGGTAGCTGGAAGATGTGAGAGTGAAGCGCTACTCACATTTGTGCGGCATCAGCATTCTGCCTTCGCCATGGTGTACCTGCAACAGCTGGTGGCGCCAAGGCAGCCCTCGTCTCCTGCCGCTTGGGCCGCAGTAAACCGTGTCCATAGTGCAGAGAGAAGCAGCCAGAGTTAACCCTAACTCTGCTGTCCATTACGGATGCTAAATTGCCCCCCTGCTAACTATCATCTCTCGAGGAGTGCTAGCTAAAGCAGCGCAGCAAACTTCGACTCAAAAGATGACAGTGACTCCAGCTGCTTCCCTCCGCTAATAGTTGACCAAGCTATCTGCAAAATAGGATTTTGGTGGTCCGCAGAAAAATTATTTGCATGTTTTATATTGCACTACATCAGGGGTCCTCAAACTACTGTCCCTGGGCCAGATACGTGCAATGAACACTTGTGTTGCTGCAGAGTTTCCCCCTTCAGTTTCCCCCTTTTTTGTGTGGGTCGGAGGGGCAGAAATTCCGACTAGAGGTCTGCTTCAGTCTCCTGGTTTGCTTTGAGTGAAGGCTGGAGGGAACTGCTGGTGGTGGCA
This sequence comes from Pseudonaja textilis, assembly GCF_049901715.1. NCBI lineage: Eukaryota > Metazoa > Chordata > Lepidosauria > Squamata > Elapidae > Pseudonaja > Pseudonaja textilis. Next base: position 53,226,853 of record NC_142008.1, on the reverse strand, counting down.
TAGAGTCAGAGAGCCTTGTTCCAGTGGGACTGCATCATGGCCTGGAACTGGTTGACCATTTCAGCCCGCTGAGCCTCCAGGCCTTGCACTCCCACAGGTCTTCCCCCTGATTGGAAAACCTATGTTCATAGTCCACAGTGAGGTGCTTCTGCTGAGCCTTCTTCTCGATTAGATCCAATTTTAATTGAGCCAGCTGTTTTGTCAACTCTTTCTCATGGTGGCTGCTTAGCTTCAATAACTGCTTCCTGTTGAAGTCCTAAGGAGCATGGGCAGGGAGGAGAGGAGAGGCTGGCGAGGCACCTCTCGATGTGAGTGACATCGAGTTGGCCATGTTTATCCAGCCAGTCATTAGGCAGATCAAACTATAGTCCAACCCCCAACAGTCTGGGGACTGTGAATTAACCCCCTATTTAAAAAGTTTGAGGACCCCTGCACTAAATTCACAAACTGCACTAGCAAGGGGGGAGCAAGAGGTACAGCATGACATCAGGGTAGTCTTAAGATGAGGCAACCATTGTCGAATATTGCTCAGTGTTCTGTCTCACCTGTGGCTACAAGGTGAGAGTCCAAATGTCCAAAGGAAAAAACACGAACAGACAATATCAGAAACAACAGAGTTAACTTTCCTCTGGCTGAAGTCGTCATTGGCAGCTTTCCCAGAAGCTGTCTGTAAATCCAGATAACGAGCAGCGCTATAAATCAGAGCCGAGCAGCAAACAGAAAACTTTTTCCGAACTGCGAACGTAATTAAAGTTTGACCCGAACGGGAATTCCAAGCTAACACGCCTCCTTATATTCCTTAAAGGGGCGTGTCAGTCTCTCTACTCAGTCCCTGATTTGACGTTTCCTTTCAATTTGTGCTTGACGTCTCAGCCTACGTCTAGTCCTTACATCAACCCAACATTCATCGGCTTGATCATCCCCCAAGGACTCTGGCACGTTCTGTCGATCATCTGCTGACACCTGAGGCATAATTGATGAGGAAGGTTCTGGAGAGGAAGGTGATTCCAACACTTCCTCATCCTCCTGGCTCACGTCTGCATCTCCCATTAAAGCAGGCTCAAATCCCAATGCCAAACCCTCATCACTCGAACCTGTGTCTTCTGACACATCAGACTCAAAGCGCACAGCAGGCTCAAACCTCCCAGTCACAACAGTTCAGTATTGTTTTGACCATTACAATGATCACCCTGCTCCAAGAATACCAATTCTCATCCCATTGTTTTATTTGTTTCTCCGATGCTCTTTTTAGGTAAGTTTGACCTTAACTGTATTTTTTTTACTGTAATATTTAATGGCATCAAATAATTTGATTTTGACAACTATCATTTCTTGTTTGGTTTTAGATTTGAATGGTTTCCATGATGAATGAAAAAAAAAAAGCAAAGGCATATTTTGCATTTCTTTAGCAATACAAAAGATAGTGTTACTAATGATAATAGTAACAACAACATGTGTACTTCACTTAACCGTGAGCTGATCAATGAAACAGAGCCCCCACAGTCCTTGTCAGACACTATTAGGAAGAAGATTCAAACTGGAGGCAGAAAGAAGGAAAAACTCAAAACTATCAAGAAAATATGATTCGAACGTCTTGAAAATTGGATTTATGCAAGAACCTGGTAGCGAGCTGGATCCACAGCTGCTTTGTGTGTTGTGTGTTCTGCAAGTTTATCCAATGATGGCATGAAACCTTTGAAACTCAGAAGACACTTTCAATCAAAACACCCAGAATATTTACAAAAAATGTGTGAAAATATGCAAAAGCAAGCAACTGCTTTAACAAAAATGACTGTTGAAGATAAGTCCTTATTAAAGGCTTCTTTTCTGATAGCACTTCAGATTGCAAAAAATAAAAAGCCATGTATGATTGGAGATTTAATTAAACCTTGCATGTTACAAGCCTGTGAAGAGGTTTTGGGAAAGCAGGCTGTCCAGAAACTGAATGCAATTTCTATGTCCGCTAACACTGTCAGGCACAGAATTGAAGACATGGCAGAAGATATTGAAAATCAAGTTATAAAAACTTGATGAATCAATAGGCATGTGCTTCTCCTTTGTTTTGTGAGGATTGAGTGTGAAGGAGAGTTACAGGAAGAACTACTTTGCTTGTTCAACTTGCCAGGTAGAACAACTAGCTCTGAGATTTTTGCAGCACTGAATAGTTATTTCCTCGAACACAGAATTGAATGGAAAAATGTATTGGGATATGTACAGATGGTGCTGCAAATACAACTGGACATCTTTCAGGAATTGTTGAAAAGGTGAAAAAATTTGATCACCCAGACATTTTGTCAACACACAATACATTGTGAGCAACTTGCAGTGAAAAAAATGTCCCAGAACTACACAAAGTATTATCAGATGTTATTAAAATTGTAAATGAAATTCAACAAAGCACTCAATTCTTGAATGTCTGTGAAGAAATGGGTTTCGAGTATACTCTTCTTCTTCACACTGAGGTGAGATGACTGTCAAGGGGCAAAACAGTAACCTGACTGTTCGCCCTGCACAAAGAAGTCAAAATATCTTTCTACCAGCAAAATAATCCAAAATTTCAAGAACTCTTGTCCAACGATGAGTGGGTAGCCAAGCTTGCATACCTGGAAGATATTTTTTCATTGTTAAATGAATTAAACATGTCCTTGTAAGGACAACTTCAGAACGTGTTCACACTATGAGGTAAAATGGATGTTTTTCAAAATAAAATATTACTATGGCAAACATGGTTGGTTGAAGAAGATCTGCAAAGGTTTTCAAATTTTGATGAGTATATGAGAAAAATGTCAACTGGCAGATGGTAACCATTGTTCAACAGCACTTACACTCACAAAATCTTTTGGTCGTTATTACCCAAAGAAAGAAGATCCCAGACATGGTAATATGTGGATAATAGATTCCTTTGCAGCAAACATTGAAGATAACAATTTAAGTATGTATGAAAAAGAAAGCCTCATCGATCTATCATACAACAACCACCTCACAGCTAAATTCCAGTCATCCATCTCAAGACCTCATTTCTGGCTCTCCGTAAAAAGTGAATACCCATTGCTGAGTGAAAAAGCAATGAAAATTTGATTCAATTTTCAACAACATATTTGTGCGAAAAAACATTTTCATCTGTCACAGCAATTAAAACTCGATACCAGTCTTGGCTTGAAATAAAAATGACTCTCCATCTTGCTGTAACATTATTGGAGCCAAAAATTCATAAATTTATTTCAAACAAGCAGGAAAAAAAATCACACTAAAATGTGTAATATTTAAATACTTCAATATTTTGTAATAATTACACTAACTTTAATAATTTTGTTACAATTAGACATTTTATTGATTAAAGCATTTAAAATTTTGTTATAATTAAGCATTTATAATTTTGTTATATTAAATAGGTGCATTTCATATTAATAAAATGGAAGTTCTCTGATCATTATTTTACAAATGTATGTATCTTTTTTTAAAATTTCATATTAGTGGTCCACGGGATTTAAAATCATGAATGTGGTGGTCCCTAAAGTCTAAAAGGTTGGAGAACCCTGCTCTAAAGGAAATATGGAACTTGAACATGCAGTGTTTTTCTATTCCAAAATGCAAAATAACATGAAAATATATTTCAGGAGTACATTTCTGTGCTACTAATAATTAGCACATTATTTTAATTGTATAGGTCAGTCTTTTATTATAGATCAGCAGTTGCAAACTGGTGGACCACAGCCCACTGGTGGGCCTCGAGAAAATGTTGGTGGGCTGCAGAGAAATCTCACCCCCAGAGTGCCCCCCCAAAGCAATTAATCCAGGCTGCACAGAAACACAAGACTGCGCTGCCCACATGACCCATGGGAACCCTCCCCACCCAGTTACTCCTTACCCAGCAAACTTGCCTGCTAAATTGCTATTTTTACAACCATCAGCTGTTCTGCTGTGCCGGGAGATTTAGATTAGCTAGGAAGCAGGAAATGGTTGGATTTTTTGCTTTCTAGCTAGTCTTTAGATCTTCGGCTCTGCTTTTAAGCACAGCTGAACCTCCCTTAGACTGAAGGTTCTATTATTCAGTGCAGATTCACAGCAAGCAAATTTTATGTGACATACTCAGGTAGCCAATAGCAGATAGATAGATCACTGAATGATTCTGTGAGCAACTCAATCTGCCTGCCTGCTTTGTCTGATTTTGGATGAAAGTTGCTCTCTTTTTTATAAAAAGTTCAATGTTTACATACATGGTGTGTTGTGAGTTAATTTTGTGAGTTTGCTTGCAAGCAAATTTTATGTGACAGACTGAGTGAGTAGTGTGTGTGGCCTCCATGTGCCTGTATGACCTCCCTACAATGCCTGGGCATACTCCTGATGAGGTGGAGGATGGTCTTCTGAAGGATCTCCTCCCACACCTGGACTAAAGCATCTCCCAACTCCTGGACAGTCTGTGGTGCAACGTGGCGTTGGTGGATGGAGCGAGACATGATGTCCCAGATGTGCTCAACTGGATTCAGGTCTGAGGAACGGGTGGGCCATTCCATAGCATCAATGCCTTCATCTTGCAGGAACTGCTGACACACTCCAGCCACATGAGGTCTAGCATTGTCATGCATTAGGAGGAACCCAGGGCCAACCGCACCAGCATATGGTCTCACAAAGGCTCTGAGGATCTGATCTCAGTATCTAATGGTAGTCAGGCTACCTCTGGCGAGCACACGGAGGGCTAAAAAATGCCACCCCACACCATTACTGACCCACTGCCAAACTGGTCATGCTGGAGGATGTTGCAGGCAGCAGAACTTTCTCCACGGCGTCTCCAGACCCTGTCATGTCTGTCACATGTGCTCAGTGTGAACCTGCTTTCATCTGTGAAGAGCACAGGGTGCCAGTGGCGAATTTGCCAATCTTGGTGTTCTCTGGCAAACGTCCTGCACGGTGTTGGGCTGTAAGTACAACCCCCACTTGTGGACGTCAGGCCTTCATACCACCCACATGGAGTCTGTTTCTGACCGTTTGAGCAGCCACATGCACATTTGTGGCCTGCTGGAGGTCGGTCATTTTGCAAGGCTCTGGCAGTACTCCTCCTGTCCTTCCTTGCACAAAGGCGGAGGTAGCGGTCCTGCTGCTGGGTTATTGCCCTCCTACGGCCTCCTCCACATCTCCTGATGTACTGGCCTGTCTCCTGGTAGCGCCTCCATGCTCTGGGCACTACGCTGACAGACACAGCAAACCTTCTTGCCACAGCTCACATTGATCTGCCATCCTGGATGAGCTGCACTACCTGAGCCACTTGTGTTTGTTGTAGACTCCGTCTCATGCTACCACTAGAGTGAAAGCACCGCCAACATTCAAAAGTGACCAAACCATCAGCCAGAATGCATAGGAACTGAGAAGTGGTCTGTGGTCACCACCTGCAGAAAATATCCAGTTTCTTCCGAGGGGATCTGAACATCATGTCATCTCCAACCAGTGACCAGGAGGACCTGGGCGCCATTGGAGGCCAAGAGTCTTTGTTGCTGGAGGAGGCACGGGGAGCTGAATTGTTAGCGGAGCTCAGTCTGGAAGAGATCCCAGCTGTGAAGCCCAGATGGTCGTTGGGTGTTGGCTGGAAGGATCTGGAGGAGGTTCCCCCCCTGGGATCACCATCACCCAATGGCGTGGAAGAGAGGAGCCATGGCAAGAGAGGGAAAAGAGAGATCTTTTACTGGACCAAGCCAGGCAACTCCTCAATGAGACGTTTGGGCAACCTCATGCTGCACAAAGGTATGAAGGGGAAGCAGCCCCAGCCAGGAGAAGCCGAAGCAGCCCCCACCCCCATAAATCAACCTGAGCCAGAGCAACAGCCAGCAACACCCCGGGGCCCCCAGTAGGAGGTGTAATCCCTAGAAGACGTAGAGCTCCCAAGCTGCCTCCTCTAGAAGTAAAATTTGGGGGAAATCCCAAAGACTTGGGGTTTTTCCTAGCACAAGTTTGGAGCTATATGGGAGAATACGGGGAGGACTTCTCCTCAGAAGCAGCCAAAGTGAGATGTGTTACCAGGGCTCTGGAGGGAATAGCTGCAGAGTGGATGGTGACTTTGCATAATGATAACGCCCCCCAGCTTTTTATGACTGCACTGCGGGCAAGATTTGAGGACCCACTGGTGGAGCGAAAGGCCAGGATCAGGATGAAGACTATAAATCAGGGGCGGAGGTCAGTGGCCGATTACACCCAAGAGTTTAGACAGCTGGCGTGTCATATCAGAGGCTGGTCCCAGGGAGCCCTGATAGAAGCATTTAAAGATGGATTAAATGAAGACGTATACCAGAGATGCATTGCCAGAAGGGACCCAAATGATTTGCAGATGTGGTACTTGCTGGCAGAAGAGGTGGAAATTGATCTAACCTGAAGCAGATGCCGGGGTGGCTCTGGTTGGTGCAAGCCTTCCCCTCCATGTCCTCAAGAAGTCCCCAAGCCCCAGAAGGGAGGGGTGGCAGCAAGACCCAAACCCACTGCCTGCTTCCGATGTGGGAAGGAAGGTCATCGGGCTGTGGACTGCAGGGCCAAGTTGGATTCAAAGGGGGTGCCAAAAGGAAGGAGGAAGCCTGAAGTTAATAGGCTCCGCCCAAGGATTAAGCTCCGCCCACCATTCCCAAACCAATGGGGCCTGTGAGAGAACTAATGCAGTGTTAGAGCAATACCTTAGATGTTACATAAACTATCAACAGGATAATTGGGCCAACCTATTGCCTTTCGCCAAAGTGGCATATAACAATTCTGTACACAGTAGTACTGGGTTTACCCCATTTAAAGTGGCATCAGGACAAGATTTTGTACCCATACCTGAACTTCCTCGTGAAAGGCCTAACATCCAGTCATTAGACGAATGGATATCTCAACTCCAACTTAATTGGCCAGTCACTCGTAAAGCGCTAGATGATGTACACCAGTCTCACAAGAAGTTTGCAGACAAAAAGAGAGATCCTCAGAAACCGTATTAAGTGGGCGACAAAGTTTTCTTGTCCACCAGATATCTACAAACCACTCAAAAGTCGAAGAAACTTGGTCCTAAATATGCGGGTCCTTTCACAATTGAACATATTGTAAATCCTGTGACAGTCCAACTGAAATTACCAAAAACTCTTCAACGAATCCATCCGGTTTTCCATGTTAGTTTGTTAAAACCTGAACATACCTCTGGTTTAAGTCCAACCCAACCTGATCCTCCTATACCATTATTGATCGAAGGTGAACAACATTTTGAAGTTAAAGAAATTCTGGACTCTCACAAATGGAGAGGTCGGCTCCAATATCTCGTGGCTTGGAAACACTTCCCTTCTTCCCAAGCTGAATGGGTCAATGAAAAAGATGTTAGAGCCCCTAAGCTGATCAAAGCCTTTCGTACAAAGTATCTGATAAATCCTAGAAATGTATCCATTTTATTTACCTGATTGTTAATTAGTATCTTTTATGTTTCTTTTTCTTTTCTAGGACTAACGCCTTTTTTCTAGGAGGGCCAAATGTCAGCCTTCAAGATCTTCTACTATTGCTTTGCATCTTTTGGCTGCCATAAGTAACGGGGGAGGAGATGGTAGAGTCTGGGAAGCGAGCTGGAGGTGTTCTAGTATTGTAAAAATGAGGAGGGGGGAGTATAAATTCCTGTTTAGATTTCTATTTCTTGCTTAGGTTTCTTTTCTCTGCGCAGCTGCAAACCTTTATCAAAATATGCCAAGGTCAACGGACAGAGGCCTCATCACCACCTGAAGATGCTCACATGATCATATTCACAACTTTTAATTGGAAGAATCATTTGAACTATTGGGGGTGGGAACGTTTCCATCACTTTGTATATGGGATTTGCGCACCTAATTTCTCAGATTCAGAATTCTATGGTTGCTACCATTTCATTTTCAGTAAAAGATATCTTTTCTCTAATCTATGGAGTCTAAGTATTTCTTTCTTGAATTTTGAATGGAGCACCATCTGACAGGTCCCTATTTTTCTACTTGCTAGATTGGCAGAAGCTGGAGGAAGTAACAGGAGCTCACTCCATTACATAGGCATAGGGATTCAAATCACTGAACTGCCAACCTTCTGATCAACAAGCTCAGCATCTTAGCCACTGCATCCTTTTAAATAGATAAGAGATAGTAGTAAATAAATACTGTTTTGAAAATAATAGAAAGTAGATAGTAGATAAATAATCGATAGAAAATAGGTGGCAGATAGTAAGTAGATAGTAGGAAGGTAGGCAGATATTAGGTAGGATGGTAGATGGTTAGAGAGAGAGAGATTATAGTATAGATCAGAAGTTAACAGCCAAGGAACAGAAATACAAACATGACAAAGGAAAAATATCTATTGCCATATAGCATTTTCTTTTGGAATTCAAGCCACCCATTACATTATCGTACCTGGCTGTTGCAACAAACTTAACTTCCATTACACTGGACAACACATATTTTTCTTCCTGAACACTTTTGAGTAGATCTTGTGGATTTTGACTCCTAATCACAAAAACAACTTGTAATTTAATCTATCAAGTACAGTTTTATAGAAATCTTGTATTTTTTTCAATTTCTTGTCACAGGTTTCTAACTATACCCAAGAACTCCTGCCACTCCTTGTGAGTCACACTACTAGAGAAAAGAATTGCGTTTTAACTGCTTTATTTCCACACACAAATACACTTTCTCTTACACTCACATTCAATATCTATATCTATCTATCTACTGGTATATAAATATATATACATTTATATAAATATAAATAAAAGAATGTGAGAGGGCAGCTGTTGGCCTGCTTTTTAAGCCCTTCTCCTAGCCAGCACAGCAGTGTTAGCTATAAAACCTGTACTGAGAGACAGTTTGATGTAATGGTGTTGGTAATGTGTGGGAGAGTATATGTACATGTATATATAGTTGGAGGTTTTTTTTTACTAATTTTCTCTTGTGTTATAAGATGCTTTGTGTAGCTCATACATGTCCAGGCATGCACTCCTAGCATATTACATTACATAAGCTGGATGGATGGATTTAATAATCTGGAAAGACTATTAAAACAGCTTTGCATGGACAAAGACTACTCATTTTCTTGGTGTCAGTTCCCATGCATTTTGATGTGATTGTTTCAAGGCAGCATAAATATCTCACCAAGGCCAAAATAGCCATGATATATTCTGCTATATTTGTGGTGAGTACATGTGTGCTCCTCAAAGAATCACCATGAATAGATTTATTAAGAAAGCATACAATTGTACTTTGGCTGTAAGATTGGTGATGAAGACAAGGCTTGGGCTCCTCACATTTGTTGTACAAGATGTGCTATTTATCTTAGAGTTTGGCTCAGAAGAATTCAGAAATCAATGCCATTTTGCTATCCTGATGAGATAGTGAAAAGAGAATGATCATGTGACTATTACTAATGTCACTGATTTGTCTGCTAAAAACAAGGAATCAGTTAAATACCCCAACATGCCTTCAGCCATGAGACTAATGCCACAATCTGCCAATATTGAAACCACCAGAGAATTGGAACTTAAATAAAACAAAGATATTTCAGTGTGACAGCCAACTACAAAGAATGACAACGATCTGGATTTGAACTATGTATGTTTGGTGAGCCTCATATCATAACATAGTCAAAATTAAACAACCTGGTAAGGTACACAGGTTTGTAAAAATCAAAAGCCTAACTACTGCAAGACTGCTAACAACATTTCTGTCTTTCAAAGCTACCAGGATGATTTAACCAATTTCTTTGCACAGACTGACAACCTCATTTCTGTACTAACACCGATGGATTGTTCACAGCTCTAGGTTGTGAGCATGAACCACTAGAATGATGTCTCTTTATTGATTATTATTTCTTGGGCTGCGAGTTCACTGGAGATGGTCACTGCAGCCATATATGGATAGGGAGCAATGGGTTGAAACTAAACCCTTGCAAAACTGAGTGGCTCTGGGTTTGGGATTCGTTGTCTCAGGGAGAATTGCCACCTTTGGCCTTGGATGGGGTGGCACTATCCCAAACAGACCCTATGCCTAATCTAGGGTTTTTCCTGGACTTACAACTCCTGTTTGAAGAGGAGGTGACAGTCATGGACATGAGGGACTTTGCACAACTGCAGGCTGTGCACCAGTTATGCCCTTTCCTGGACCAATGGTTCCTACTCACAGTCTGTGATGACCCAGAGTGTAACACAAACGTAACAAAATCCAAAACGTAAATAAATGTCCTTTAATGCCTCCAACATGGCCCCACTGTTCAATAATTCTCAGTTGGAGATAAAACTTATACAAAAATAGTCTTCAAAAGAAAGCAATACACTATGAACCTAATGAACTTAATGAGATAGAGGTGAAATAAAAAACCAAAACAAACTACAATGAAGGAATTTCCACAACGGACCAGGATATGTAATTACCAACTTCAAGAAGATAACAAGGCACAGTGTGTTGGAAGGACGCCAACCAAAATAACTTCAGTCCAAAATAAAATACGCTTTGCTTCTGGTAACTCTGTGTTTTAACCATCTCTCTTATATACTATTCTCCCCAGCTGCAACCAATGAGGGGGATCATGGCCGCTTCCTCTCTCGTAAGCCAACTTGTTTCCTTCTCCATTCTTTCCTGCGTATCCTAGGATGAAGAGGGGATGGGCCTGGTTCTTCCTCTGACTACCCAGCCGCCTCTGCCCTTCCCCAGCCTCCTTTACAACCTCCAGAGCCACACCTCCACTCCCTGTCGACTGTTCCTCTGCTCCCTCAGAGCCTGACTCTAACAAGGGCATGACACTATCCCCCCCACAGGGCCCCCTCCCCCAGGACCAGGTGGATAGGGACATTGAGGAAACTGGGCGCATGAAAGTCTTGGACCAAACAAGGAGCGTGATCATCAGTGGCATCCATAACCTTTCCATGCCACTGAAATCAGTCCCACAATTGACGTGAATCTCAGATGCTGTCCACTTCATACTCCGCCTCTCCTTGAGGGGCTACCGGGGCCGGCAGCGGTGGAGCAGGTCTATGCGGGCTGTCAGTCGATACGGGGACTAACAGGGATTGATGAAAAACAGGATGGATACTCATGGCTTGGAACCAGGTTATCTGAGTGACCATCTCTTGTCGGTCACATCTACACGCCCCATCAGAGCGGGGAGGCAGGGAATGCTGCAGGTCCCATTCCTGAGGGAGATACACCTGGTGGGTTTTAGATATGGTTTTACATTCTGTAAGCCACCTCAAGCTGCCATGAGCAGTATAAATTATAAATTATAAAGGCGGCAATATAAATTCAATAAATAAATATAATTAAAAGATGCTTGCTCCTTGGGAGGAAAGCTATGGCTAACCTACACAGCATATTAAAAAGCAGAGGCATTACTGAACTGACAAAAATCCCTATGTCCCTATAGTCAAAAGTCATGGTTTCCCCAATAGTGAGTGCCTCAACTTCCACAACTGAGAATTGATGCTTTTGAATTGTGATGTTTGAGAAGTCTCTTAAGAGTCCCTTGGACTGCAAGGATTAAATCAGTCAATCCTAAAGGAACCCAACTTGACTATTCTTTGGAAGGACAGATGCTGAAGCTGTAACAAAATACTCTGGCCGCTTAACGAAGAAAGAAAGTTCACTGGAAAAGACTCTGATGTTGGGAAAGATTGAAAGCAAAAGGAGAATTAGAATAGAGCTGGAAGGGACCTTGGAGGTCTTCTAGTTCAGCCCCCTGCTCAAGCAGGAGAAGGGGATAGTTAAACAGTGTCATTGACACAATGAATATGAATTTGGGCAAACAAGTATTTTGTTTCAACTTCAGTATCTGTCTTTCCAAAGAATAGTCAGGTTGACATGTATCCATTACATATCATTTGTTAAGTGCTATTGCAATGGATCTGACTTCTAGTATCACTTAGACAAATGCTCACCATTTCAATTTTCATCTCATAGCTTTTCTGAGCTTTTAAGAAAAACCCTGTAATATGCTTGATCTCATCCAACTGTTTCCTCATTTAATCTAGGAATCTCTTTTGCTGATTCATAGTCTGGCTGACTACATAATCAGCCTGTATAAATGGCCAAAGTACACGTTTCTTCAAATATCAAATATCTGACTTATTTTTAATGCATTCCATATAGTCTTAATAACCAATTCCAGGTTATTAATAAAGATATATCTTGTTTTCTGCAATATTTTGTTGTTCAGCTACCAAAATCTTACGTTTAGTTTCTATAGTAGCTCTTCAACAACATAAGTTCTCTAGAAGGACCACAGACAATTCAGGAAGAAACACAAGTCATACCTAAGAGAAGGAATTTCAAAATAAACCCAGAAAAAACCTGCAGCAAACCATTCCTGTATTGTTGCCAAGATTGTATAGACATGAATTCAAACATACTTTATAAAAAAAAATTCATGCAAACTTCCTGTTCATTCCAATTTTGTTTATATTCCTGTAAGACAACAAGTTCAGTATACTTAAAATTCATCAGACATATTGCTTACAATCACACATGCTTTCAAATTCTTGTCACTCCCAAACAAGCTTGAAAAAATGATATTACTAATTTGGTGTTCAGCCCCTTTTCCAGTAAAGATTGCTGAGTTATCTTTTAACCAAATAAGTCATCACATAAGTGTTAAACTTCCAAAATATTTGATTTTTTTATTTTAATTAAACTAATGCCTAAGTGCATAAAAGCAGTCAAAATTCCGTTCTTATCATTGCTCATTGCTGGGAAAATTATCATTATCCTCCCACCAAGATTAGATAGATAGATAGATAGATTTCCTGAGGAGGAAAGCTATGGCAAATCTAGACAGCATATTAAAAAGCAGAGACATCACCTTGCCAACAAAAGTGTATATAGTCAAGGCTATAGTTTTCCCAGTTGTAATGTATGGCTATGAAAGTTGGATCATAAGAAAGGCTGAGTGTCAAAGAATTGAGGCCTTTAAACTATGGTGTTGGAGAAGACTCCTGTGAGTCCCTTGGACTACAAGGTGATTAATACAGTCAGTCCTAGAGGAGATCAACCCTGACTGCTCTTTAGAAGGCCAGATCCTGAAGATGAAACTCAAATACTTTGGCCACATAATGAGAAGGAAGGACTCACTGGAGAAGAGCCTAATGCTGTGAAAGATTGAGGGCAAAAGAAGAAGGAAGAAAACAGAATGAGGTGGCTGGATGGAATCACTGAAGGAGTAGGCATGAGCTTAAATGGACTCCAGAGGATAGTAAAGGACAGGAAGGCCTGGAGGAACGTTGTCCATTGAATCACGATGGGTCAGACACAACTTCGCAACTAACAAAAAAAAATCTATCCAATTAGGCTAGACAGGTATCCCAAAACATCAGGAATAGTATAGCAATAACAGTGACAATTTGGATAGAAAACAAGCAGTAACCAGGAAGCATCACACAGATGTGGAGAAAATAATGCCTTTATACTACACCATCACCACAAGTCTTAATTTAGCTTAGAGAGAGCTGATATTCATTAATTAAATTATTGTGTTTAAAAATGACTTAATCTATAGCACCTTGTGTCAGTTTATGCTTATTGCATTTATTTTTTCAATTTATAGAGGTTGTGAAAATACTGAATTGCATATAATTATTTGAAAAAATATGTCAATTGTGAGATAATCTGAAAAGTTTAACCTCTTAAACTCATACTGAAGCAACTATCAATACTGAAACACATTCTACTCACATAATTGATAAGAGATTTGATAAAGACAGATGCATTCATAGTTCAGTGAAATATTCAGAACTCATAGGTTATTTGATCAAAGGAGCAAAAGTTTGCAGCCAATATCAGCGGAAGAGAATATGAGATAGCTTATAAAATTGCTCAATATGCAAATGAAATTCTTTCAAAAATTGTCTTTTTGAGCACTGTGTCCTGCTTACAGATACCTGCATTATAACATTTGGGGAATTCCAAAATATTGAAAAAGAAAATCATCTATTTACAAACTTAAAATTACTGCAGAAAATTATTTATTTATTTATTTAAATTTATCCTGTGGCAGAAACAATGGATGTTGATCTTAAGAACATTATTTTTAAAAAATTATCATTACCTCCATACCAGTACTGTCTGCGCTAATGAGTTGAGAGAATTAATACTGAATAAAGGAATTTTATTATACTGGTAACAAGATGATGAGAGTTATCATTATTTCTACTAATTTCCAGATTGAGACAGAATTTTCTTGACTCCCATTTGTTTTTTCCCGATAAGGAAGTACAGCCTGTGATTATTTAATAATTTAAAAACATATATAAATCCTGCTAGTTTGGACCCTGGCCCATCTATTCCAGCAGTCTGATCTACTACTACTTCTGTCCTACTACCACAGTAACACTGAGAGTGTCCTGACATACAGCATTCTTGTATGGTATGGGAGCAGCTCTGTAGCGGACAAAAAAGCTCTACAGAGAATCATTAAAACTGCCCAGAATATCATTGGGCTCCAGCTACCAGCCCTGGACAACATCTTCGCTGTTTGAGGAAGTTGCACAACATTCTCAGAGATTTGTCCCATCCTGCTTACAATCTTTATGAACTGTTGCCTTCTGGCAGAAGATACAGAACAATTAAAACTCGGACCACACGTTTTCTGAATAGTTTTTATCCCAGAGCTATAATTGCACTTAACAATGAACTTAAGGACCACCATCAGTGAGCTGTTGGACAGTATTATTTGGTCTGTTGTGTGGATGCTTCTGTGCTTTTAGGAGGTGGGGAATTTCATTTTTTAAATCAAGAATAAGAGTTCATCTTCCCAGAGGCCATATGCCATACTCTGCTGCTGCCCAACCATCACCCGCTGAATGGAAAGTTAAATCTGATTAAGAAAGCTAGAGCTATTCACAGATTTAAAAAAAATCCCAATGTAATTGTGTTAATTTTATCAGGTGCTTTAAGTATAAATACACAACACATCTGTTATGTCAGTTTTTCAGAATGTTTAATAAAACTCATTTCTAATAATTGGTCATGTTGAATGGATCAGAGTAAAAATATGGTGAAAAATAACTAGAGAGTCAGGTTGAAAAACATTGCATTATTCTGTGATTATTATGTATTTCATAACACTGGTAGAGTTTATTATGACCTTTCCTTTTGAAGCAAACTACATCTCAACTTTGTTCAACTTTATTTTAATCAACAAATTATAAAGATAGAAAACTTTTCTACAATAAGCATTTCTACCAAATAACTATGCATTAGATTGCAGCCAGAGTTAAACTACATAATAAACCCCTTACATATTCCTAAATGAAATGTAGCTAGAACACTTGGACAGCCAATTTAATTAGTATAGTGGATTTGGAGGGGACAGGGTTAATTCTTCCTTTAATATAAACTTTCACATTAATTTGGTGGTATTATTGTAATACAAATGAGTTATTTTCTTATTACTATTAGACTAATAATGATAAATGAAGCCAACTGGCATTTCTGGAGCTTAGCTCCAGAAACCAATTAGTGTAAAATCAGCCATGAGATCAATAAGACAGCAATTTCAAACTGTTAGATGTTATTCCCATATAATTACATTCAATTTTATTGGAAATGCTGTTTATTTTAACATCTTGATTTTGTAGTTCCTCAAGAATTTCCAGCTAAAGAAAGGAACAGATATACAAGTTGAGAATAAGACACTTTGGCAAAGAATTTCTAATGACCTAGGTTTGGTACAGAAAAGAAAAACTCAATTTCTTTCAAAACTCCAAAATTTTGAGACTAGAATTCAAAATACATGATGAAGATTTTAATTAATTTAAATATAATTTTAATCATATTCAAACTTTACTTAAACAACAAATATGTAACAGAAATCTTTAATATTTTCCTAACCAATAACCATTGTGATCTATAACTGATCGCACTTGATTATTTTAAATAAACCACAAGAAGCTATAAAACCAGACAAAACACTAAGTTTTATAATTTAAGGCAGAACCATTGCAAAACAGAGATGCAATCAATAGTTTACACAACTTTTGTTCAACATTACATAGAGTCTATATAATAAGCTTATGTCTCAAGAATCATACCTGAAAAAAGATGAAACAAAATGTAATTGCTTTAAGGCAGATATACTGTTTTCCCCAACAATCCCCAAATAAACTGTCTCCAAAATATTTACCTTCATTTTCCCATTGAAACCGCACTTGGGTTGATGGCTACAAAGACTTTATTGACAGCAACAAGCAGCCCAATGGTTGTGATTGAGCGGGAAAAGTGCAGAGAGACCCTATATTCCAGGAAGGTGCTTTGTTCCCACTGACCTCAAACACAGGAACATTGGTGAGAACAGGGTAAGTGATGAAACGCTAGCAAAAGAAAGGGGAGATAAAGACATAGGAAACAAAAACGCTGCTGCTTATCCTGGCCATTCTTTCTCATCCTCAGGAAGGCTCCAACTGGCAAAAAGCTACCCTCCCCCCAAAGGTTTTAAAGGAAAACGCTCTGCAACCCAGTAGCTTCACAAACAGAAAGGCTCTTCGGAGAACCACCCACGAGAGACCTCTGCAGGCTAAACCCCAGGCCTTCTCGGGAGCACGGACATAGCCGCCAAGATCCTCCCTTCTCCCGAGGGCTCCTCAAGGGATCGCTCCCCTTTCTTGACACCTGTCACCCGCTCCTCTCTCCAACCACTCTCAGCGACCGCCACCTACTCGGCTTCCTGCTCGTTGTTAGGGGTTCAGTCCGGACACCCACCTGGAAAGCGGACGCAAGAAATCTGCTGAGAAGGGAAATTTCCTAAAGAGAAAAACAGAAGGGATGGCTGCGGGCACGCATCAAGATGTCTCGCAAGCCTCACCAGAAGAAAGTAGGAACCACTGGCACCTGCCCCTCCTCTTGAAATTCTTCAATTGCCCCATCCCTACTATGCCTCAGAACGCACCTTGTGCTTCTCTCTTGCAAGTCGTCGGCCGCTCTGCTCAGGGATTCCTTTTCACTGTCTCAGCTCGGTCTCCTCGCCTCCGCAGCAGCGGCAGCACCGCCAACCCAAACGCACTCCCGTTCTTCCTCCCGAGCCGGATTCTTTCGGCCTTCCTCTCCGAGCCCGGTTCACTTCCGCTACCAGCCGCGGACACTGAGCGGAAGGGCAGAAAGAAGAATGAGCGCGAGGCACAGGCCCCGGAGGACGCCGGACTTGGAGCAGGGATGCGCATGCGCCAGATAAGAACTAAGCAGCTGCCAGACAGACTCCGGAGGTGTGGCGTTTCGTCGCCGCTGTGGTTGTCGGCCAGCGCTCTTTTTCTTTCGTCCACTTCTCCATGCCCCTCGCGAAAGAAGAAGGTGGAGGGGGGGTGAAGGAGGGCTCGGAGAGGTTCCTGGTTTGACTAGGACGGACGTGGTATCCGGAGAAGCATCCGTTCATGGTGCATTGGCCTTTAAACGCAACAAAAGCTACTACTGCTCCTTCACAAGACAGGGAGATCCAGGGGTGGAATTCAAATTATTTAACAACCGGTTCTGTGGGCGTGGCTTGGTGGTCATGTGACTGGCTTTGCGTGGCCGACTCAACATCACTCATGCATCTCCTCGCCTGGCCTCTCATTACTGTGGGGATACTGCAACAGTCATAAGTGTGAAAAACGGTCATAAGTCACTTTTTTTCAGTGCCATTGTAACTTTGAATGGTCACTCTTACACAAGCAAAGTACCAGAAAGGAGGGGAAAATTTCCAGAGATGTTCCTGAGACAGGAAGTCTAGTCCTGCCAAGAATGTAATAAGGGTTAACAGAGAGGCAGTTTCTGTAAGCGACACCAGAATGTTTCCTTCCTGCCTTCCTTACAGGATTAGGCCAATAATTTCTTCTAACAACCAGTTCTCTGAACTGCATAGAATGTTAACAACCGGTTCTAGCAAATAGTTGCGAACCTGTAGAATCTCGCCCCTGGGGAGATCCCCTCAGCCCTGCACAGTTTTCCCTCACTTAAGGTGAAAAAAGAATTGGACTGAAAAAGTGACACACGCCTGCATCCCGGCCCTTATACACACACACCTCTTGTGTGCTTGCCGCACGGAAAGCAAAATTAACACTTGCTATCTTTGAGTAAAACGAATTTTGAATAATAAAGTAGAGGAAAAGAGGGGAAATATGCACGTTTTACTGAGAATGTGACCAGTAACGCCGTACGAAGGACTTTAAAAAAAGTTTTGGGTTAGCAATGCCAATCTGTAATAGAATGAAACAGCTATTGTTTCTCTGGCACATGCTGTAATCCATTATGCCCAGAGGTGGTATTCAGCAGGTTTTGACCAGTTCTGGAGAACCGATAGTGAAAATTTTGAGTATTTCTTTCTTTATTTTATTGATTTTTAAAAACAAACAATCAACATAAAACATAAAACATCTTTTTTGAAAGCAGCTTGATCCCACATTACATCTCTTCGTACAGACCCAAATTCAAATTCATGCTCATTTTATATACCATTCCATATCTTATTACCATTCTACATTTTCTATATAGCTTCTCCCCTCTTTTAACTTTCTTAATTTTATTTATTTCAACTCAGTTCAAATCATTATACTTATATTCTTTGTCTATCCTGTTTCCAGCTGTCTATTATCTTTTCTCATTAAACAAAATTTCTCCTGTAATCACTGATTGGAGTATGACGCCTTTATCTCTTTTCCCTAAGTTTATAACATTTAGTATAATACATAACTTCCATTCGGATTCTGCTTAGTACATTCTAAAGTTCACACTTTATTTTAAAAAGAGAAAAAATTATAAATATATAATATAATTAAAACAACAATCCATACCAATTCAAATCTATCGTTAATATTCATTTAAATCTTAAACATTTTACACATTACTTTTCAAACAAGTATCATACTTCTATGGGAACACTTATAAACTTTCCAGTTATTTCCCCCCCATTTCACTTATATTTTAAAACACTGTGTCATTAAAATGTTCCCATTCCTTCCTAATTCAATTCTCTCATTTGTTTCATTTCATTTATTTTGTTTACAAAAGTTTCACTGAATTATACTGAGTATTTTATCCCACTTTTTAATCATATGTTTCCAATTTTCTAACATTATTTCTAATACAAATATAACAATACAATCTTATGTACCTTTGCAGAATCACTTTTTCAGTTAAGTTTTTACCCATTATCTCTAAATAAGTCCTGTTTCTTTACATCTTGCTCCACACCTTTGTAGCTTCTCTTCCCTTCCTTCCTCCCTTGCTTCTTCTCTCTGCCCTTTTACCCCCTTGTCTCTCCACCTCCATTTCCCTCTTCTGTGTGCCCCTTTTCTGTTGCTTTCTAACATTATATCCACTTTTCACCTTATTTTTCCCTTTTTGGTTGTTTTTTTAGGTCTTAAAGTCTCCATTTTCTTTCCCTCCTTTCCCCTTTCTTCCCCAAGTAAAGTTACTTGTTCGTTAAAGATGGCTTCTTCTTTGTCCCAATCTTCTTGTTGCGTAGTCTTTTCTAGTAGTTTCTCGTAGGTACAAATCGCCATTTCTAAGAATTGAAAAACAGAACCAAGAGAGCCCTTCCCTTCTTGTTCCTCTTCTTTGTATTTTTTAAATTCCATTTTCAGTTCATCCACAAGTGATGCCGTTGTAAAAAAAAAATTCAAACAACCATCCAAGTGTTTTTAGTCATTCAAATATAATTTCCAAAAGTCCCAAAGTCACCAAGCAATCCAAATACACACAAGCTGTTTCTTTTGACACTTTCTTCTTTTTTCACTTTCTCTTCCTGGGGCTACTGTTTAGTTACAAAGTTCCAGTTAAAATGTATCTTTTAGAAGTCTTGTTAGGATTTAATCAGATTCTTTTAAATTCCAGGCAGTCTCCTCCTTCCGAATCCTGCTCTTATTCTTTTCCTCTCCCTTCCCACTTACAGCAAAAAAAAAGTTGTTGTTTTTAATGTTCAGAAATCCTTATTATCTCCTTGACATTTAATTATCCAGTTTGTTTACTTATTAATGCCAAAGTGGGTTTTTCCGATTTCTCATTCATCTCTGTTCGCTGTCAATGTTAGGAAGGAGAATGGAAAAAAAAACTTTCCCTTTTCACTTTCATTCGCTGCTTCCGAATCTTCCTTGGGAGCGATGTATCTTTTTTTAAAATTTAAATTCCAGGATACCTTAGTTGTTGCTTTTTATTCCGATCAGCCAAAACTTTCACTTCTTATCTTCCTCCTGCACTTTCTTTTCCGGTTGAGTGCTTCTTTAAGGTGGCCATTTCTGACCACCGCTCTTACCGCCTTCGGGAAAGGGAGTTTGGCCAGCTGAGGAGGAAAGATACAGCTTTCCTCGACCCTGCTGGCGATCTCCCCCCTCTTCACCACCTCTAAATGGGAAATTTTGAGTCTTTTGAAGAACTGGCAAATACCACTTCTGACTGACCCCGCCTCTGTTTATTCTCTGCTCCCAAGTCCCAACTGATTGGCTGGTTCTTCTTTTGTTGCCCCACACAGGAGAACTGAGCTAAAAAGCAGGTCAGTGGGGTGATGAGAGAATATCTTGCATATGCTTTCTCAAGAATTACATTCTCTTCATGTAGCAGTCTTCTCCCAGCATTGAACATATTTTCCAATTATTATCTAGCAAGCTAACAATTCTGTGCATGCCTGCAGCCATCCTTCTGTCAAATTTTGTTTAAATTCCATTAAGCTGATTAATGTGTGAACTAGTGGAATATATTTAAAAAGATTAAAAATTTAGTTTCTAGTCGGAGTAATCTCCGTCAAGAGGTATTTTCCATCATGAATATTTTCTAAGGTGAGCCAATTATTCAAAACATTTCTTTCTTATTTCCAAACTCTATTAACTCTTCCTTATCTCTATGAGCTGTGCCTTATCAAGATGGATCTTGACAGACTAGAACACTAGGCCATATCTAACAAAATGAAATTCAATGTAGAGAAAAGTAAAATCCTACACTTAGGCAAGAGAAACCAAAAGTACACATATAGACTGGGTGAAACCAGGCTTAATAGCTCTAACTGAGAGAGGGATTTTGGAGTCTTCATGGACAACCAGCTAAATATAAGCCAGCAGTGTGCAGCAGCAGCCAAAAAAGCTAATGCTATCCTAAGTTGCATTAACAGAGGGATACAATCAAGATCAAGTGAGATACTAATACCACTCTATAAAGCCTTAGTAAGACCACACCTAGAGTACTGCATCCAGTTTTCGTCACCATACTATAAAAAAGATGTTGAGACTCTAGAAAAAATACAGAGAAGAGCAATCAAGATGATTAGGGGACTGGAGACTAAAACATATGAAGAACGGTTACAGACCTGGACATGGCTAGTCTAGTGAAGAGAAGGACCAGGGGAGACATGATAGCAGTCTTCCA
The DNA here is from genome assembly GCF_049901715.1 of Pseudonaja textilis. Taxonomy (NCBI): domain Eukaryota; kingdom Metazoa; phylum Chordata; class Lepidosauria; order Squamata; family Elapidae; genus Pseudonaja; species Pseudonaja textilis. The sequence continues at coordinate 53,205,536 of NC_142008.1, read as the reverse complement.
ATATTTAAGGGGCTGCCACAGAGAGGAAGGGGTCAAGCTATTTTCTAAAGCGCCTCTAGGCCATAGAAGGAATAATGGATGAAAACTGAACAAGGAGAGATTTAACAAGGAGAAACTTTCTGGCAGTGAAAACAATCAACCAATGGAACAGCTTGCCCTCAGAAGTTGTGGGAGCGTCATCATTTGAGACTTTCAAGAAAAGATTGGACTAACATTTGTCAGAAATGGTGTTGGGTCTCCTGCTTGGGTGGTATCATGCCCCTAGTGGAGACTGATTCTGAGGAAGAGGAGGAACAGCCAACAGGGAGTGAAAGTGGCTCCAGAGGTGGTGGAGGAGGCTGGGGAAGGGCAGAGGCCAGTTGAGCAGTCAGATGAAGACTATAAGACTATAGACGCCTGAACATAAGACACACCTAGCTTTTGGGGAGGAAAGCACGAAAAAAAATCTGCCTCTGTCTCCCATCCAGTATTCATCTGGCTCCCGTCCTCGCAGCAAACTGTCTGGTCAACTTATCGTAGCCCCAGCAAGTGGCTCATCAGGACTCCACTCCATTGCACCCACCAGTAGTCAGCTGAGCTGCCGCCGCCGCCGAAGAACACTGAAGCCTTCGCTGCCAAGCAGCTGCTTGACGGTTGGATCGGCTTCTCAGAATACCACTGATCAGCTGTTCTAGGCAGCAGAGAATGCCACCACCTATTGCCAGCGTCAATCGCCACTGTAAACAGCATCAATTCCTGCCACCTAAAACAGCTGATCAGCAGTATTCTGGGAGGCCCATCCCTATCCATCCTAGGGCACGCAGGGAGGAGAGGATCAGTGTAAAATGTGGTCTACTCAGGAGGAGAGGGCCATGATCCTCTTCATGGGTTGCAGGTGGGAGATTTGCATAAGAGTTTGGACCTGCATGCTAACAGACGCTGGAGACAAATTAGTGTTTTATTCCTAAAGAAGGTTTATCTTGGTTGGTGTTCTTCCAATGGATTGTCCCACGTTATTGTCCTGAAGTTGGCAATTAACCTGGTCTGTCATAGAACTTTATTCAATGTGGTTTGTTTTTGGTTTTTGCTTCATTATCAGCTCTTTGAATTTGAACTGTGTTTCTTTCCTTTGAAATGTTATTTTGAAAATAGTTTACTCCTCCACTGTGAACAATTAAACAGTGAAGCCAAGTTGAAGGCATCAAAGGATTTTTAGTTATGTTTTGGGTTTTGTTGTATTTCTGATATACTCTGGGTCATTACAGGTGGGGGGTTGGACTAAATGACCTACCAGATCCCTTCCAATTATCTTAAATCTCACAACATCTTCCATTTTGTCGGATTTATCAAGAATACAAGGTATTTTAAGTATATTGGATATACAGTATACATCCCTAACAGCTCCCTAATTAAGCATCAGCATCATGCAGAAAGCCATCAAATTATAGTATCACTTTGAAGATTAGAAGAACTAATTTTACTATACTGCAATGCTGCCACTAGTTATATAACTACCAATTCTGAGCATGTATGTGTTTGCTTAGTTAACTTGCTTCAAAAGACTACCCGTATTTTTTGCACTATAAGACGCCTGAACATAAGACACACCTAGCTTTTGGGGAGGAAAGCATGAAAAAAAATCTGCCTCTGTCTCCCATCCAGTATTCATCTGGCTAGCATCCTCGCAGCAAACTGTCTGGTCAACTTATCGTAGCCCCAGCAAGTGGCTCATCAGGATTCCACTCCATTGCACCCACCAGTAGTCAGCTGAGCTGCTGCCGCCACCGAAGAACACTGAAGCCTTCGCTGCCAAGCAGCTGCTTGACAGTTGGATCAGCTTCTCAGAATACCACTGATCAGCTGTTCTAGGCAGCAGAGAATGCCACCACCTATTGCCAGCGTCAATCGCCACTGTGAACAGCATCAATTCCTGCCACCTAAAACAGCTGATCAGCAGTATTCTGGGAGGCTGATCCAACTGCCAATTAGCTGCTCAGCAACGAAAGCTCCAGCATTCTCCAGAAACGGCAAACAGTGGCAGCGGTGATAAGTGGTGGTGATCCCCCCTCCCTTCCCCCATTGCAATATTCACTCTTTAAGATGCAAAGTCATTTCCACCCATTTTGTGGGGGGTGCATCTTATAGTGTGAAAAATATGGTACTTGTCAAGCAAACAACTCAGCAATAATTTTGTGTGTGTTTAGGATCATATTGTGTTCTACAGAAGTTCTATTTGTTGGTCCGCATTTTGAGTGGAAGTTTTGTTTTTTCCGATTGTCTGAGCAGCCTGACAGCAAACTATAAAAGGGAGCTGTCAGATGGCATCAGCTGTTACCCATCAGCTGGCCAATTTGGCAGCATATCGGCAGACTCGGGTAACCTGTTTCTTTGTTACAATAAACATTGTTTCATTCATCAATGCCTGCCTCAGCTCATTCTTAGAAAGAATTTAATATTGGCAATGATGATGGGATTCCTGCCTGAAAGCTGAGGAAGAACAGAGCTGGAGGTATTCTGTGTTTGTTTGTTTTTACCTCAGGACAGACAAGATGTCAACTGCTCCAACATTTCCGTGTTTTCACCCATCATCAGAAACTTGGGAATCTTACATTAATCATTTTGACTGTTTCCTAGATGCTGCTGATTTGTCTGAGATTTCAAGCCATAGAAAAAAAGCGTATTTCTGACTTCCGGTTTGCAAGTCTTCAGCAGCGGCAGGAATCCGTGATCATGCGTGGTTTCTGCTGCGCTAGCTGCTGGAGTGCCCCTGATCCAGCCGGATTTGGGGGCTAATAGTTACCTCGTAGAGGTAACTGAAGATAGGGGAGATCCAGCAGGGGTCCAGGAGAATCGCAACCCCCTCTTCAGCTGGCTTAACTCCCTTTTCCGAAAGCAGTGGAGCGGCGGTCAGCAATGGCCGCCACAAAGAAGCTTTCATCTGGATAAGAATGTGCAGGAGGAAGCTGTGAAAGTGAAAGATTTTGGCTGACCGGGATAATAAGTAACATTTAAATACCCTGGAATTTTAATTTATTAAGGATACATCATTCCCAAAGAAGATCGGAAAAAGCGGGGGATGAAAGTTAAAAGGGAAAGTTTTTTTTTTCTCACTCTCCTTCCTTACGGTGATAGCAGAAAAAAGAAAAAAATTTTTTTGCTGCAAGTGGCAAGGGAGTGGAAAAGAATTGATATTAAGATTTTGCTGGAAGAGGCTGCTTGGAACTTATAAGACTAGAGTTAAATTGTAACAAGACTTCTAAAAGATATATTTTGGAACTTTGCAATCGAACTGTACCCCAGGAAGAGAACGTATAAAAAGAAGAAAGTGCTAAATGAAACAGTTTGTGTATTGGATTGCTTGGTGACTTTGGGACCTTTGGAAATTATTATTTGAAAGACTAAAAACATTTGGGTTGTTTAAAAAACTTTTTCATAATGGCATTACTTGTTGATGAACTTTTCAGTGGAATTTAAAAAGCTAAAAGAAGAGGAACAAGAAGGGAAGGGCTCTTCTGGATCTGTTTTTTATTTCATAGAAATGGCGATTTCTACCTATCAGAAATTACAAAGAACAAGAAGGTTGGGATGAAGAAGAAGACGCCATCTTTAACGAACAAACAACTTTAGCTGGGAAAGAAAAGGGAAAGAGGGGAAAGAGAATGGGGAATTTAAGACTTAAAAAAATAACCATAAACGGGAAAAATAAGGTGAAAAATCGATACAATGTCAGAAAGCAACAGAAAAGAGGAATACAGAAGAGAGTGGAGATTAAGAGGGTGGAGATCAAGAGACGGGGGGGTAAAAAGGCTAGATTGGAGAAGAAAGGAAGGGAAAAAGGGAAGAGAAGTTACAAAGGTTTGAAACAAGATGTAAAGAAACAGGATTTATTCAGAGATAATGGGTAAAAATATAATTAAAAAAGAGATTCTGCAAAAGTACGTAAGACTGTATTGTTGTGTTTGTATTTGAAATAATGTTAGAAAACTGGAACATTATATGATTATAAAATGGGATAAAATATTAAAAGGAATGTGTAAAATGCTTAAGACTTAATCAATGATAGAGTTTAATTTGCTATGGATTATTGTTTTAATTATATTATAAACTTACTATTTTCCTATTTTAAAATATAGTATGTAGCTTTAGAATGTACTAAGCAGAATCAGAATGAAAATTATATATTATTTTAAGTGTTAAATTTAGGGGAAAGATATAAAGGCGTCATATTTCAATCAGTGATTACAGGAGAAATTTTGTGTTAATGAGAAAAGATAATAGATAATTGAAATAGAACAGACAAAAGATACAAGCATAATGATTTAAATCGAGATGAAAGAAATAAAATAGAATTAAGAGAGTGAAAAGAGGGGAGAAGCTATATAGAAAATGTAGAATGGTAAATAAGATATGAAATGGTATATAAAGTGAGCATGAATTTGATTTATGTCTGTACAAAAAGATGTAATCCGGGACTAAGCCGCTTTCCAAAAAGAAGTTTTATGTTTTCATGTTTTGTGATTTTTTTGTGTATGTTTGTTTATTGAAAATTAATAAAAAATTTATTAAAAAAAGAAAAAGAAAAAAAGCGTACTTCCTAAGCTTTTGAGGGGCCGTGGTTTTTGATAACGCCATAGCGCTTTTGGCACCTCAGACTGTTAAAGGGGTATCCTGGAAAGTTTTAGAAGAACTTTTAAGTAATCATTACTTGCCTAAATTTTTTAGAATTGCAAGGCGCACATATTCAGGAGATGAGTACAGGCTGAGGGAGAGACTATCAGTACATACATGGCTGCCCTACGAAAAGCGGCACTACATTGTGGTTTCCGGGATCTCGATCAATTGCTGGATCAATTAATATGCGGTGTACGAGACCTCAGGCTTCAAAGACGCTTGCTTGCCAAGGACGATTTAACCCTTAAGATGGCTGTTGAGGAGTCTCAAGCGGCAGAAATGTCAATTATCTCTGCTGCTGAGATACAAGGCTCTAAAAGCACTGCTACATCCAAACTGAATGCTACTGTGCATTATGATGACAGTTTTCCTGATGAAATTTCTGAAGCCGATGAAGATGTAAATCGCCTCAGAGGACAGCCTCCACCACAGTGAAAGAATTGGATTCCTGATAACAAACCTATGGAACCGCAAACAACCTGCCTGAGTTGCGGTGGTAATTATTTTAGATCCACATGCATATTTAGAAATGTAATTTGTTTAAAATGCCAAAGAAATGGACACGTAGCTAGAGTTTGCAAATCAGGAAAAACTTTAATTCACAATGTCAGCCTCAAGTTAGATTACAGAAACAAAAAGAAGAATGTTTTACTATTACTAGGGCTTCTTACAATTCTAAGTCATCTAACAATTTTAACCAGATCTATACTAACAAAATTAATGTGACTGTCTCCTTAGAAGGAAAGCAGTGTCCAATGGAAGTCCAATGGAACTATCCATTGTATCCTGGAGCATGTTAAAAAGGTTAGTTCCTGATATCACAAAGAAACATCTCCAGCCATGCAAACTGTCCCTAAAAGGCTACCAAGGGCGTTCCATTCCAGTAATTGGCATAGGAGGGACTACTTCCTTTCATAATAGTAGAAGGCACCCTACCAATCCTATTAGTGTTAGACTGGTTCACATTTTTGGGACTTACAATATCTGGATACATTAAATTATTAAATTATTTTAAGGAAGTATTTAGTGACAAATTAGGTCAGTATGTAGGAACTCCAATCTCATTTACCTTGGACCCCAATATAGCACCCATCAGGTTAAAACCTAGAAGAGTTCCTTTTGCATTATGACCTAAAGTAGATGCTGAATTGGATAAATTAATAGCCCAAGGGGTTCTAGAATCCACAGATTTTGCAAAATGGGAGACCCCTATTGTGACACCTTTGAAGCATGATGATTCTATCAGGATTTGTGCAGACTATAAAAGTACTATAATTAAGGCTTTGCAAACCAATGCTTACCAAGTGCCAATAATCCAGCATCTGTTGCATCCACTGGGAAAGGGGTCTATTTTTGCAAAATTTGATATGGCTCAGGCCTATCAACAGCTAGCTGTTTACAACCTTACAGCAGAGGCACAGATAATTGTCACCCATCATGGTGCTTTTGAATGTACTAGATTACAATCTGGAGTTTCAGTAGCATCAGTGTTATTTCAATGCCTGATGAGAGACTACTTCAGGGCATTCCAGGAGTAGTGCCCTACTTCAATGACGTTCTCATTTCTGCTTGCACAAAGTACTTTTCAAACATCTCAGAAGGGTCCTAGCCTGTTTCAAAACAGCAGGACTTAAATTGAAGGAAAACAAATGCAAATTTGCAGTCAGCTAAGTAGATTTTCTGGGATACCACATAGATGTCAAAGGTATTCATCCCATTGAGTCAAAGGTAAGAGCTATTAAGGATGCTCCTACACCATCCAATAAGACTGAACTTAAGCATTTGGGGGGCTCCTGAATTTCTATAGCTCTTTTCTTCTGCATAGGGCTTCTGTGGCGGAACCATTACATAGATTATTGGATGTGAAGGCTTCCTGGTCACGGGGGGCCCAAAGAAGAATTCTCTTTCAATGCTGTCAAAGCTCTGTTGTCATCTGACTGTGTTAATACAATTTGACAGGGATTTACCTTTGATACTTTGCTGCGATGCATCCCCTTTTGGGGTAGGCACTGTGTTGGCACACAAATTGCCAAATGGCCTGGAAGCGCCGATAACATATTTCTCCAGGACCTTATTAAGTACTGAGAGGAATTATACACAGATCGATAAAGAAGCCTTAGCAGCAGTCGCTCCTGTCAAAAAATTTCATGAGTTTCTCTATGTCACCATTTTCAGCTTGTGCCTGATCACAAACCTTTCTTAGGCATTTTGTCTGGAGATCATCCAAGTCCTACAGTGTTGTCTCCAAGAATGACTAGGTTGACAATATTCCTTGCTGCCTACTCATATACATCAATACACAGAGCTGGGAAACACCTTAGTCATGCGGACGCTTTAAGCCATTGTCCTTTACCAACCCCTGTAATTGACCCCACACCATCATTAACTGTGTTCTCTTTGGATGATCAACAATTACCTCTGACTGCAGCAGATATTGCTCATTGTTCATTGAGAGACCAAGTAATATTACAAGTTTTGGACTGGGTGAGAAGGGGTTGGCCCGAAGGAAAATTAGACACCAAATTCTTACCTTTTAGAGCCAGGCAGCATGAGATGTCCACCAGTTGGGGTGCTTATTATGGGGTTGCCAGGTCATTGACCCTAGCAGGTTGAGTCCTGGGATAATTGATAGTTTACATGAAGGACATCCAGGTATTGCCAGAATGAAGGCACTGGCAAGGAGTTATGTCTGGTGGCCAGGCATAGACGCAGACATAACTACTAAGGTCAGGACATGCCAGGCATGTCAACTATCGAGGCCTGCCACACCAGCTGCCAATCCAGGGGAATGGGAATCAGCTAAATCCCCATGGTCATGAGTCTACATAGATTTGGCAGG